>NC_134397.1:145986533-146586533 GCF_050003625.1 Haematobia irritans | reverse complement strand
ATTTTGACAAAATGTTCTATAGAAATAAAATTTTGACAAAATTTTCTATAGAAATAAAAGTTTGAAAAAATTTTCTATAGAAATAAAATTTTGACAAAATTTTCTATAGAAAAAAAATGTTGACAAATTTTTGTATGGAAATAAAATTTTGACAAATTTTTCTATAAAAATAAAATGTTGACAAAATTTTCTATAGAAGCAAAATTTTGACAAAATTTTCTATGGAAATAAAATTTTGACAAAAAATTCTATAGAAAAAATAATATACTATCTTTATGTTAGCCTGATATCAACCCAGGCTGGTTTTTCGTCCAAATCATTTACTTTACATTAATTACAATTTTAAATGCGAGCTAATTGGACATGAAAATTAAATGATTCTCGTATGTAATTTCCATAAGAAATTAGCATATAAGACCCAAATTGAATCATCTCTCTTACTAGAGACTATGGAAATGTGGATTAGCCAACACTGAAACATATGTATTGTCAGGCTTGTAAGATGGGTATCTGGCATTTTCTTTTCAATAGCATAATAATACCAGTTCCTTAATCTTCATGTCCAATTAGCTCGCATTTAAAATTGTAATTAATGAAAAAATAAAATTCTGAGAGAATTTTCTATAGAAATTAAACTTTGACAAAATTGTAGAAATAAAATTTGGAAAATAATATTTTTTTATTTCGTAGTTTTGTGGTAAAATTTTCTCCAAATTTTGGTGCATTATTTTTGGCTCGAGTGGCATTCGTGTTCATAACCAACAAATTCGGTTTTTTAAAATTCGGTTTTATATATACACTTAAGATCATAGATGTTTGAATCCTTTTAAGTATATTGTTATTGGATACGTGAACGGAGCCGAATAGGCTAATTTTTATCGGCTCTATAGTCAAGCCGCCACCGCCGTTGGCAAAAATTGTGTCCCAGCCACCGCCGATAAAAATCGGTCGGTCACAAATCTCCAATTATCCAAATCGCATTCCCTATAAATTTCATCTCCCCCCACCCTTGACTCCTGATTTCGACTTTACAAAGCTTTTCTTTTGTTTGGCTAGAGTACAAAAAGTAATTGTAGCATAAATTGACGCTGCCACAAAAAAATGTCATAAATAAATAGGCAACATAAAAAACGATTAAAACAGAAGTCTTGTGAGATTTCTGTTTCTGTTTGCGTTGTTTTTTTTTTTCGTTACACAAAAGAAAAAGTCTATTTGCAACATTTTCAGCCGCTAAATAAAACGCCATAAATGATCGACTTGATTTCAGTTCATAGCACTATGGCCACATACAAATGTTTTTCTTACGCATGCGTATCTTGCTTGCCACCGTTGGTGATGATGTTTCTATCGAAACGAATTTGCAGCGATGGTCAATCTTGCCATCAGGGATAAGTTAGGTGAGGTAGAATGGCTGTCTATTGTTAGAGATGCATTGAGATAAGCAAGTTCGTTAGACAAATATCAATTTTTCCCTTTTATGTTCTGAATGTTGTCGGATTATTACCAAACCACGATATTAGACACACCTATTTGTGGGCCTAAAATACGTCTATATATTGAATTTCAGGCAAATCGGATAAAATTTGAGGCATGTAGAATCACAAAAAAATTAATATCCGAATTGATATAGCCCACCTTCGAACTTGATCTGCTTGCAGACAAAAACAGAATATGTGCAAAAAATCACGAAGATATCGCCTGTAGCGTGATTACAACAGATTGATAGACGGACATCTTTATGTGGTCTGAACCGATTTGTTCCAAAATCAGTAGGATTCTATTCTCAAAATGCATACCAGTGCCAAATTGAAGTCGATTGGACTAAAACTGCAACGTAGACATTGATTACAAAAATGTGTTCACAGACAGACAAACATAACAGACAGACGGAATTTTGTCAAAATTTTTCATTTATAGAAAATTATGTCAAAATTTTATTTCCATAGAAAATTTTTTCAAAATTTTATTTCTATAGAAAATTTTGTCAAAATTTTATTTCTATAGAAAATGTTGTCAAAATTTTATTCCTATAGACAATTTTTTCAATATTTTATTGTTATTGAAAATTTTTTCAAAATTTTATTTCTATAGAAACCTTTCTCAATAGTTTATTTCTATAGAAAATTATGTCAATATTTTATTTCTAAAGAAAACTTTGTCAAAATTTTATTTCTATTGAAAATTTTGTCAAAATTTTATTTCTATGGAAAATTTTGCCAAAATTTTATTTCTATAGAAAACTAGCGTAACCCGGCCCGTAGTGAATAGCACCCCTAATCTTCACGGAAAATTCTTGAAACTTTCCTTCAAGTGTGGGGCAAGGAAGGTTGCCTCTTCGTTCATAACCTTCCCCCACTGCCTTTGTAAATTTCAAGAAAACTTAAGAATTTTGTTTTTTTTTTGCAGTTTTAGAGGGGGACCTCCTCCCCGACCAAATATCGAAAATTGATGTAGCGTACCTTCTGTAAACGTCCCAGAAAATGTTAAGCAAATTATAAGCCTAAAGGGGCGGCCTCTCTTCCGTCCAAATATCACAAAATCAGGTATCAACTATTAATATCGTAACCTCTCCCCAGTCCTCTGTAAATTTCGAGCAACTCGGTAAAGTTTAATTGTTTCTCTGTATGTACTTAAGAGAAGCGGATGTCTCCCTATGCTTTTTATTTTTATTTTTATTAAAAAATCAGGAACCTGATATAAATTTCATAACCTTACCCATTTTTTCCGTAAAATTTCAGTCGGGGGAGTTGAGTTTGTTTTTACTGTACTTTAAAAAAAGTCGGGCAAAAGGGTGGCCCCCCTCTCCGACCAAATATCGAAAAATAATGTAGCGGCTTTTTGTCTAGATGCCAACCCCAGCATTCAATGAAAATTTCAAGCAAGTCGCATAATTTTGTTCCAAGTTTCAAAAAGTAGGGCAAGGGGGAGGTCCCCTTCCCCGTCTACATATGAAATCGTCAGGTACCCCATATTAATTCCATAACCTCACAGCATTTTCTCTGTAGATCTCAGATAATTTAGAGAATTTTAGTTTTTTCACTGTACTTAAAAAAAAAAAAAAAGTCGAACAAAGGGGAGGTCCCCCTTCGCCGCCAAATATCGAAATATAAAGTAGCGGATCTTTGTGTAGATGCCAACACCAACCTTCAATGAAAATTTCAAGCAAATCGGTCAACTTTGGTCCAATTTTCAAAAAGCCCGACAAAGGGGAGGTCCTCCTCCGCGGTGTCAAAAAATGAGGTACCCTGTTTTCACCACATGACACCGCGGAGGAGGACCTCCCCTTTGTCAGGCTTTTTGAAAATGGGACCAAAGTTGACCGATTTGCAAATTTCATTGAAGGTTGGTGTTGGCATCTAGACAAAGATATATATATATATATATATATATATATATATATATATATATATATATATATATATATATATATATATATATATATATATATATATATATATATATATATATATATATATATATATATATATATATATATATATATATATATATATATATATATATATATATATATATATATATATATATATATATATATATATATATATATATATATATATATATATATATATATATATATATATATATATATATATATATTTAATTCTATATAAAATTTTGTCAAAATTTTATTTCTATGGAAAATTTTGTGAACATTTTATTTCTATAAAAAAATTTGTCAATATTTGACTTCTAACGAAATTTTGTCAAATTTTTTTTTCTATAGAACATTTTATCAAGATTTTACTTCTATAGAAAATTTTTTCAAAATTTTACTTCTATAGAAAATTTTGCCAAAATTTTACTTCTATAGAAAATTTTACCAAAATTTTATTTCTATAGAGAATTTTGTCATAATTTTATTTCTATAGAAAATTTTGTTACAATTTTATTTTTATAGAAAATTTTGTCACAATTTTATTTCTATAGAAAATTTTGTCAAAATTTTACTTCTATAGAAAATTTTGCCAAAATTTTAGTTCAATAGAAAATTTTGTCAAAATTTTATTTCTATAGAAAATTTTTTCAACATTTTATTTCTATAGAAAATTTTGTCAAAATTTTATTTCTATAGAAAATTTTGCCAAAATTTTAGTTCTATAGAACATTTTGTCAAAATTTTATTTCTATGGAAAATTTTGTGAAAATTTTAGTTCTATAGAACATTTTGTCAAAATTTTATTTCTATGGAAAATTTTGTGAAAATTTTATTTCTATAAAAAATTTGTCAATATTGTACTTCTATAGAAAATGTTGGCAAAATTTTATTTCTATAGAAAATTTTGTCAAAATTTTATTTCTATAGAAATTTCTAATTCTATAGAAAATTTTGTCAAAATTTTATTTATATGGAAAATTTTTTCAACATATTATTTCTATAAAAAATTTTGTCAACATTTTCCTTCTATAAAAAATTTTGTCAACATTTTACTTCCATAGAAAATTTTGCCAAAATTTGATTTCTATAGAAAATTTTGTCAAAATTTTACTTCTATAGAAAATTTTATTTCTACAGAAAATTTTGTCAAAATTTTATTTCTATAGATAATTTTGTCAAAATTTTATTTCTATACTAAATTTTGTCAAAATTTTATTTCTATATAAATTTTGTCAAAATTTTATTTCTATGGAAAATTTTATTTCTATCAAAAATTTTGTCAATTTTTTTTTTCTATAAAAAATTTGTTTTCTATAGAACATTTTTTCAAAATTTTATTTCTATAGAAAATTTTCTCAAAATTTTATGTCTATATAAAATTATGTCAAAATTTTATTTCTATAGAAAAATTTGCCAACATTTTATTTCCATAGAAAATTTTGTAAAAATTCCTTCATTCAAATGAACTTCCAGGCATAACAAACGAAGTAATTCCGCCATATGACAAGCCCATTTAATAGTCATTGGCCCTACTTCCGGATCACAAGCTGAGCTAGCCAAACTTCGGTTTTTAAAAGGCTATAAAACCTTAAAATGGTGGGTGCCTAATTTATGGCATTGTCAGCTCTGTATTCTAACTGAAAAAAGAAAATACAAAAGATGTCTTTCTACTACGAAAAATGTGCATTTGAAAATGTTTTTCTCGGTAAATTAACTAAAAATGCTGAAAACGCTTTTGCTCTGTTTTTTTTCCTCTCTATCTCTCTGTTGATGTAGCCATATTGGCCAAATAGCAAAAACTATGGCTCATTGTCATTATTGTCGCCAACATCATTATGGTCATCTTTTCTCTTCCAGAATGGTGTTGCAATCTGCAATTGTTTTGGTGGCTTGTGATGCAAGTGGTTAGGGGAGGAAATGAAATGGCTTTGTATCCGTTGATCCTTTTTTTAAGCGACAACTATTTGTCTGAAGATCGTCAACACAAAAACATCAGCGACTGTGACAAAAAAAAAAATAACCAACAAGAGAACATTGCCAAAGAACAGCAACTATTGGCAATTTTTCCTATTTCACTAATGTCGCCACATTAATGAGTCTTAAATGTGCGAGTTTGGACGGTGTACTGGATGCTGAATATTCCACATTGGAAGATATGAGAGAAGAGGACAACAGTTCCCAAATGCAATGACTGAATTTAACGTTTGGTCATCTGGTTAGAGTCTTAGGGGATGTTGACTTAATATTGACTAAGGGTGTGAAGTTAAAGTTGTTTTCTAAAGTTGTTTTAGCGAAGACACAAATCATTTTAATCTTTTTTTACATTTTCGTTTTTGTTGCGAATTTAAGACTTTTTTGCAACAAATTAAATATATTTTGCTTCATTACACAATTTCTCAACGAAAATGCGTGTATTCTTAACATAATTTTGAGTAGGTCATGACCTCTAAAACCCATGCAAAAATTGGTCGATATCGGTTTACAATCATATATAGCCCCATATAAACCGATCTCCAGATTTTGCTTGCGGATCCTTTTGGAGGAGCAAATTTCATCCGATCCGGTTGAATCTTAGGTCGTGGTGTTAGTATATGGTTTCTAACAACCATGCAACAATTTATTCATATCGGTCGATAATTATATATAGCCCCCATATAAACCATATCTCCAGATTTGATCTACGAAGCCTCTTGGAGAAGCAAAATCCATCCGATCTGGTTGAATTTTGGTATGTGGTGTTAGTATATGACCTACAACACCCATACATAGATTGGTCTATATCGGTCCATAGTTATATACAGCCCCCATATAAACCGATCCCCAGATGTTGCTTGCGGATCCTCTAGGAGGAGCAAATTTCATCCGAGCCTCTTGGAAGAGAAAATTTCATCTGTTCCGGTTGAAATGCAAAACTTGGTCCATATCAGTCCATTATTATATATAGCCCCAAGATAAACCGATCCCTCGATTTTACTGTTTGAGCTTCCTTGATAAGCAAATTTTATTTCCAAATATAAAATTTTGCTCTTGAAACAGATTTGAGGCGATTCCTTATATAGGTGTTGATGCTGTGCGGCAACTGGTGTTTCAAGATTGTCATGTGACCTATCGTGAAATTGAGACAACCTTAGGAATTTTAGTGGAACCAGCATATGTTACTTTCAATATTGCATGAACAGTTGACCGTCAAAAAAAAATTTGTTCGCGTTGGATCCCACTCGAGTCGATTGCTGGAATGAAATGTGGCAAAAGTACGATCCCGGTGCTTCGAAACCCTTCTATGACATTGTGATGAATTGCGGATTAACCGGTATGAGGCCGTAAATAAATATCAATCGATGTATGGGTGTTTCAAGATGAGCCAAACCAAACAAAAAAAAAACAAGTATATACGGCATAAGGCCAAGCCAAATTTTATGTACCCTCCACCATGGATTGCGTAGAAACTTCTTCTAAACACTGCCATCCACAATCTTGGGTTGCGGTAACGCTTGCCGATGGCAAGGTATCTTAAAACCTCCTAACACCGTCTTCTAAATTATAAGTCAGTTCATACGTGGTATATATTAAATAAAACAAGTATATAAAGCAATAAGTTCGGCCGGGCCGAATCTTAAATACCCACCACCATGAATCAAATATTATAGTTTCCTGTGAAAACTTCAGGGGGATTTGGTGACAAGCAGATCAGTTCAACCAGTACACTTCCCGAAGATAAATTCAAAGATTTTACCTATGAAGACTAGTTCAGATTCTGGATTTACAAGAACCATATTTGTTTGAGTTTTAGAGGAATCATAGACATCGTGTGCAAGTGATTTAAAATCTAATATGTGTAGATTTTTACCCCCATTATTTAAATGATTACCAGAAGTAAAATCTGGAAACTATAATTCAGTTTCAAGCAATTTTCATTATCAGTGCACATGGACGGATATTCACCATTTTCGGCACACCTCTTTATGTTCCTAAAAAAGTAAGGAAAGTCTAAAGTCGGGCGGGGCCGACTATATTATACCCTGCACCACTTTGTAGATCTAAATTTTCGATACCATATCACATCCGTCAAATGTGTTGGGGGCTATATAAAGGGTGATTTGTTAAGAGCTTGATAACTTTTTTTTAAAAAAAAACGCATAAAATATGCAAAATCTCATCGGTTCTTTATTTGAAACGTTAGATTGGTCCATGACATTTACTTTTTGAAGATAATTTCATTTAAATGTTGACCGCGGCTGCGTCTTAGGTGGTCCATTCGGAAAGTCCAATTTTGGGCAACTTTTTCGAGCATTTCGGCCGGAATAGCCCGAATTTCTTCGGAAATGTTGTCTTCCAAAGCTGGAATAGTTGCTGGCTTATTTCTGTAGACTTTAGACTTGACGTAGCCCCACAAAAAATAGTCTAAAGGCGTCAAATCGCATGATCTTGGTGGCCAACTTACCGGTCCATTTCTTGAGATGAATTGTTCTCCGAAGTTTTCCCTCAAAATGGCCATAGAATCGCGAGCTGTGTGGCATGTAGCGCCATCTTGTTGAAACCACATGTCAACCAAGTTCAGTTCTTCCATTTTTGGCAACAAAAAGTTTGTTAGCATCGAACGATAGCGATCGCCATTCACCGTAACGTTGCGTCCAACAGCATCTTTGAAAAAATACGGTCCAATGATTCCACCAGCGTACAAACCACACCAAACAGTGCATTTTTCGGGATGCATGGGCAGTTCTTGAACGGCTTCTGGTTGCTCTTCACTCCAAATGCGGCAATTTTGCTTATTTACGTAGCCATTCAACCAGAAATGAGCCTCATCGCTGAACAAAATTTGTCGATAAAAAAGCGGATTTTCTGCCACTGATTTTGGTAATAAAATTCAATGATTTGCAAGCGTTGCTCGTTAGTAAGTCTATTCATGATGAAATGTCAAAGCATACTGAGCATCTTTCTCTTTGACACCATGTCTGAAATCCCACGTGATCTGTCAAATACTAATGCATGAAAATCCTAACCTCAAAAGAATCACCCTTTATAAAGGCTTGTCCCAAATACATACATTTAAATATCACTCGATCTGGACAGAATTTGATAGACTTCTACAAAATCTATAGACTCAAAATTTAAGTCAGCTAATGCACTAGGGTGGAACACAATATTAGTTTAGGAAAATTAGTCATTTTTACAACTTTAAGCAGTGGCGATTTTACAAGGAAAATGTTGGTATTTTGACCATTTTTGTCGAAATCAGAAAAACATATATATGGGAGCTATATCTAAATCTGAACCGATTTCAACCAAATTTGGCACGCATAGATACAATGCTAATTCTACTCCCTGTGCAAAATTTCAACTAAATCGGAGCAAAAAATTGACCTCTGTGGTCATATGAGTGTAAATCGGGCGAAGGCTATATATGGGAGCTATATCTAAATCTGAACCGATTTCAACCAAATTTGGCACGCATAGATACAATGCCAATTTTACTCCCTGTGCAAAATTTCAACTAAATCTGAGTTAAAAATTGGCCTCTGTGGTCATATGAGTGTAAATCGGGCGAAAGCTATATATGTGAGATATATATCTAAATCTGAACCGATTTGGCTGATATTTTGCAAGTTTTTCGAGACCCATCAAATATTCTGATGTACGGAATTTGAGGAAGATCGGTTGATACACACGCCAATTATGACCAGATCGGTGAAAAATATATATGGCAGCTATATCTAAATCTGAACCGATTTTTTCCAAAATCAATAGGGATCGTCTTTGAGCCGAAACAGGACCCTATACCAAATTTTAGGACAATTGGACTAAAACTGCGTGCTGTACTTTGCACACAAAAATACATCAACAGACAGACGGACAGACAGACAGACAGACAGACAGACAGACAGACGGACATCGCTAAATCGTCTCAGAATTTAATTCTAAGCCGATCCGTATACTAAAAGGTTGGTCTATGATTACTCCTTCTTGGCGTTACATACAAATGCACAAACTTATTATACCCTGTACCACAGTAGTGGTGAAGGGTATAAATACTTCTACATTTAAAATTTCTCAAAGCCCAAGAAGTAAAATCGGGAGATCGGTCTATTTGGGAGATAAACCAAAACATGGACCAATACACGCCATTTTCGGCTCTCATATTTAAGGTCCTAAAATACCTGTGGATTTCTCATTTCAGGCAAATTGGATAAAAACTACGGATTCTAGAAGCCTAAAAAATAAAATCATTTCGTGCACACATATTTGTATTCCTAAAAACCTCCAGATTTTCGATTTCAGGCAAAGTGGAAAACAATTACGGTTTATAGAAGCCCAAAGAGTAATATCGGGAGATCGGTCTATATGGGGGATATACCAAAACCTGGACCGATACTCACCATTTTGAGCACACCTCTTCATGGTCCTAAAATACCTCTAGATTTCCAATTTGAGGCAAGTTGGATAAAAACTACGGTTTCTATAAGCCCAAGAATAAAATCTGGAGATCGGTCTATATGGGGGCTATATAAAAACATGGTCCGATACTCATCATTTTTAGCACGCCTCTTTAGGGTTTTAAAATACCTCTAGTTTTCTAATTTCAGGCAAATTGGATAAAAACTACAGATATTAGACCCCCAAGAAGTAAAAACTGTAGATCGGTCTATATGGGGGCTATACCGAAACATGGACCGATACTCACCACTTTCGGCTCTCCTCTTTATTGTTCTAAAATACCTCTAGATTTCCAATTTCAGGCAAATTGGATAAAAACTACGGATTATATAAGCCCAAGTCCCCAAATCGGGAGATCGGTCTATATGGGGGATATACCAAAACCTGGACCGATACTCACCATTTTTAGCACACCTCTTTATGGTCCTAAAATACCTCTAGATTTCAAATTTCAACCAAATTGGATAATAACTACGGATTCTAGAAGCCCAAGAAGTAAAATCGGGAAATCGGTCTATATGGCGGCTATACCTAAACATCAACCGACAGTCACCACATTTGGCACACCTCTTTATGGTGCTAAAATACCTCTAGATTTCCAATTTCAGGCGAATTAGATAGAAACTATCGAATCTAGAAGCCCTAGAAATATAATCGGGAGATCGGTCTATATGGGGGCTATATCAAAACATGGACCGATACTCACCATTTTTGGCACACCTCTTTGTGGTCATAAAATACTTCTAGATTTCCAATTTCAGGCAAATTGGATAGAAACTAAGGTTTTTATAAGTCCAAGACCCCAAAGCGGGAGGTCGGTTTATATGGGGACTGTATCACAACTTGGACCGATATAGCCCATCTTCGAACTTGACCTGCCTGCAGACAAAAGACGAGTTTGTGCGAAATTTCAGCACGATTGCAGACAGACAGACAGACAGCCAGACAAACGGACATGGCTATATCGTCTTAGAATTTCTCCCTGATCAAGAATATATATACTTTATATAGACGGAAATCGATATTTGGATGTGTTACAAACGGAGTGACAAACTTATTATACCCCCATCACCATTCTATGGTGGTGACCGATTAAATACGTATATAATTCAGTTTGACAAAATTTTCCATAGAAATAAAATTTTAACAAAATCTTCTATAGAAATTAAATTTTTTACAAAATTTTCTATAGAAATAAAATTTTGATAAATTATTTTTGGCTCGAGTGGCAACCATGATTACGAACCGATATGGACCAAATTTTGTGTTATTGGGGATCGGCTATATATAACTATAGACCGATATGGACGAAATTTGGAATGGTTGTTAGCGCCATATACTCGTACAAACACCACGTTCCAAATTTGAACCGGATAGGATGAATTTTGCTTCTTTTAGAGGCTCCGTAAGCCAAATCTGGGGATCGGTTTATATGGGGGCTACATATAAAATTTTTGCATGGATGTTAGAGACCATATACTAACACCGAGTTCCAAGAGGTTCCGGAAGTCTAATCTGGAGAATGGTTTATATGGGGGCTATATGTAATTATGGACCGATATGGCTCAATTTTGGCACGGTTGTTAGATACCATATACTAACACCATGTTCCAAATTTCAAACGGATCGTATGAAATTTGCTTCTCTTAGAGGCTCCGCAAGCTAAATCTGGGGATCGGTTTATATGGGGACTATATATAATTATGAACCGATGTCGACCAATTTTTGCATGGTTGTTAGAGACCATATACCAACACCATGTACCAAATTTCAGCTGTATCGGATGAAATTTTTTGCTCCAAGAGGTTCCGCAAGCCAAATCTGGGGCTATATATAATTATGGACCGATAGTTTAGGTTAGGTGGCAGCCCGATGTATCAAGCTCACTTAGAGTATTCAGTCCACTGTGATGCCACATTGGTGTACTTCTCTCTTATCAATGAGTGCTGCCCGATTCCATGTTAAGCTCAATGACAAGGGACCTCCTTTTTATAGCCGAGTCCGAACGGCGTTCCACATTGCAGTGAAACCACTTAGATAAGCTTTGAAACCCTCAGAAATGTCACCAGCATTACTGAGGTGGGATAATCCACCGCTGAAAAACTTTTTGGTGTTCGCTCGAAGCAGGAATCGAACCCACGACCTTGTGTATGCATGCTAACCATTGCACCACCGTGGACCGATGTGGACCAATTTTTGCATGGTTGTTAGAGACCATATACCAAAACCATGTACCCAATTTCAGCCGGATCGGATGAAATTTGCTTCTCTATTAGGCTCCGCAAGCCAAATCTGAGGGCCGTTTATATGGGGGCTATACGTAAAAGTGGACCGATATGGCCCATTTGCAATGCCATCCGACCTACATCAATAACAACTATTTGTGCCAAGTTTCAAGTCGATAGCTTGTTTCATTCGGAAGTTTACGTGATTTCAACAGACGGACGGACGGTCGGACGGACATGCTTAGATCGACTCAGAATTTCATCACGACCCAGAATATATATACTTTTTGGGGTCTTAGAGCAATATTTCGATGTTGTTACAAACGGAATGACTAAGTTAATATACCCCCCATTCTATGGTGGAGGGTATAAATAGTTGCTCGCGCACGAAGCACTTCCAAGCAAATTATCGCCTGCTTTTTCGGCCTAAGTGGATATATCGCAATCGTACCACTAGGACCACGCAGAACATTCAATTCTGAGTGGAACACAACTAGAGGTGTGCGCGTGAGTGAAATTGCACTCATACTCACGCACATTCACGAAGTCAAATATTTATTCACGCAAACCCACGCACGATAAGTGTCGAGGCCACTCACAGTCACGCACAATCACGAAATGAAAAGCAATAATCACGCACGAAGTACTTTTACAGACTCACGCTCACGCACGATTCACGACAATTCACGTGACTCACGACAAATTCACGAGACTCACGACATTTTCCCATCGGGAATGAGCAATGGTAACAAAATTCATAAATAAACAAGTAAGTAAAGTAGAAAGTCGGGCGGGGCCGACTATATCATACCCTAAACCACCATTACAGAATTAGTAATCATAAGCATTTGTGGGGTAACATATAGGTCTGGGAGATAAACCACAGTTGCATCTTTAAGAAAATTAAGGGGTACATGTCTAAGGGTGCTTTGTGTCAATCTGACTATAGGTCATTGTCAATGTTGCCAGGGAAAATATTCGGTTTACCCTACAAGGATAAAAAAGTTCCCTACTTTCCTATACATTCCTAAACAATTTTCCCTACTATATTTTTCGTTAAATTTAAAAAATTTTACAAAACAAAAATGGTTCTAAGTACTTTATTATCTTAAAACATGAATATGCGACGTATATAACTTAGAATATAAATTTGTATTACGACCATGGTTGCCACAGTTGGTAGAATTCTACCCAAATTAGTAATCTTTTTTGTTAAATCTCTATAAAAATAAAATTTTGGAAAAAGTTTCTATAAACAAATTTCTGTGGGAAATTTTTCTATAGAAATAAAATTTTGACAATAAATTCTATAGGAATAAAATTTTGAAAAAAAATTCCACAGAAATAAAATTTTGAGAAAAAATTCCACAGAAATAAAATTTTGAGAAAAATTTCTATAGAAGTACAATTTTGACAAAATGTTCTATAGAAATAAAATGTTGACAAAATTCTCTACAGGAATAAAGTTTACCACACATTGTTAAAGATCAAGCCTTGCCGGCTTCTAATTTCCTCCTCTAGAGCCATCAAAATGTAAAAATTATTACAAATTGCGTTGAGTGAAAATGTCCTACATTGTGGCCCTACGTCCCTACAAGACGCTAAATATTAGAAAAACCCTACATATAGGGAATTTCCCCTACTTCTAGCAACACTGGCTGTGTTGATATTGCGCCTACGGAGTTAGTATGCCACTAATATTGAGCACATTATTAAAAAAGAGAAAATCGTTAAATTTGTGTTGGTAATAAATACAAATTTGTACAAATCGAGCATTATTCTTCTGTAAGAGCTACAAGTACGTATAAGTACGATCGGCTAGTACATCAAAATTTTAAATTTGAGTAACATTGGTTAATAAATAAGAGTACTATGGCCAAATTTGGGAAAATCGAGCGATGCATATATATGGAAGCTATATCTAAATCTGATCCAATTTGCATAATATTTTGCGGGTTTGATTAATACCACAAAAGGTTACCTTGTGCAAGATTTGAGTAAGATCAGTTAAGAAATGAGGCCTGTATGGTCAAACATAAGGTTATTGGGGGCGAATTTTTCAAAATCGGGTGATACATATATGGTAAGATCGTTTTATAAATAAGGGTTTTATGGTCAAATTTAGAAAAATCGGGCGGTACATATATATGGGAGCTATAGCTAAATCTGAACCGATTTCGATGATTTTTTGCACATATAGTTAGTGCTATAGAAGATTATATTTAGCCAACTTTGAGTAAGATCGGTTGATAAATAAAGGTTTTGTGGCCAAATTTGGGAAAATCGGTCGATACATATATATGAGAGCTATATCTAAATCTGAACCGATTTGGATGAAATTTTGCAAACTTGAAGGGCGATGGAAAAGATTACCTTTTGCCAAATTTGGTGACGCTCCATTTGAAAAAACGCGCAACGTTACCCCATTTGTCGAAATCGGGCGATACATATATATGGGAGCAATATCTAAATTTGATTCGATTTCTTCCAAATTCAATAGCGTTCGTCCTTGTGCCTAAAAAGCTTCCTGTACCAAATTTCATCAAAATCGGTTAATAATTGCGACCGGAATGCTAAGAACAACAAATACATGGACAGGTGGACGGACGGACACCAAGCGCTAGATCGACTCAGGAGGTGATTCTGAGTCGATCGGTATATATTTTATGGGGTCTAAAATCAATATTTCTGGTAGGCACATATTTTGGCCGATCAAACTTATTATACCCTGTACCACAGTAGTGGTGAAGGGTATAAATATAGTTCGACAGCTAAATCAATTTCAGTTAACATACGAGTAAGAATTAAATCTTGAGTTATTCGTGAGCGTGATGTTGCAGAAATTTTATTCACGCACATTCACGAATCGATTTTATTAATCACGCACGCTCACGCACGACATATTTGGTTTAGTCCCATTCACGAGAGTTGCTTCAGATTTTATTCACGCACATTCACGAATCGATTTTATTAATCACGCACGCTCACGCACGACATATTTGTTTTAGTCCCATTCACGAGAGTTGCTTCAGATTTTATTCACGACTCACGTGATTCACGCGTGAATCATGCGTGTCACGATAATTTCGTGTCACGCGCACACCTCTAAACACAACCATTTGGTTGCCAGTTGTCTTCCAAGAAATGTGGAAAACCAACCGCCTAAGACAGATCACTCACTATTCATCACGACAATGCGAGCTCTCACATATCGGCTCAAACAACTGCATATTGTGAGCACTCAAAACATCGATTTGATCCGCCGTATGGTTAGGTTAAAGTGGCAGCCCGATTTCAGGCTCACTTAGACTATTCAGTCCATTGTGATACCACATTTAACTAAAAGTACCTATTACATATGGGCACTTCCAGTCTTAACCACTGAACCTTCTCTATTATTTACTTTTGTTGAACCAACCAGATTGCTCCAAAAACATTAACAGACTGCTTAAGTTAACGTTTTCCAGGTCCGCTAGTAATCTAAAGCTATATGCCCCTAAAATTCGCTTACGCCTTACACAAAATGTAGGACACTCACACAAGAGGTGTTTAATTGATTCCTTTTCCTCCGCATCATGACAACTTATACAATAGTCATTATAGTTTTTTTTTCGCCTATCAGGCAGCGACCCGTTATAGCAGATATCAGGAGTGCTATCTAACGCCTTGAGAACATTAGCATATCTAGTGTGCGATTTAAGTTTAAATGGGGCCATATTTGCTTGGTGTCGTTACAACCCTTGCAATTCTCCCATCGAATATTGGCCATCATAACAGCCTTCTCCGCCGTATAGTCGTGACTTGTTTCCGATTGACATCGAACTTCTTCTAATTCTCGTATGTAAACAATTAAATGGGAATTCAATATTTTTCGACAACTGAAGCAGCGGTTGATGCGTTCATCTTTTGGAGATATCTCAATCAGAGTGGGAAAATTGTTTCGAATATTTTGGAAAACGATAAAGCGGTCATCGATGATTAATATTTGTTTTTCTTCTCTAGTCACGAAATATAAAAGGCAACCCACGTATTTCTACACCAAACGAATTATTAACATATGGGAAACTTCATAGATATTTTGCCCAGTGTATGATATATTTTTTGTCAACATAGATCAATCTGAAGTTATTAGAAAGGAATATTGTCCATGGCCACCAATTTCCCATCACATTTCTCGGCCACTGTGCACAGGTTGGTTTGTTTTAACAAAACGAAATGTTTTGAGGACAAGTTAAATTGTGTCTTATTATGGCTTAAACCACACATTCATAATTATTCTCAAGTTTAACAAGTTGTCCGATGTTTTCATAATTAGGAGTTCTTAAGAAATTCTAACTAAACTCTAGATGCCCGTAAAGCAAGCAAACTGACTTACATAGTTTCGTCTTCGATTTGAGACATCACCACCAAAAGCTGGTGTTTGTTGAGTGGTTGAGTTGTGTGCGACATAACTTGGAGTAGACATGGAAGAGGCACGCTTGTTGTACTTACAAGTGTTTAAGTGATCTTTCCACACTGCCACTGGCTGGCCATTGGCCCTGGTAACCAAGTCCATTGCGAGCAAGAGTTCGCATAAGAAGAAATCCTAGCATTGTTACATTCGTCACTCAGTACTGGTGAAGTTGGCTAGATCAGAATTTCTTCGATTTGGGTTGGTTTTCTCTGCCCTCTTCTGGCTAAGGTATTTGTGGACATTTGTTCAATTGTTCTGCACACACACGCACACACCTATTAACTCTTCGACTAAAGACTTCCTTTTATGCCACAATTAAATGTGTATTTGTTCGATAATTTTTGCCAATTATTTGGTATTAAATCATGAATATGTATGTCGCTTAACATGCCTTCATGCATGTCCATTGGCTAGCAGCTATATGAGGCTGACTGGCTATCCGGCCGGCTTTGTATTCTTACTTACTTGCTTGCTCCATGTCTAATCAGGAGCATAGGCCATGTTGAAGCATAAATAGTTGGCAGTTGGCTATGAATTATTAATTAGCTCTGCGTGTATTGGGAAAAAGAAGCGAATTTGAAACAGTAGAACTTTGTGGTCCCACCTTAACGAATCATCGGCTTTGATGATCTTAGAATCTCAAATCGCATCTCATTTGTTCATACAACTATTTAAGCAAAAGGAAATCTAAGCAATTCTAGATAGAAAAAATGCTGAATACCATGTTAGAACTTTATGTTCTAATGAAACTATTACAAGTTATCATCAATTGGATTACGGATTTAGTTCAAGTCAAATTGAATATCATCTCTGTAGAGTTTTGCTTTTCCTGAATGGCCCAGGGAAATTTTCAAAATTTGGAACCAAAACCAAACAAGCGTCGCTATATATAACAGTGGAAATGTTCTTGTTTTGGCCCAGGGAGTGGTGAAAAATTAGCCCCTATTACAAGTTATCATAAATTGGATTTCGGATTTAGTTCAAGTCAAATTGAATCTCATCTCTGTAGAGTTTTGCTTTTCCTGAATGGCCCAGGGAAAATTTCAAAATTTGGATCCACAACCAAACAAGCGTCGCTAAAATATAACAGTGGAAATGTTCTTGTTTTGGCCCAGGGAGTGGTGCAGAATTAGCCCCGTAGCTATGAATTTAACATGGACTTATAATAGGGCGGATGCCAATCATTTTAACAGCCGGTGCACTGAATTTGCATCACTTCCTAAGGTGTGATGTGAATTCAGTAATGCGATATTTTACCAAATAATTAATATTTGTAATTTTTTATGATTTCTAACGCTTCTCTGGAACGTTTCAAAAATATCCAATTTTTCTGGAAGGAATTTAGCATTTATTCTGCAAATTATTAATAATTGATTTTAACTTTTTTAACGTACAGTCGAAGCTCGGTTTTACGAACAATATTTTATCAGGCCTTTTCGTTATTGAGAAAAATTCGTTAAAACGAACGGAAATTTTAAAGGTTAACTTTTATTGAAAATTGTAATTTTTGTCATATGAGCAGAATTTCATTATTAGGGGTGTTTTCTTTGAGCACTGGATACCCTAAGCAGTCACGGACTAAAATAAAACAGAGTACTCGTTTATCCAGGACATCTCCAAAAATATGCAACACTGTCATCAGCTGTTCAAAAACAATCACAGAAAAGAAGTGAAATCTTGCATTTTTAATATATGAAATGCTCCAATTAGTAATAAATATTTACTGCTGCGATTATTTATGACACTACACCACTTTGAATTTCATGTTTTTCGATAAATTAGTCACAATAAAGTGCTATTGTGAATCGATGAAGCGTCACTTTATCAAAACACAATCTGGCAAGATCGGCGCGACTTGCACTGATGAGATGTTCTGGATAGAACACCAGTGCAATGATGTTCTGGATAGCCCATACAAATGTTGTATCCAGTGCAAAAAGAAAACAACCCTATTATTGTTTGTAATTAAAAATAATACTATCTTAATTAGCCCTTTAGTGACCCAATTTTTTTGCCAATTGATTAAATATTCAATGTTAACGACACAAAAGCAAGAAAACGAAACAAGAAAAATTTATATGGTAAATTTCAGTATATGCGGCAACGTCTCTTGAACAGTTTTAACTAAGTTTTCTTTTTATTTTAACCATTTTTGTTGTCTTAAGGTGTGTTTTGCTAAAAGCTTACTGATATAACGAAGTCCGCCTAAAGGAGGGATTGGGCATTAGAGGGTTAATGACTATGATAAATCGCTTTTTATACCCTGCGCCACACTGTGGAACAGGGTATTATAAGTTAGTGCATATGTTTGCAACACCCAGATGGAGACGAGATAGACACATGGTGTCTTTGTCTAAATCTGAACCGATTTCAATAAAATTTGGCACACTTGACTGTAGTACTAATTGTTCTTCTTGGGCCAAAAGTCAATCAAATTGGGGTAAAAGTCTGGCTTTTGGGGCCATATAAGTTCATATCGGCGAAATATATATATATGGGAACTATATCTAAATCTGAACCGATTTCTTCCAAAATCAATAGGGTTCTATTCTGAGCCAAAACACATACTTGTGCAAAATTTGAAGTCGGTTGGACTAAAACTGCGACCTAGACTTTGATTACAAAAATGTGTTCACGGACAGACGGACGCACGGACATGGTTATATCGACTCAGGGACCCACCCTGAGCATTATTGCCAATAACACCATGTGTCTATCTCGTCTCATTCTGGGTGTTACAAACATATGCACTAACTTATAATACCCTGTTCCGCAGTGTGGCGCAGGGTATAAAAATTATACACAAATGAAGCATAAAGATTAACTAAATTCGGATCTCCTACAAAATAATTCACAATTTCTTCTTGCACCACGGGAGCCACCGTGGTGCAATGGCTATCATGTCCGCCTTGCATACACAAGGTCGTGGGTTCGATTCCTGCTTCGACCGAACACTAAAAAGCTTTTCAGCGGTGGATTATCCCACCTCAGTAAAGCTGGTGACATTACTAAGGTTTTCAAAGCTTCTCTAAGTGGTTTCACTGCAATATGGAACGCCGTTCGGACTCGGCTATAAAAAGGAGGTCCCTTGTCATTGATCTTAACATGGAATCGGTCAGCACTCAGTGATAAGAGAGAAGTTCACCAATGTGGTATCACAATGGACTGAATAGTCTAAGTGAGCCTGATACATCGGGCTGCCACCTAACCTAACCTAACCTAACATTTGTAAATTTTACCAGTAATGGGCCCATCATGAACTTCTTATGGTACTAAAGACATTTTTGCAATTTTTAACTCCAATTTCTTCCTTCAAACTTCGAAATTTTCTTTAACAAGGGGGAAAAAAATGAATTATGTCAAATAAACTTTCTTGAATTTATCGAAAATTATTTACTTAGTTTTGTGAAATCGGCGTGACATCTGCGTTTCTATTACAGTTTAGTTAAAATTTTCTAAAATTAATATATTTTTTCTAAAACTACACTGAAAGAAAAGCATACCCGGTTCCAAAGATTTTGTCTTTACTTTAAAAAAATTGGTATTAATTCCGAGCCAAAGAAGCGGAGAATACAAATAAGGATACTTTTAAGACACAATTCTCTTTTAAAATCGGGTTTTGTGTACTTGCTTCTAGGAAGCAAATTTTAATTTTTGGCTTTTTCAGCTTGTTTTCTCCATATGCTATCAAAGTCCTTTAAAAACAAGTTAACGACGACTTTATTTTCCAAATTAAGACTCGACTTCTAGTAGAAACTATGCTGTGTTTCAAGTAAAAAATGTCTTTAAAATAAAGTGTTGAAAAGCATGTCCTATATTTGAACAATATTTTGCTTTGTAGTCAAGATGCAAAAAGACAACAAATTTAAAGACAATTTCATTAAATTTAAAGATTTTTTCTAAATTATTAAAGTCAAGTTGACCTTAGCCCAAACATTTTTTCTTTTATGTTATGATATCCATTTTTAAATCAAATCACTTAATTATAAGAACAATACGACTTCTTTGAAAAGTTTGTCGACCTTCGGTCAAGGAAAAAAACCTTTATACTAGAGAAATTCGTCTTCTATGCTAAGCAAAATATGCATTCGTATTTTAAAGACATGAAATCTTTGGCCTCACGACAATATTTTTTTCAGTGTAACTCTAATTTTATTTCCTGGTTAGATCACTATTTTTTTTTTCAGTGTAGGATCAATAAAATTAAAATTAGGATATAGATCTCATTTATCGTACAAACAAATAGTCAGTTTAACAAGTATATACAGCACTAAGTTCGGCCGGGCAGAATCTTAAATCCCACCACCATGAACCAAATATTAGGGTTTCTTTTGAAATTTCAGGAGGGCTTGAGGACTTGAGGACACTTCCCGATAATAAATTTAAAGATTTCAGCTATGAGGACTACATCAGATTCTGGATTTATAAGAACCATTTTTGTTTGAGTTTTAGAGGAATCATTAACATCTCTTGTAAGTGTGCAAGAAAATTATAAAATAACGTCTTGATTTGAAATCTTAAATCTGTAGAAGTAAAATCTGGAAAATTTACATTGAGTTTCAAGCAATTTTCATGATCAGTGCGCCTTCTACACCCTCAAGAAGTGAAGTCGGTCTATATGGAGGCATTACCAAATGGACCGATAAAAACTTAATCCGATACACGTTTTTGTGAGCCTAAAATACCAGAATATTTACAATTTCAGGCAAATCAGATAAAAACTACGGTTTCTAGAAACCCAAGGAGTTAAATCGGGAGATCGTTCTTATGGGGGCTATACTAAAATATGGACCGATACTCACCATTTTCAGCACACCTCTCTATGACCCGAAAATACCTCTAGATTTCCAAATTCAGGCAAATAGGATAAAAACTTCGGATTCTATAAGCCCAAGAAGTAAAATCGGGAGATTGGTCTATATGGGGGCTATACCAAAGCATGGACCGATACTCACCATTTTTGGCACACCTCTTTATGGTCATAAAATACCTCTAGATTTCAAATTTCATGCAAATTGGATAAAAACTACGATTTCTATAAGCCCAAGACCCCAAATCGGGAGGTCGGTTTATATGGGGACTATAACAAAACCTGGACCGATACAGCCCATCTTCGAACTTGACCTGCCTGCAGGAAAAAGACGAGTTTGTGCAAAATTTCAGCACGAGTTCTTCATTATTGAAGACTGTAGCGTGATTACAACAGACAGACAGACAGACGAACAGACGGACATCGTTATATCGTCTTAGAATTTCTCCCTGATCAAGAATATATATACTTTATATAGTCGGAAATCGATATTTCGATGTGTTACAAACGGAATGACAAACTTATTATACCCATTCTATGGTGGTGGGTATAAAAATCCAAATAATAGCATATACTTCCAAGTAAACACTGTTATCTTAATGGCAAAAAAAATATTATAAACCAAAGATAAAATATAAATCTTATCCTATATTTGAAGCGTTTCTATCTTAAATCTAAAGATTTAAAAATTAATTTATTTTAAGGACGATTTCTTTAAACAAAAGATGTATTTCTTTGCTTTAAGAAGAATTCTCCTTAGTTAAAAAAACATACGACTTTAACGGAAGCATTAAAGTCTCCAAAATGTGTGTCCTAAATTTAATGAACAAAAATTTTGAAGCAAAGATTATAAACTTAAGTTTAATTTTAAAAAGTTTCAACGGAAAAGGACGAAAATCTTTTTTTACATACAGCGCACATTACAAAAATATATAATTTGAATTCATCGCAGTTGCTTTTGTTATAAAATAATTTTATTTTTTCACGTGAAAAATGTTCGGAGAACGTAGAGGGTAAAATAGGGTACCTCATTTTTTGATATCTGGTGGGAGAGGAGGACACCCACCTTGTCCGACTTTTTCAAAATCGGGCCAAAGTTCTCCAATTTGAATGAAATTTCCATGAAAGGTTAAGTGTGATGTGATGTCTAGACAATGACCCGTTACTTTATTTTTCGATATTTGGTCGCAGGGGTGGGCATTCCCTTTATATAATTTTTTTTTTAAAGTACAGTAAAAAAAAACAAGTATATACGGCCGCAAGTTTGGCCAGGCCGAATCTTATGTACCCACCACCATGGATTGCGTAGAAACTTCTACGAAAGACTATCATCCACAATCGAATTACTTGGGTTGTGGTATCTTAAAACTTCTTACCATCGTTTTCTAAATTGTGATTTAATCCATACATGGTCCATACATAGAGAGCCAGAATTGAAATATGGGGGTCACTTATATGGGGGCTATATACAATTATGAACTTGATATGGACCAATTTTTGTGTGATTGGGGATCGATTTATCTGAGGGCCATATATAACTATAGACCGGTATGGACCTAGTTAAGCATGGTTGTTAACGACCATATACTAGCACAATGTACCAAATTTCAACTCACTCGGATGAAATTTGCTCCTCCAAGAGGTTCCAAAACCAAATCTCGGGATCGGTTTATATGGGGCTATGTACGATTATGGACTAATATGGACCACTTCTGGCATGGTTGTTAAATATCATATACTACCACCACGTACCAAATTTCAAGCAGATCGGATGAATTTTGCTTCTCCAAAAGGCACCGGAGGTCAAATCTGGGGATCGGTTTATATGGGAGCTATATATAATTATGGACTGATAGGAACCAATTCCTGCATGGTTGTTGGATACCATATACTAACATCACGTACCAAATTCCAACCGAATGGGAAGAATTTTGCTCTTCCAAGAGGCTCTGGAGGTCAAATCTGGGGATCGGTTTATATGGGGCCTATATATAATTATGGACCGATATCGTCCAATTTTTGCACGGGAGTTTGAGGCCATATATTAACACCACGTACCAAATTTCAACTGAATCAGATGAATTTTGGTCTTCCAAGTGGTTCCGGTCAAATCTGGTGATCGGTTTATATGGGGGCTATATATAATTATGAACCGATGTCGACCAATTTTTGCATGGTTGTTAGAGACCATATACTAACACCATGTACCAAATTTCAGCCGGATCGGATGAAATTTGCTTCTCTTAGAGGCCTCGCAAGCCAAATTTTGGGGTCCGTTTATATGGGGGCTATACATAAAAGTGAACCGATATGGCCCATTTGCAATACCATCCCACCTACATCAATAACAACTACTTGTCCCAAGTTTCAAGTCGATAGCTTGTTTCGTTCGGAAGTTAGCGTGATTTCAACAGACGGACGGACGGACGGACATGCTCAGATCGACTCAGAATTTCACCACGACCCAGAATATATATACTTTATGGGGTCTTAGAGCAATATTTCGATGTGTTACAAACGGAATGACAAAGTTAATATACCCCCCATCCTATGGTGGTGGGTATAAAAAACAAAAATTCTCTGATTTACTGGAGATTTACAGAGAACACGCCGTGAGGTTATAAATTTATTATGGGGTACCTGTTTTTTGAATATTTGGATGGGAAGGGGGACCGACTTTTTGAAAATTGGAACATAATTATCCGATTTGCTTGAAATTTACGGGGAAGGTTGAAGAGGCGTCTAGGCAAAGAACAGCTACTTTATTTTTCAATATTTGTTCGAGGAGGGGGGCCTCCCCTTTGCCCGACTTTTTTTTGTGATATTCGGAAGGCAAGAGGGGCCTCCCCTTGCCCTGCTGTTTAAAAATTGGGCTTATAATTTGTTTGAGATTTTCTGTGACGTCTACACAATATACGCTATATCATTTTTTGATATTGGGACGGGGAGGGAGACCTCCTCTAAAACTGAAAAAAAAACTAGAATTCTCAAGTTTACTTGAAATTTACAAATGCCTAGGGGAAGGTTATGAAATCAATAGTGTGTACTTGATTTTTGGGTATTTGGACGGGAACCTTCTCCCTGCCCCACAATATGAAACTTGAAGGAAAGTTTACAGATTTTCTTGGAATTTGCAGAGAAAGTGACGTCCCTTTACAAAAAATAGAGCAAAATCTAACCTTCTCCGATTTACTTGAATTTGGGAGAAGATGATTAAATTTATAGAGGGTACATGATTTTTCGATGTCTGTTTGGGGAAGGGGAATAGTGAAGTTGGGTGGTTTGTGAAATGAATATAGGGTAGTGAAAGTATGCTATCTGGACGGGGAGGAGCGAATGGGGGGGGGGGGGTTCCCTTTCGCCCGATTTTTTGAAAATAAAAAGTAGAGGATTGTCGATAAGTGAGAACTCGGTCCATAATTTCACTATTTTTCCACAGTAATTACATGAAGTTGACAGACAACGTGGAGGGTGCTTCATTTTCGGTATATGTTTGGCAAGGGCAAACATATACCGTGTCCAACACTTTAACAAACGTTAATATGGTCAATTTTTAAGTACTTTACTTTTTCCGATTTATTGGACGATATGTTGAGGAGAGTATACCACCAAGCTTGAAATTCACATGAAATGTAGAAGATTGTCCAACGATTTGAATACAGAACAAGTAAAAAACAAAAAATTGGTTGAAAGGGAACACCACTTACCCGACGTTTGTTAAGCCTGTCCGTGTTACATCTGCATAACCGCCTTATTTCTGTATATAAACGAAAATCAAGTAGTCCGAGTTTTTTTTTTGAAATGTACGGGACACGTGTGCGGAAACTATGGAGTGATTAATCAGTACTTCAGTTTTTGTACCAGACTACCCCTGACCTTTAAAAAGTTTTAAAAAGTTCAAATCGTTTCGAATTTGTTTTCAGATCGATGGATAGGGTTGACTAAGTTAACGAAAACATGCTTCGAGAGGCGCAGCGAAGCGGACGGGTTACGCTAGTTATAATTCTAAATTATAACATATGTATAAAACCAAAAGCATTGACGGAGTCTTAAACTTTTGTATTTTTAATTGAAAATATTTATTATACCCTGTATAATAGATTGGCGTTTGTAAAACATCGAAATATTGGTCACAGACCCCATAAAGTATATTTATATTCTGATCGTGGTGATATTGTGAGTCGATCTAGCGACGTTCGTCCGTCCACCTGTTGGTCCTTCTGATGAAATCACGCTAACTTCCGACCACTTTTAGGTATAGCCCTCATATAAACCTATCCCCATATTTCCCTTGCGGAGGCTCTTGGAAGAGCGAGCCAGTTTCAATTTGATACGTCATGTTGGTATATGCCCAGCCGTACAAAAATTGGTCCATATCGGTCCATAATAATATATAGCCGCCATATAAACCGATCCCCAGATTTTACTTTCAGAGCTTCTTCATCCAATCCCGTTGAAATTCGATGTGTGATGTTAGTATATACTCTCTAACAACCATGCAAAATTGATCCCTATAATTCAACAATTTTATATAGCTCCCATATAAAGCGTCCTTCCAAGATGTAATTTCGGAAGCCTCAGGGAAGAACAAATTTAATCTGATGAGGTTGTAATTTTGCTCTCTAACTACCATTGGTTCATATATGTTCATAATTATTTAAAAACTCCTGTACATGAAACGATCAAGAACTAAAGAGGTTTATGCAGGTATTTACTCGTATACTGGCTGTTTTTATCTAACTTAGACTCCATATGGACTAACATACAATTTGAAAGACAATGTTAAAAAGGTTCAACATCCCAGCAAAAAAAAAAAAGCGTCGGCAAAAAATTTGTGAAAATGTTCTTTTTGGATCCGGAAGTGGTGCAAAAATGAAGCAGAAGCAATGAATTTAACATGGGCTTTTCATAGATAGATAGATGTCCACTATTTCAACAGTTGTTGCATTGAATTTGCATCACTTCTTAAGGTGTGATCCAAATGTAGTGTTTTGGATGTGAATTAGAAGGTGTTTGTGATATTTTGCCAAATAAATAATTTTTAGAATTTTTATATGATTTTTAATGCATTCTAATGCTTGTCTAAAACGTTTGATCTCAAATCTTTTCAAAAATTTGCCATTTTCCTAGAATGGATTTAGCATTTTTTTATCGACAAATAAAATTAAATAATTTGTACCATTTCATTAATTCTTACCCTATTTTTTACCTATTTAAAACAAACAACAATAAACTTTAAATTACACATTAAAAATATGAAAAACTGGAGTTATAAAAAATTGAATTAAAAGGACTTCCTGTGTAGTTAAAATAAAGAACATCTTTGGAAGGTGCATTTTTGGAAGTGCTTTTCAAGTTGTGCCAGTTTTTAGTAATACTTTGTATGCAATCCATGGCGGAGGGTACATAAGACTCGGGCTGTCCGAATTTTCTGGCGGTTTTACTCGCTTTTTACTGAGTTAAATTTGATAGCATTTTCAAAACGACCCTGCGAACGGTGAACGTAGTACAATCAATATGCCAATATTTTTTGGCCTACCCTTACCAAAACCAATATAAATTGCTACAAACGATCGATCGACCGTGTCACTTGAATATATTGCAATTCAGACAAGTTTAGTCTTCTAAATTGTAAGTTAGTCCATACGTGGTATATATTAAAATAAAACAAGTATATACAGCCGTATGTTCGGCCAAGCCAAATCTTATGTACCCTCCACCATGGCACAGTGGTCGGTGCTATATGGAGTTAGCGGCCAAAAATACTTCCCGTAGAGGTATCATCGTGAAACTTCGGTCAAGGCTTTATAATTATGTCAGGATTATTTAATGATAAAATGGGATTGATTGATGACGGTTTAGTATAGCCCCCCATATAGACCGATCTCCCGATTTTACTTCTTTGGCTTCTAGAAACTGTATTTTCTATCCTATTTCGCTGAAAATTAAAATCTAAAGGTATTTTAGGACCAAAAGTAGGTGTGCTGAAAATGGTGTGTATCGGTCCATGTTTTGGTATAGCCCCCATATGGACCGATCTCCCAATTTTACTTCTTGGGCTTCTATTTTCTATCCGATTTGCCTTTAACTCCAAATACAGAGGTATTTCAGGACCACAAAAATGATGGTTTGAAGAAAATGATGGTTATAGGTTCATGTATTAGTATAGTCCCCATATATACCGATCTTCCGATTTTATTGTTTTGGCTTCTAGAAAACGTAATTTCTATCCGATTTGCCTAAAATTTAAAATCTAGAATTATTTTATGATCACAAATAGATGTAACGGAAATGAGGTGAATCAGCCTATGTGTTGGTATAGCCCACGTATAAACCGATCTCCTAATTTTACTCCAAGGGCAGTAGTTTTTATCCGATTTTCATGAAATTGTAAAACAAGATTGTTTTGAAAATTCTCTTTATTTTCATCGATATATTTTGTACCAATTAACTTATCGCAGATCCAATTATACACTTTTGTTCGTCATCTCAATACCTTGCATTCAAGTACAAACAACGATATAATCGGACATTTCTAGCTCGAGGTATAATTTGTTTAGTGGAAAAAGTCAGAAAAATTAAAAATAACGGGATATCTCAAAAACGGTTTCATAAAAAAAATTTTAACCTTCATTTTCAAATTCAGCAGATCAAAATACATAAGAAAAGTCATCAAATGTACATTTTCAGTGTAACTAGTGTTAACACACACCACACAAATTTCATATTTGGATATAAAAAAACAAGACCACTTCGAAAGCAGCGGATTTTTGTCAATTTAGAATCTTGAAATATTAACTAATAAACCACAAAAAATCCCATTGGAGACTTCAGGGGGGAACACAACTAAAACTCTACATACAATTTACATATAAGAACGAACGAACACGAAACAATGAGACTGACAAAAATTGATTTTATAACAAATTTAAAACAATTTTTACACACTTTTTTATTTTAAAATATAGTTAATACCATTTAATTCAATATTCATTTCGATATATTTCAATATAATTTTTTTTTCTTTTGTTTTAGTTATTTAAAAGTGCACTTAATTTTATACTTTTTCACACTTCAAAAACCAACTGCTTACTTGCTCTCTTTTTGAAGCCGTTCTTAATGAGTACAGATGGAATAAAACAAAAACAAATACACATTGTAAAACCTTGTTTGCATAAGAAAAAGTGATGCCACACTTTTTGACAAATTTCTAACTTTCATTTTTTATTTTTGGCCAAAGGGATCGACCACTATGCATGGATTGCGTAGGAACTTCTACTGAAGACTGTCATCCACAATCGAATTACTTGGGTTGCGGTATCACTTGCCGATGCCAAGGTATCTTAAAATATCCTAACACCGTCTTCTAAATTGCAAGGTAGTCCATATGTGGTATATATTTAACTAAAAAAGCCCGATTAAATACGTATATAATTAAGTTTGAAAAAAATTTCTATAGAAATAAAATTTTAATAAAAGTTTCTATAGAAATACAATTTTGACAACATTTTCTATAGAAGTAAAATTTAGACAAAATTTTCTATAGAAATAAAATTTTAACAAAATTTTCTATAGAAATAAAATTTTGTCAAAATTTTCTAAAGAAATAAAATTTTGAAAAAATTTTCTATAGAAATAAAATTTTGAAAAAATTTTCTATTGAAATAACATTTCGACAAAATTTTCTATAGAAATAAAATTTTGACAAAATTTTCAAGATAATTGACAACATTTTCTATAGAAATAAAATTTTGCCAAAATTTTCTATAGAAATAAAATTTGACAAAATTTTCTATAGGAATAAAATGTTGACAAAATTTTCGATAAAAATAAAATTTTGACAAAATTTTCTATAAAATAAAATTTTGGTAGATTATTTTTTGGCTCGAGTGACAACCATGATTATGAACCGATATGGACCAATTTTTGTGTGATTGGGGATCGGCTATATATAACTATAGACCGATATGGACCAATTTTGGCATGGTTATTAGCGGCCATATTCTAACGTTGTAAATTTCAACCGGATCGGATGTATTTTGCTTCTCTAAGAGGCCCCGGAGATCAAATCTGGGGATCGATTTATATGGGGGCTATATATAATTATGGACCGATATGGACCAATTCTTGCGTGTTTGTTAGAGACCACACACTATCACCACGTTCCAAATTTCAGCCGTAACGGATGAAATTTGCTTCTCTTAGAGCAATTGCAAGCCAAATTTAGGGGTCCGTTTATATGGGGGCTGTATGTAAAAGTGGTCCGATATGGCCCATTTGCAATACCATCCGACCTACATCAATAACAACTACTTTTGCCAAGTTTCAAGTCGACAGCTTGTTTCGTTCGGAAGTTAGCGTGCTTTCAACAGACGGACGGACATGTTAAGATCGACGCAGAATTTCGCCACGACCCAGAATATAAATACTTTATAGGGTCTTAGAGCAATATTTCGATGTGTTACAAACGGAATAACAAAGTTAATATACCCCCCATCCTATGGAGGAGGGTTTAAAAAGGCCGATTATATACGTATATAATTATTATTAAACAAATTTTTCTATAGAAATAAAACTTTTACAACAATTTCTATTAAAATAAAATTTTGACAAAAATTCCTATTGAAATACAATTTTGACAAGATTTTCTATGGAAATAAAATTTTGACAACATTTTCTAAAAAAATAAAATTTGACAACATTTTCTAAAGAAATAAAATTTTACAAATTTTTCTATAGAAATCAAATCTTGACAAAATTTTCTATAGAAATAACATTTTTACAAAATTTTCTATAGAAATAACATTTTGACAAATTTTTCTATAGAAATCAAATCTTGACAAAATTTTCTATAGATATACAATTTTGGTAGATTATTTTTGGCTCGAGTGGCAACCATGATTATGAACCGATATGTGTGATTGGGATATATAACTATAGGCCGATATGGACCAATTTTGGCATGGTTGTTAGAGGCCATTTACTAACATCACGTACCAAATTGCAACCGGATCGGGTGAATTTTGATCCTCTAAGGTGCTCCGGAGATCAAATCTGGGGATCGGTTTATATGGGGGCCATATATAATTATAGACCGATATGAACCAATTTTTCCATGGCTATTAGAGACCATATACTAACACCACGTACCACATTTCAACTGAATTTTGCTCCTCCAAGAGGTTCCGGAGGTCAAATCTGGGGATCGATATATATGTGAACTATATATAATTATGGACCTACATGGAACAATTTTTGCATATTTATTAGAGACCATATACTACCACCACGTACTAAATTTCAACCGGATCGGATGAAATTTGCTTCTCTAATAGGCTCCGCAAGCCAAATCTGAGGGCCGTTTATATGGGGGCTATACGTAAAAATGGACCGATATGGCCCATTTGCAATGCCATCCGACCTACATCAATAACAACTATTTGTGCCAAGTTTCAAGTCGATAACTTGTTTCATTCGGAAGTTAACGTGATTTCAACTGACGGACGGACGGACGGAAATGCTTAGATCGACTCAGAATTTCATCACGACCCAGAATATATATACTTTTTGGGGTCTTAGAGCAATATTTCGATGTTGTTACAAACGGAATGACTAAGTTAATATACCCCCCATTCTATGGTGGAGGGTATTTATTTATTTTATTTATTTATTATTTATATAATCCCTCCCACTCCATTAAATCACACATTATTATTGTGGTAAATTTTGTAGTGTATATGTCTTTTGGTGACAATGTCGTTATGTTCCCTAGGTATTTTGGCCCATCATGGATGATTACTTGAGATTATCTCACCCATTGAGCATAAGTGTAATCCATAATCCAAATATTCTTGGAATCCATATGACCATGTATGTGCATAAGACCATGTAATGGGCCCGGAATATGGCTCAACAACACCACTTTACTCTTGAATATGGTAAATTGCATTGGCTACAAATGGATTTATTGCCATTGTTAACAAATTGTAAAATAACAAATGTTTCTGCATGGTATGGGCACGAGCCACATCGAATTCGAATGCAACAGAGATGGGACAGACTCAACGGAAGGCAGCTCAGACTCAAACGGATGGCGAGCTGTGAAACAAACAATGGAAACACCAAACGGCGGCATTACTCTAGCAAAGAGTCAAGAGTAAGTGCAAGCTGACGACGGATGAATGGGCTCCAAAGCCCAAGTAGGTAGATGGCTTGGTTGGCTGCCAGGTAGTCATATGGTGATGGTTAGTTCCGAGGGTAATACCTATGCGCATATAGCCACTAAATGGATAAACAGACTTTGTAGCCATACATATGTATGAATGTGTGTATGGAGGGAGGGATGGAGGGGATTGGGTGGGATCCATACGGGTGATTGTATTCAATATACGACTTGGAGTCTTGGAGTAAGGAAATTAAAGCTTGCAATACCTCTAAGAGGAAGAAGATTCATCTACCTATCTCCTATATCTACCAGTTAAAGATACAACGCCACCAATATGTTGGCTCATTGCCAGGGACAACAACAACAATATTGGCAGCAATTGTAAGCACCTGTATCTGAACGCCTAGCGTACTCTATAGAGAAAGCAAGGTCGTGAAGGTGAGATGGTATCAGTGAATAGGCGTCAGTCATTGATTGAGATGCCCCATAAAAATATTAGGGTGTACTGAGATCAACAGTACTACATTCCAAACAGATTTATTTGTATATCCACCAACATAGAAAGGTGATGGAGGTATAATAGGTTTGTCAGCCCATTCGTAACACATCGAGAAATTCTTAGACGTTATAACCATGTCCGTCTGTCTATTTCTATAGAAAAATTTGCCAAAAATTTATTTCTATGGAAAATTTTACCAAAACTTTATTTCCATAAAAAATTTCGTCAAAATTTTATTTCTATAGAAAATTTTGTCAAAATTTTATTTCTATTGAAAATTTTGTTAAAATTTTGCTTCTATACAAAATTGTGTCAACATTTTATTTCTATAGAAAACTTTGTCAAAATTTTATTTCTATAGAAAATTTTGTCAAAATTTTATTTCTATAGAGATTTTGTCAAAAATTTGTTTCTATAGAAAATTTTGTCAAAATTTTATTTCTTTAGAAAATTTTGTCAAAATTTTATTTCTTCAGAAAATTTTGTCAAAATTTTATTTCTATAGAAAATTTTGCCAAAAAGTTCCATAGCAAATGTTGTCAAAAAGTTCTATGGCAAATTTTGTCAAAATTTTCTTCTATAGAAAATTTTGTCAAAATTTTATTTCTATAGAAAATTTTGTTAAAATTTTATTTCTATAGAAAATTTTGTCAAAGTTTTATTTCTATAGAAAATTTTGTCAAAATTTTATTTCTATAGAAAATTTTGTAAAAAATTTTATTTCTATAGAAAATTTTGTCAAAATTTTATTTCTATAGAAAATGTTGTCAAAATTTTATTTCTATAGAAAATTTTGTTAAAATTTTATGTCTATAGAAAATTTTGCCAAAATTTTATTTCTACAGAAAATTTTGTCAAAATTTTATTTCTGAAAATTGTGCCAAAACTTTTTTTCCATAGAAAATTTTGTCAAAATTTTATTTCCATAGAAAATTTTGTCAAAATTTTATTTCTACAGAAAATTTTGTCAAAATTTTATTTATATAGAAAATTTTGTCAAAACTTTATTTCTATAGAAAATTTTACCAAAATTTTACTTCTATATAAAATTTTGTCAAAATTTTATTTATATACAAAATTTTGTCAAAATTTTATTTCTATTGAAAATTTTGCCAACATTTTATTTCTATAGAAAATTTTACCAAAATTTTATTTCTATAGAAAATTTTACCAAAATTTTATTTCTATTGAAAATTTTGTCAAAATTTTATTTCTATATAAAATTTAGTCAAAATTTTATTTCTATACAAAATTTTATTTCTATAGAAAATTTTGCCAAAATGTTATTTCTATAGAAAATTTTACCAAAATTTTATTTCTATAGAAAATTTTGTCAAAATTTTATGTCTATAGAAAATTTTGTCAAAACTTCATTTCTATAGCAAATTTTGTCAAAATTTTATTTCTATAGAAAATTTTGTCAAAATGTTATTCCATTATTGTTGTTTTTTGATTTCAGCTTGCATTGACTAAACTTCTTTTCCTCTGTTAGTTAAGCTACACTTGTAGTTTAGTCAATGCATGGTTTTAAGATGAAATCAAAAACACAACAACAATGATAAAAGAACAAAACCAACAATAACAAAACAAAACGAATGAAAGAAGAGGAAGCACGCTCAAAATAAACCCAGCCAACTGCACTCAAATCGATGATTTGACGGCGGCAAAAGATAAGAGATATGTTTGTACGAATTTTTTTCGGCATAAATTGGCTATCATGTAAAATTTTGTTCGGAAGGTTCAAGTGTGGTTCATTGTTGGGTTTAATGAACTGCCTTAATTATACCCTGCGCCACACTGTGGAACAGGGTATTATAAGTTAGTGCATATGTTTGCAACACCCAGAAGGAGACGAGATGGACACATGGTGTCTTTGGAAAAAATGCTCACGGTGGGCTGGATATAGCCATGTCCGTCTGTCCGTGAACACATTTTTGTAATCAAAGTCTAGGTCGCAGTTTTAGTCCAATCGACTTCAAATTTGACACAAGTATGTGTTTTGGCTCAGAATAGATACCTATTGATTTTGGAAGAAATCGGTTCAGATTTAGATATAGCTCCCATATATATATTTCGCCCGATATGGACTTATATGGCCTCAGAAGCCAGAGTATTACCCTAATTTGCTTAAAATTTTGCACAAGAAGAACAATTAGTACTATAGTCAAGTGTGCCAAATTTTATTGAAATCGCTTCAGATTTAGATATAGCTCCCATATATATCTTTCGTACGATATGGACTAATACGGTCCCAGAAGCCAGAGTTTTACCCCAATTTGGTTGAAATTTTGCACTAGGAGTACAATTAGCAGTGTAGTCAAGTGTGCCAAATTTTGTTGTAATCGGTTCAGATTTAAATATAGCTCCCATATATATCGTTCGCCCGATTTACACTCATATGACCACAGTGGCCAATCTTTTACTCCGATTTAATTGAAATTTTGCACAGGGAGTAGAATTAGCATTGTAGCTACGCGTGCCAAATTTGGTTGAAATCGGTTCAGATTTATATATAGCTCCCATATATAGCTTTAATCCGATTTACACAAATATGACCACAGAGGCCAATTTTTTGCTCCAATTTAGTTGAAATTTTGCACAGGGAGTAGAATTAGCATTGTAGCTATACGTGCCAAATTTGGTTGACATCGGTTGAGAATTAGATATAGCTCCCATTTATATGTTTTTCCGATTTCGACAAAAATGGTCAAAATACCAACATTTTCCTTGTAAAATCGCCACTGCTAAGTCGAACAGTTGTAAAAATGACTATAATTTTCCTAAACTTCTAATACATATATATCGAGCGATAAATCATAAATAAACTTTTGCGAAGTTTCCTTAAAATTGCTTCAGATTTAAATGTTTCCCATATTTACCCATATTTACTAACATTGTGTTCCACCCTAGTGCATTAGCCGACTTAAATTTTAAGTCTATAGATTTTGTAGAAGTCTATCAAATTCTGTCCAGATCGAGTGATATTTAAATGTATGTATTTGGGACAAACCTTTATATATAGCCCCAACACATTTGACGGATGTGATATGGTATCGAAAATTTAGATCTACAAAGTGGTGCAGGGTATAATATAGTCGGCCCCGCCCGACTTTAGACTTTCCTTACTTGTTTTTTCTGATAATTGGTAGATAGTTTTGCTGCAAGTAGAGGATGCTGATGAGGAATGTGGTGATTCCAAAACGTGCGTCCATCCAACCATCTTGCAGTCTATAGGGCTTTGCCCAAATAAATTTGACAAACATTCTTTTCCTCTTCTGATTAAGCTACACTTGTAGTTTAGTCAATGAATTGTTTTAAGCTGAAATAAAAAAAAAAACAACAACAATGATTAAAGAACAAAACCAACAATAACAAAACGAAAATTTTATTTCTATAGAAAATTTTGTCAAAATTTTACTCCTATAGAAAATTTTGTCAAAATTTTATTTCAATAGAAAATTTTGTCAAAATTTTATTTCTATAGAAAATTTTGTCAAAATTTTATTTCTATAGAAAATTTTGCCAAAATTTTATTTCTATAGAAAATTTTGTCAAAATTTTATTTCTATAGAAAATTTTGTCAAAATTTTATTTCTATAGAAAATTTTGTCAAAATTTTATTTCTATAGAAAATTTTGTCAAAATTTTATTCCTATAGAAAAATTTGTCAAAATTTTATTTGTATAGACAATTTTGTCAAAATTTCATTTCTATAAAAAATTGTGTCAACATTTTGTTTCTATAGAAAATTTTGTCAACATTTTATTTTTATAGAAAATGTTGTCAAAATTGTATTTCTATAGAAAATTTTGTCATAATTTAATTTCTATAGAAAATTTTGTCAAAATTTTATTTCTATAGGAAATGTTGTCAAAATGTTATTTCTATAGAAAATTTTGTCAAAATTTTATTTGTATGGACATTTTTGTCAACATTTCATTTCTTTAAAAAATTGTGTCAAAATTTTATTTCTATAGAAAAATTTGTCAAAATTTTATTCCTATAAAAAATTTTGTCAAAATTTTATTTCTATAAAAATTTTGTCAACATTTTGTTTCTATAGAGAATTTTGCAAAATTTTATTTCTTTACAAAATTCTGTCAAAATTTTATTTCTATAGAAAATTTTGTCAAAATTTTATTTCTAAAGAAAATTTTGCCAAAATTTTATTTCTGTAGAAAATTTTGTCAAAATTTTATTTCTATAAAAATTTTGTCAACATTTTGTTTCTATAGAGAATTTTGCAAAATTTTATTTCTTTACAAAATTCTGTCAAAATTTTATTTCTATAGAAAATTTTATCAAAATTTTATTTCTATAGAAAATTTTGTCAAAATTTAATGGCCATGGAAAATTTTGTCAAAATTTTATTTCTATAGAAAATTTTGTCAAAATTTTATTTCTGTGGAAAATTCTGTCAAAATTTTATTTCTATAGAAAATTTTATCAAAATTTTGTTTCTATAGGAAATTTTGTCAAAATATTATTTCTATAGAGAATTTTGTCAAAATTTTCTTTCTATAGGAAATTTTATCAACATTTAATTCTATAGAAAATTTTGTCAAAATATTATTTCTATAGAAAATTTTATTTGTTCCGGTTCTATACATGATGTGACTACAACCTAATATACTGGACCATATCGTAAAATGTATGATATGAACAAGCATAAACATTTTATTAAAACGGTAGCATAAAGTAGCTTCTTGTACTACAACTAAAAGGTCTGACTAAAGATGTACTTGAAGAAGACGAGAGGCAAGTTAGTCTGCATAAATTCATGTCCGTCCATTACAGAAGGATGAATGAATGAATGTTCATCTATGTCTGATCCAAACTGCAAGCACGAGACCATACCATTTTGTCTCATTGATTAACAGAAATGGCTAAGCTTAGTATTATCTCCATCCGCGGTGATTGCTGCGCATGTGCAGTGCATGAATGCTATACCCACCTCACAAAGTGAATTTACACTCCTCTGTACGTTTACGAGCTTTAGTTCTCTATGTTTAAACATTTCTTGGATAAAATGATTATCCATAAATATTTAAAATGTTATATAACACCTGAAAATGTATAACACATCCAGAGAAGAACTAATTTCCAGTGAAAAAATGGGATCTATTTTGGAATTTATTGTTGCAAAAAAATAAAGTTAAATCAAAGTATGTGGGGCGTTTTCTCACCTTTGTTTCTATTACTGCATTTATGTCGCAGTAGTTTTCCAGTGAATTTCTCCCTGGTTTGCTCCCACATATATATCTTTCGCCATATATGCGCTTATATCGCCCCAGAAACCTGATTCAAACAAAAAGTAAGTAAAAGTTTTTTCTCCAGTAAAAACTCCTAATACCAGGAGCCACCGTGGTGCAATGGTTAGCATGCCCGCCTTGCATACACAAGGTCGTGGGTTCGATTCCTGCTACGACCGAACACCAAAAAGTTTTTCAGCGGTGGATTATCCCACCTCAGTAATGCTGGTGACATTTCTGAGGGTTTCAAAGCTTCTCTGAGTAGTTTCACTGCAATGTAGAACGCCTTTCGGACTCGGCTATAAATAGGAGGTCTCTTGTCATTGAGCTTAACATGGAATCGGACAGCACTCAGTGATAAGAGAGAAGTTCGCCAATGTGGTATAACAATGGACTAAATAGTCTAAGTGAGCCTGATACATCGGGCTGCCACCTAATCTAACCTAACCTAACCTAGGTGGCAAACTTTCAACGCCTGTAGGTCAGCCCGTGAACCCACTGGGGACCCACGCAAAATTAAAAGAAGATACCACAGCTATCACACAAAGAAAAAATATTGGATTCACTGTGTGATGGTGGGTATAGAAAATAAACCATTTTTACTCAAAGACTATTTTTTCTATTAATAAACAGAACACCACGTGGAAGATTACAATTTAAGACATATTGAAAATTTCTAAAATCCGATCGCTAGTTAAAGAGTCATTAGTTTCGCAACAGAAACAGTCATATTTGACTGCAGTGCTGAGATCCCGAGAAATAATTTGTACTCGGACTCAACGACGAGGAATAGAAAGACGGAAAGACATCGATATCCTATAGTCGTACCAGAGCATAATTTTGCAGTCAGAAGTTCAAGCGAACAGAATTTTATAGTCTATTGAATTGTAGGTAGATCTGCATAGGTGCTCCAACTGAAACTATTTTTATATGTGCTATCCATAAATAACCAAGTAATAGATGACCCATCGGTGTCAAACGCGGATTGACATTTCCCAAAATGAAGAATAAACGAAGAAAATAGGGGGAATTCCAGATTCTCTCTGAGATTCTCGTCTTTTGTCTGCAGGCAGGTCAAGTTCGAAGATTGGCTATATCGGTCCAGGTTTTGATATAGTCCCCATATAAACCGACCTCTGGATTTGGGGTCTTGGGCTTATAGAAATCGTAGTTTTTATCCAATGTGCCTGAAATTTGAAATCTAGAGGTACCGATCTCCCGATTTTATTTCTTGGACTTCTAGACTCCGCAGATTTTATTCAATTTACCTGAAATTGGAAATCTAGAGGTATTTTATGACCATAAAGAGGTGTGCCAAAAATTATGAGTATCGGCCCATGTTTTGGTATAGCCCCCATATAGACCGATCTCCCGATTTTATTTCTTGGGCTTCTAGAATCCGCAGTTTTTATTCAAATTACCTGAAATTGAAAAAGTGTTTAAGAACCGTAAAGAGGTGTACCAAAAATGGTGAGCATCGGTCCCTGTTTTGATGTGGTCCCCATATAAACCGACCTCCCGATTTGGGGTCTTGGGCTTATAGAAAGCGTAGTTTTTATCCAATTTGCCTGAAATTGAAAATCTAGAGGTATTTTCGGGCCATAAAGAGGTATTTTAGTATAGCCCTTATAAGAACGATCTTCCGATTTAACACCTTAGGTTTCTAGAAACCGTAGTTTTTATCCAATTTGCTTGAAATTGTAAATATTCTGGTATTTAAGGCTCACATAAACGTGTATCGGATTAAGTTTTTATCGGTCTATTTGGCAATGCCTCCATATAGACCGATTTCACGTCGCACTGATCATGAAAATTGATTGAAACTCAATGTAAAATTTGCCGATTTTACTTCTCGTGTGAAAATTTACAGATTTAAGATTTCGAATCAAGGCGCTATTTTAAAAATTTCTTGCACACTTAGGTTAGGTTAGGTTAAAGTGGAAGCCCGATTAAATTTCAGGCTCACTTAGACTATTCAGTCCATTGTGATACCACATTTAACTAAAAGTACCTATTACATATGGGCACTTCTAGTATTAACCACTGAACCTTCACTATTATTTTCTTTTGTTGAACCAACCAGATTGTTCCAAAAACATTAACAGACTGCTTAAGTTAACGTTTTCCAGGTCCGCTAGTAATCTAAAGCTATATGCCCCTAAAATTCGCTTACGCCTTACACAAAATGCAGGACACTCACACAAGAGGTGTTTTATTGATTCCTTTTCCTCCGCATCATGACAGCTCATACAATAGTCATTATACTTCGCACCTATAGTTTTTGCAAATTCGCCTATCAGGCAGCGACCCGTTATAGCAGATATCAGGAGTGCTATCTGACGCCTTGAGAACACTAGCATATCTAGAGTGCGGTTTAAGTTTAAATGGGGCCATATTTGCTTGTCGTTACAACCCTTGCAATTTTCCCATCGAACATTGGCCATCATAACAGCCTTCTAACGCAGTAAGAGCTTGCAGGTGGCCAGAGGCATACCAACAGATTCTTCCAGTTCCCCTGGAATATGTAAGGTAGTTCCTAGCCTTGCTAACACATCTGCTTCGCAGTTCCCCGGTATGTCCCTATGGCCAGGCACCCATATTAGGTGAATATTGTACTGCTCAGCCATCTCGTTAAAAGATTTGCGGCAGTCTATGGCCGTTTTCGAGTTAAGGAACACACAGTCCAAGGATTTTATTGCAGGTTGACTGTCTGAGTATATATTAATGCCAATATTTGTTGGAACATTACTTCTCAGCCAATTCACCACCTCTCTTATTGCCAATCTTTCAGCCTGAAAAACACTACAGTGATTAGGTAATCTTTTCGCTATTCGAATTTCCAGATCTTTAGAATATACTCCGAAACCCACTTGTCCATTCAATTTGGAGCAATCAGTATAGAAATCTATATGTCTTTTATTCCCCGGGGTCTGTGTACACCACGCCTCACTGTTGGGAATTAGAGTTTCAAACTTTTTGTCGAAAAGTGGTTTTGCCAGGGTGTAATCCACTACGTTAGGCACATCTGGCATTACTTTGAGGACCGAACTATGACCGTCATCGTGGTGCAATGGTTAGCATGCCCGCCTTGCATACACAAGGTTGTGGGTTCGATTCCTGCTTCGACCGAACACCAAAAAGGTTTTCAGCGGTGGATTATCCCACCTCAGTAATGCCGGTGACATTTCTGAGGGTTTCAAAGCTTCTCTAAGTGGTTTCACTGCAATGTGGAACGCCGTTCGGACTCGGCTATAAAAAGGAGGTCCCTTGTCATTGAGCTTAATATGGAATCGGGCAGCACTCAGTGATAAGAGAGAAGTTCACCAATGTGGTATCACAATGGACTGAATAGTCTAAGTGAGCCTGATACTTCGGGCTGCCACCTAACCTAACCTAACCTATGACCGTACATTTTTCCGACCACAGCCATAGCTCGCGCAACCGCACAGCCGTTGTTGCAGCTGACTGTTTGGCCAAAATGTCTAAAGGCAATAGATGTAGCATGACATTAAGGGAGTCTGTTCCTGTCTTACTAAATGCGACTGACATAAGCTCGCCATACGCTGAACTTTATCTAAACATGTCGGTTGTTTAGATAAAGTTCTCTTGCACACTTACAAGAGATGTTAATGATTCCTCTAAAACCCAAACAAAAATGCTTCTTATAAATCCAGAATGTGATACAGTCGTCATAGGTAAAATCTTTAAATTTATCTTCGTGAAGTGTACTGGTTGAACTGTTCTGATTGATCGGTCCTCAAAGCCCCCTGAAATTTCAAAGGAAACCGTAATATTTGATTCATGGTGATGGGTATTTAAGATTCGGCCCGGCCGAAATTTTGATACTTGTTGATACACCAGATGATTTATATATAATATATTCAAAAGTTTATATTTGAACAAAAAATTGCGACTAAAACTGCGAAAATACAAAATTTAATTTTGAGCAAATTTTTTCTTTACGAAAAACTCAAAACGAAATGTCGGAAAATGAATTTCGGCTTCTTCAACATTTTCTGGTCGAAGAGCGATGGGTCATCTATTACTTAGTTATCTATGATGCTATCGTCCTGAGCAGATGGGTACAGATTTGTTTTTTTTTTTTTTATTGTATGCTCCCATATAGACCGATCTATTGATTTTTACGTCTCATGCTTATTCGAGTAATGCTTATTATTTTACATTTGAATGGTCTCCTTTTTTCAAACAACAGAATATTTCATTATTTCTTATTCTATGGAATCTAAACTCTAATTATAGCAAAATTTTTCTGAATTTACTTTCTAAAATAGACTGCTTATGAAAAATACAAAAAACATTGAAGTATATTTGAAATATATGTTTAAAAAGTTATCAACATATAGAAATCAATCAGAGAGAGATCCATCATTTATCTTAACCATTTGATAGGATTTTGTTGGTGTTAGCTTCTGGCCACTTATCTACAATGATGTTGAGATGTTGTTATTGCTGCTACCGATGCTGACAATGATGATGATGCTGTTGAAGCCCAAAAATAGTTGCCAAATGATTGTTGTTTAGCTACCAGTTTTTGTCTCCTTCACTTGTTGCCAAAGGTCTATGCCATTTTGAGCTTCTTGACTTTTTCTATCACATTTTCATCGTTTGTTCGTTGTTTTTTTTTCTTCGATTTGGGAGTTTCTGCTAGAACAGTCTCATCAAGTCAAGAACATAGGCAGCAATTTTTTACCATTATTATTTTGGACCATTTTTTGTGTGTGTGGATTTCAATAATTTTAGTTGTTTTACTGCTTTCTGAGTCGTCAGCTCTTGTCTATGATGAGATGATGTGAGATCTTACAATTCAGTTGTAATTTTGTTTGGGTTCTTTCGGTTCTCCGGTTCTTAGATCAGAAACCTTTCGGCATTTGCGTAAGCCCAGGAAAAAACTGCCCCATTACATGCAGCCTAAGGGGAAATACCGGCCGACATCATCTCAATGTAACATCCACATGACCACAGCCAATGTCTATGAGCAGCTATTATGAGAGTAAGACACAGTTGAATGAAGGCAGCTGCAACTCATTGGATGGCTGTGTGTGTGGCAGCGTCGACAAATGCATTTGATTCGCACTCGCATGCGTCACTCTCCACAATGCATTCTTCAATGAGTTCTCTTTGTGTGCTCTACAATCTCCAATCGATTTACAGTGTCTTGAGGCCGATAAATCTCGGATTAAAAATCGGAGTTTCCAGAGACTTTAATTCAAAGTGGTGCAGTTTGGAAGATCTACGGATTGAGAAGCGAGTGTCAACTAGTGGGGGAGCACCAATCAGTCATTTTTGATCTTTTTCCGACTTGGTTCCTTCCGACTAACATTTGTTTACATCGAGGAAAATCGGTCGAAAATTAGGGGTCTGATTGGTTTGCCTTAAAAGACGAACAATTTTATTGACATGGTATTCACAAATTAAAAAAAAAAGTATATACGGCCGTAAGTTCGGCCAGGCCGAATCTTGTGTCCACTCCACAATGGATTGCGTAGAAACTTCTACTAAAGTCTGTCAAGTCTTAAAACTTCTTAATATCTTCTTCTAAATTGTAAGTTAGTCCATGAGGGATATATAGTAGCCAAAGCAAGGTCGATTAAATACGTATGTATACTTTTCTTGACCGGTATATATAGGGCTATATACAATTATGAAGACGTAGACAGATTTTTTTACTAATTGGTAGATTGGTAGAATTCTTGAAATTTTGGAAGATTTTACAAAATATTCCTTTCCATCTATGAAATGCTTTATAAATTTTCTATAGAAGTAACATTCTGACAAAGTTTTCTACAGAAATAAAATTCTGACAAAATTTTCAATAGGAATAAAATTTTGACAAAATTTTCAATAGGAATAAAATTTTGACAAAATTTTCTATAGAAATAAAATTTTGACAAAATTTTCTATAGAAATATAAAAATTTGGCAACATTTTCTATGGCAATACAATTTTGGTAGATTATTTTTTGCTCGAGTGGCAATCGTGATTTTTCTATGACTGGGGATCGGTTTATTTGGGGGCTATATATAATATAGATCGATACGGACCAATTTGGCATGGTTGTTATCGGCCATACACTAGCGAAATGTACCAAATTTCAACCGGATCGGATGAATTTTGCCCCTTCAAGAGGCCCGGAGGTCAAATATGGGGGCTATATATAATAATGAACCGATATAGACAAATTTTTCATGGTTGTTAGAGACCATATACTAACACCATGTACCAAATTTCAACCTCCAAGAGGCTCCGGAGGTCATATCTGGGGATCGGTTTATATGGAGGCTATATATAATTATAGACCGATATGGACCAATTTTTGCATGGTTGTTAGATACCATAAACTAACATCACGTACCATATTTCAACTGGATCGGATGAATTTTGCTATTCCAAGAGGCTCTGGAGTTCAAATCTGGGGATCGGTTTATATGGGGGCTATATATAATTATGAACCGATATGGACCAATTTTTGCACGATTGTTAGAGACCATATATTAACACCACTTATCAAATTTCAACCGGATCGAATGAATTTTGTTCCTCTAAGAGGCTCCGGAGGTCATATCTGGGGATCGGTTTATATGGGGGCTATATATAATTATGGACCGGTAAGGACCAATTTTGGCATGGTTGTGGGAGACCATATAATAACACCACGTACCAAATTTCAACCGGATCGGAAGAATTTTGCTCTTCCAAGAGGCTCCGGAGGTCAAATCTGGGGATCGGTTTAAATGGGGGCTATATATAATTATTGACCGATAGCTACCAATTTTTGCATGGTAGTTAGAAACCCTATACTAATACCACGTACCAAATTTCAGGCGAATCGAATGAAATTTGCTCCTCTTATAGGATCCGCAAGCCAAATCTGGGGATTGCTTTATATGGGGGCTATATAAAACAAGTATATACGGCCGCAAGTTCCGCCAGGCCGAATCTTATGTACCCTCCACCACGGATTGCGTAGAAACTTCTACGAAAGACTGTCATCCACAATCGAATTACCTGGGTTGTGGTATCTTAAAACTTCTTAACATCGTTTTCTAAATTGTGAGTTAGTCCATACGTGGCATATATTAGACAAAAAAGTTATGTATACTTAAGTCTACAAATAATTACGAATCGATATGGACTTTTGCACGGTACGTAGAGAGCCAGAATTGAAATATGGGGGTCGCTTATATGTGGGCTATATACAATTATGAACTTGATATGGACCAATTTTTGTGTGATTTATCTGAGGGCTATATATAACTATAGACCGATATGGACCTAGTTAGGCATGGTTGTTAACGGCCATATACTAGCACAATGTACCAAATTTCAACTCGGATGAAATTTGCTCCTCCCAGAGGCTCCAAAACCAAATCTCGGGATCGGTTTATACGGGGGCTATATATGATTATGGACTGATATGGACCACTTTTGGCATGGTTGTAAAATAACATATACTACCACCACGTATCAAATTTCAACCAGATCGGATGAATTTTGCTTCTCCAAAAGGCACAGGAGGTCAAATCTGGGGATCGGTTTATATGAGGGATATATATAGTTATGGACCGATGTGGACCAATTTTTGCATGGTCATTAGAGACCGTATACTAACACCATATACCAAATTTCAGCCGGATCGGATGAAATTTGTTTCTCTTAGAGGCTCCGCAAGCCAAATCGGGGGATCGGTTTATATGGGGGCTATATATATTTATGGATATATATATATATATATATATATATATATATATATATATATATATATATATATATATATATATATATATATATATATATATATATATATATATATATATATATATATATATATATCCCTTTCCGACCGTGTACGCACAATTGTGCGGGTAAGTTTAAGGCTCTATAATTTCTTTAATATATGACGTACTGCGATAAGAGCGGCAAAACAATAATTGTATATGCTCTCTCTTTGTCTAAGAATGTGAAGAACCATTATAAATATTTGCTTTTCCTATTAATTTTGTAGTTTCAGCAGTGTACTTTGCGCATTTGTAAAAATGAGTGGAAGAAGTAACTTTGCAAATAAATTAAAATTATTTAAATTGTGGAATATTTCATCAAACAAGTGTTTTCAATAAAAAAACATATTAAATATTGTATGCAAACAGTAACTTCGTGATTATTTTGTGTTTTTTGATATTTTTACGTCCGGACTTTTAGCGGACTGCAACAATTGTGCGTATCCTGAAAAAACAGGATACAGGATCAAACTGAACAAACTTAATAATTTAAAATGTTCTATGTACACATAAATAACAGAATTCAAAAATTTAGGAAAATCTATCACGTGGATCGGCTATAGGTCGGAAAGGGATATATATATATATATATATATGGGGGCTATACGTAAAAGTGGACCATATAGACCATGGACCAATAACCTAAAATACCCCTAGACATCCATTGTCATGGATATCGGATAAAAATTTTCGTTTCTCGACGCCCAAGAAGCCAAATCGGGAGATCGGTCTACATGGGGACTATAGCAAACCATGCATATGGAAGGCCAAAAATTAAATCATGACATCAATCTTAATTGGAGCTATGTCAGAACATAGCCCGATACACACAATCCCAGCAAAATGTAGTATATACGGCCGTAAGTTAAGCCAGACCGAATCTTATGTACCCTTCACCATGGACCTAACCTAACATTTGCCGATGGCAAGGTATCTTACAAATTCTTAACACCGTCTTCTAAATTGTAAGTTAGTCCATACGGGGGTATATATTAAACAAAAAAAGCCGATTAAATACGTATATAATTCAGTTTGACAAAATTTTCTATAGAAATAAAAGTTTGGTAGATTATTTGTGACGTATGGTGTGATAGTGTGATTGGCGATCGGCCACTCTATAGACCGATATGGACCAATTGTTGCATGGCTGTTATCGACCATATACTAGTGCTATGTACCAAATTTCAACCGAATGGGATGAATTTTGCTCCCCCAAGAGGTTCCTGTGGTCAAATCTGAGGATCGATTTATATGAGGGCTATATATAATTATGGACCGATATGGACCTATTTTTCATGGTTGTTAGAAACCATATATTAACACCACTTATCAAATTTCGACCGGATCGGATGAATTTTGCTCCTCTAAGAGGTTCTGGAGGTCATATCTGGGGATCGGTTTATATGAGGGCTATATATAATTATGGACCGATATGAACCAATTTTTGCATGGTTGCTAGAGACCATATAATAACACCACGTATCAAATTCAACCGGATCGGATTAATTTTGATCTTCCAAGAGGCTCCAGAGGTCAAATCTGGGGATCGGTTTATATGGTGGCTAACATATATATAGTTATGGACCGATATCGGCCAATGTTTCCATGGTAGTTAGAAACCATATACTAACCCCACGTACCAAATTTCAGCCGAATCTGATGAAATTTGCTTCTGTTAAAGGATCCGCAAACCCAATCTGGGACCAATATTTGTACGTTTGTTAGAGACCACATACTAACACCATGTACCTAAATTCAGCCAGATGAAATATGCTTCTCTTAGAGGCTCCGCAAGCCAAATCTTAGGGCCCGTTTATATGGAGGCTATACGTAAAAGAGGACCGATATGGGCATTTGCAAAACCGTCCGACCTACATCAATAAAAACTACTTATGTGAAGTTTCAAGTCGATAGCTTGTTTCGTTCGGAAGTTAGCGTGATTTCAACAGACGGACGGACGGACGGCCATACTTAAATCGACTCAGAATTTCACCATGACCCAGAATAGATATATATATATATATATATATATATATATATATATATATATATATATATATATATATATATATATATATATATATATATATATATATATATATATATATATATATATATATATATATATATATATATATATATATATATATATATATATATATATATATATATATATATATATATATATATATATATATATATATATATATATATATATATATATATATATATATATATATATATATATATATATATATATATATATATATATATATATATAAAAGCGCGGTATAAAAGAAAAAAGTTAAGTGTTTTGGAAACTTCCATCTCTGTTATGAACACATGTTAAATTTTGTTTCGATCTGGCAACTCCTTCATATAGAAACAGATGTTCAAAAAAGACGCATCCCAAATTTATTTACAATGGAAAAATTAGAAATGCGTGTTGTCATTAAATATTTACATAAAAAAGTTTTATCGGGACAATAAATTCATAATGATATGGTGAATGTATTAGGTGAAAGTGCTCCTGCATATGCAACAGTAAAAAAATTGGGTTGCTGAATTTAAACGTGGTCGTACGTAGTGGACGTCCAAAAACAGCAACAACATAAATTGTAGCCAAAGTGCATGATATGGTATTAAATGATCGACGAATAAAAGTGCGTGAAATTGCTAATATCATGGGCATCTCAAATGATCGAGTCCATTTAATTTTGCATGAAGAACTACAGATGAAAAAGCTTTCTGCAAGATGGGTATGAACATTTCTCAAGCTTGTTTGGATCGTTTTAAGCGAAATAAAATGGATTTGGCATTCATATATTTCATGTTAGCCTGATACCGAAACAGGCAATTGACGTCCAAATGCATTATATTTAATTATACAATTATTTTTCGAGCTTTATGGACAGATATAGATTAAGGAACATGGCATTCGTTGGAAAGGTCTCGGGCTCCGTAAGGTTTACAGTAAAGAAAATTCAAGAAATGTTTCAACGGAAAAGCGGGAAAATATTTGTTACACACAGCGTACATTACAAAAATTTATAATTTGAATTCATCCCAGTTGCTTTTGTTATAAAAAAATTTTATTTTTTCTCATGAAAAATGTTCGGAGAACGTAGAGGGTAATCATGTGGTTAAAATAGGGTACATCATTTTTTGATATTTAATTGGGGAGGGGGACATACCCCTTGCCCGAATTTTTCAAAATTGGGCCAAAGTTCTCCGATTTGGGTGAAATTTCCAAAGAAGGTTAGGGGTGATGTCTAGACAAAGACAATCTACTTTATTTTTCGATATTTGGTCGCGGAGGTGGACCACCCCTTTATACGATTTTTGTTTACAGTACAGTACAGAACACGGCGTGAGGTTATGAATTTATTATGGAGTACCTGATTTTTTAATATTTGGACGGGACGGGAGCCCATTATGGAGTGATTAATCCGTACTTCAGTTTAACTCTTTGCAACAGTTCAAATCGTTTCGAATTTGTTTTGAGATCGATGGATATGGTTGACTAAGTTAACGAAAACATGCTTCGGGAGGCTCAGCGAAGCGGGCCGGGTTACGCTAGTATTTATATATATTTTAGGAATTTAATACAATCGAAAATACAACATATGGAAGACATTGCGAAATAAAACAAAAATGTTTGTTTTACTTCGTGTCAGATTTTTTTTTTAAATCTTTACACATAAGCAAACGTTTTATTTTATTTCGCAATTGAACAAAATTAGATTTTACTAATGATCAAATCTTGCGATTGATCATTTGTTCGTTAAAGGGTGATACGGTCAAAATTTGGTCAAGGGAAAACGCGTGTAAATCGGTGGAATCGTTTATTTAAAAAATCAAATTAAATTTCTTTTTCAAGTTCAATTAGTATAAAATTCAGGAAAAATATTCAGTTAGGCTTTCGCTTTTCCAAATCCGAATTGCCGGGCCTCTCGCTTGTACAGCCACCTTGTCCACCTTCTTCGCCGCAGAAAGCCAGTTTGCCTTGAACTGCTGCTCGTCCTTAGCAGTTTTTTTGGTCTTCTTTAGATTCCGCTTGACAATAGCCCAGTATTTCTCAATTGGGCTGAGCTCTGGCGTGTTGGGAGGGTTCTTGTCCTTGGGAACCACCTGCACGTTGTTGGCGGCGTACCACTCCATGGCCTTTTTACCGTAATGGCAAGATGCCAAATCCGGCCAAAGCAGTACGGAACAACCGTGTTTCTTCGGGAAAGGCAGCAGACGTTTATTCAAACACTCTTTCACGTAAATTTCTTGGTTGGCAGTCCCGGAAGCTATGAAAATGCTGCTTTTCAAGCCACAGGTACAGATGGCTTGCCAAACCAGATATTTCTTTGCGAACTTTGACAGTTTTATGTGCTTGAAAATATCTGCTACCTTTCCCCTTCCTTTTGCCGTATAAAACTCCTGTCTCGGAAGCTGCTTGTAGTCGGCTTTGACGTAGGTTTCGTTGTCCATTGCCACGCAGTCAAACTTCATCAGCATCGTCGTGTACAGCCTCCGGGATCGCGCTTTGGACGTCGTATTTTGTTTATCATCGCGATAAGTCGATAGTCCGGCTCGTTTTTTGACTCGATGCACGGTTGTAGACGACACACCCAGCTTATTTGCGGCATCTCGGAGAGAGAGGTTAGGGTTTCGCTTGAAACTACCGGCAACTCTCTTTGTCGTCTCAGCGGCTTCCGGTTTTCGATTTCCCACCGATCCAGACTTCCTGACAAACACTTTAATTACATTTGTAATTTGTACATTTTGCCAGCTTTGCGTGCGAGTAGCTCGGATTTTCGCGATGCGCGAGCAAAATTTTGATACGCTGCTCTTCTTGCTTGGACGGCATTTTGACAACTGAAGAGTGAATTCCAAAATCAAAATAGGAGCAACATTCTACACACACACCTTCAAAATGAGGGGTGTTCAGGTTTTTTAAATGCAAAATTGAAAGAAATACGTCAAGTTTATATTGACCAAATTTTGAACGTAACACCCTTTAAATACGTAGAGGAGTCAACTACTACTGCAGGAGGTGCGTGAGAATCAAAAGCGACCAGAAATCAGGTCTCATCTGGCCGGTTTAAATGTAGAAATTTTGTGGAAGTTTAAAAAAATATGTTTTTTTTTATTACTGAATAAATTTGGAAAAAGTTTTTGACTGTTTTCAGAACACTGTGTATTCCAATGAACTACTGAAGCCTAGCTCCGATAAATTTAATACTTTACTTTAGCAACAGAATAGTCGCCCATTCTCGTCGTTTTGTCGGACCGTCTGTTAGATGGATGATGTTTGATGGTGATGTTTAATATTGAAGTTCATTGCTGTTGTTGGTTTTTTCCATGGTGTTCTGTTTTTCACAAGTTGGTGCAAATTTGTTTTTTTTGATCGTTAGTTTTGGGGTAACTAACAAAAACAAAATAAAACAAAACACATGAATCCAAACTGAACTACAGCAGTTGTTCCTGTTGCGTCTCTTCATCTTCATAAGTGGTCACATGTAATATTTAATACACTAAACGACCAAAATATGAATTGTTTTGTTAGGACCACATGGTGGTCAGGGTATAATAACTTTGATCTGCTAAAAAATGTGCTACCAGAAATATTGATGTTAGATCTCATTAAATGTATACCGATCGAATTAGAATAATTTTCTGAGCCTAGTGATCTAGTCCTTGGTGTTCGTTCGTCTGATGTCTTAACCGAATTTGATGAAATTTGGTACAGGACGAACGCTTTTGATTTCGGCAATAATCTAATTCAACACTCTTCAAGAGTGCAAAATTTCATCGAAATCGGTTCATATTCGGATACAGCTCACATATATAAATCGGTTGATTTCCCAATTTTGGTCATACAACCCTCATTTATTAAACAATGTTACTCAAATTTAGATATATTAGTCCATCTTATTAAAACTTACACATAGCTCTTACATAAATACATTTCCCGATTTTCACAAATTTATTAACACAAATTACACACACAATTTGAGTCATTTTTTCCTTTTTGAGCCATTTTCTAATTTTTAACAATGGCATACAAACTCGGTAGGTGTAAAATCCAATATAGCTCCTAATATCAGACATTTCTGTTCAGATTGAGATTAATTATCAAAAATATGGAAATACGCTTAATCCCCCAAACATATTTCAATGATAATGCTTAAATGCCTACAAAAAAAAATTCCGATTCAATCACGGAATTAATTGATCCAATTAAAATTTTAATTGAAATGTCTTCAATCACGAAAATGATAGTATCAATCACAGTTTTAATCAATTAATTTTTTAACCATGTATTTTTTTATACATGGTTAAAAAAATTAATTGATTTTATTAGCAAATTTCAATAAACTTTTTAATTGATTCAATTAAAAATTTAATTGATGTTGATTGCAAAACTTAATTAATTTTTATACCCTCCACCATAGGATTGGGGTATATTAACTTTTTCATTTCATTTGTAAGACATCGGAATATTATTCTAAGACCCCTTAAAGTACATATATTCTGCGTCGTGGTGAAATTCTGAGTCGATCTAAGCGTGTCCATTCGTCCGTCCGTCTGTTGAAGTCACGCTAACTTCCGAACGAAACAAGATATCGACTTCAAACATCAAACCGACCCCCAAATATGGCTTGCGGAGCCTTTTAGAGAAGCACATTTCATCCGATCCAGTTGAAATTTTGTACTTGGTGTTAATATATGGTCTCTAACAGCCATGCATAAATTGGTCCATATCGATTCATAATTATATATAGCCCCCATTTAAACCGATCTCCAGATTTGAGCTCCGGAGCCTCTTTGAGGAGCAAAATTCATTCGAACCGGTTGAAAGTTGGTACGTGCTGTTAGTATATACTATATAACAACCATCGAAAAATTGGTCCATATCGATCCATAATTATATATAGCCCCCATATAAATCGATCCCTAAATTTGACATCCGGAGCATCGTGGAGGAGCAAAATTCATCCGATTCGGTTGAAATTTGGTACATTGCGCTAGTAACAACCGTGCTTAAATGGATCCATATCGGTCTATAGTTATATATAGCCGATCCCCAATCACACAAAAATTCGTTCATATCGGTGCATAATCATGGTTGCCACTCGAACCAAAAATAATCTAGCAACATGTTATTTTTATAGAAAAATTTCTCAAGATTTTATTCTATAGAAAATTTTGTCAAAATTTTATTTCTATAGAAAATTTTTCCAAAATTTTATTTCAATCGAAAATTATGTCAAAATTTTATTTCTATAGAAAATTTTGTCAAAATTTTGTTTCTATCGAAAATTTTGTCAAGATTTTATTTCTATAGAAAATTTTGTCAACATTTTATTTCCATCGAAAATTTTGTCAAAATTTTATTTCTATAGAAAATTTTGTCAAAATTTTATTTCTATAGAAAATTTTGTCAAAATTTTATTTCTATCGAAAATTTTGTCAAAATTTTATTTCTATAAAAAACTGTTTAAAAATTTTATATTTATCGACAATTTTGTGAACATTTTATTTCTATAGAAAATTTAATCAATTTCTATAGAAAATTTTGTCAAAATTTTATTTCTATAGAATTGAAATATTCTCCCATATAAATCGATCCCCAGATTTGACTTCCGGAACATCGTTGAGAAGTAAAATTCATTCGATTCGGTTTAAATTTGTGGCATTGCGCTAGTAACAACCGTCCATATCGGTGCATAATCATGGTTTTGCACTCAAACCAAACATAATCTTCCAACATTTTATTTCTATATTTTTTCAAAATTTTATTTCTATAGAAAATTTGGCTAAATTTTATTTCTATAGAAAATTTTGTCTAAATTTTATTTCTATAGAAAATTTTGTGTAAATTTTATTTCTATAGAAAATTTTGCTAAATTTTAGTTCTATAGAAAATGTTGCCAAAATTTTATTTCTATCAAAAATGTTGTCAAAATATAATATCTATCGAAAATTTTGTCAAGATTTTATTTCTATAGAAAATTTAGTCAAAATTTTATTTCTATAGAAAATTTTGTCAAAATTTTATTTCTATAGAAAATTTTGCCAAGTTTTATTTCTATTGAAAATTTTGTCAAAAAAAAATTTTGTCAAAATTTTATTTCTATAGAAAATTTTGTCAAAATTTTATTTCTATAGAAAATTTTGCGAAAATTTTATTTCTATTGAAAATTTTGTCAAAAAAAAAATTGTCAAAATTTTATTTCTATAGAAAATTTTGTCAAAATTTTATTCCTATAGAAAATTTTGTCAAAATTTTATTTCTATAAAAAATTGTTTCAAAATTTTATTTCTTTAAAAAATTGTTTCAAAATTTTATTCCTATAGAAATTTTTGTAAAAATTTTATTAATATAGAAAATTTAGTCAATTTCTATAGAAAATTTTGTCAAAATTTTATTTCTATAGAAAATTTTGTCAAAATTCAATTCTATAAAAAATTTTGTCAACATTTTATTTCTATAGAAAATTTTGCCAAATTTTATTTCTATAGAAAATTTTGTTAACATTTTATTTCTATAAAAAAGTTTGTAAAAATTTTATTTCTCTCTAAAATTTTGTCAAAATTTTATTTCTATAAAAAATTTTGTCAAAATTCAATTCTATAGAAATTTTTTTCACAATTTTATTTCTATAGAAAATTTTGTTAAACTGAATTATATACGTATATTATCGGGCTTTTTTTAAGATATACCTCGTATAGACTAACTTACAATTTAGAAGAGGCTGTTAAGAGTTTTAAGATACCTTACTATCGACAGATTTTAGATTTCAAATCAAGGCGTTATTTCATCATTTTCTTGCACACTTACAAGAGATGTTTATGATTCCTCTAAAACTCAAATAAAAAATGGTTCTTTTAAATCCAAAATCTGATCTAGTTTTTATAGCTAAAATCATTAAATTTATCTTCGGGAAGCGTACTGGTTGAACTGATTGATCTGTTTGGGAAAATATCAGTCATCAAACCCCTGAAATTTTCAAAGGAGACTATAATATTTGGTTCATTTTGGTGGGTATTTACGATTTCGCCCAGCCGAACTGTAACATACTTGTTTTTATTTTACTGTCAAAAAAATGTTGCCTTTTGGACAAATTTTCTGCAGACTAGTGTTGCAACTGCTGCTACCGCTCTTTCTAGTTTTGTTGAAAATATTTTTGTGAAAACAAAATATTTAGAAAAACAGGCAGATATAAATCGGACGAACGACCAAACGTCCGGATTGGACGACGGTCGTATGGTCCATCCAAAAGGGATTGTTGCACGTACTTGTATAGATGTTGATGTTGATCGTTGATTGCATAGATGTACTTGCATCGCATATCGTTCTTCTACTGCCACCACCAGAGTACATGGGAGGTCACTGAACGAACGAACGAATGAACGAACGAATCTAGCCTTTTCGATCCGTCCATCCGTCCGTTCACAATATTCCCTGCCCCATTGCTGCCAAAGGGGGTTTACTGTTTGAATTTAATGCACAAATTGCAGTTGCAGCTGCAACATCAGTAGCAACAGCTAGAACACCAGCAGCAGTTGCTGCACCACCACCACCACCACCACCACCACCACCATCATCAACAACAATAATAATAGCAACAACAAACATTATTTTAACGTGGTGGCGTCGTTTAAGTTTTTAATTTTTTGTTTTCGGACAGCATAATTGCAATGCATCATCGTCATGATGGACCTCTTCATAGTTTTGTTGGGCCAGCATGTGCTGCAGTTGCTGTTTTGGAGATCTCTCTCTCTGGCAATGGTTTTTGCATTAATTTAGGTTTTTTCGGCTTGTTTGTTATTTTTCTTCATTTTTCCCTACTGCGTTTGTTTTTTTGGCAGAAGGAATGAATGAGTGAAGCCCCTATGAAGACTTCCAATAAATGCAATTGGCTTTCTTTGTTCTATGATGTAGCCATAACAAGTCTTCCAGCTTCCTTAGATGCAATTGGGCAAACATTCATCCATCCATCCGTCCATCCATCCATCTATCTAGCCATAGTGTCCAGTTGATCTCATCAACGCATGCACTTGCTTCGTCTAGCCCCATCGAGAATTTTAGTTTTGTGTACTCTGATCATTTTTGTGATGCCATCCAAAGATGATGACATTCAACTTATTTTCACAAAGTTTTTTTTTTTCGTTTGTTTTAAACTTGCGTTAGTTTTTTCCGAATTCTTTCTTGTTTTTTGCTTTCGCTTTTTATACATTTATCAACAAATCGCATTCTTCTTAATTTGATGGCGACATTACTGAGCATAGATTTCAAAGGAAATGTATATTTCCATTTTTTTTATTGTACATTGGGATGCTAGAAATAATCAAATGGCGTCTTTATTATTTTTTTTTAATGCCTGCTGAACCATTGCGAATCTTCAGTAAGTTCAACAACCATATACGACAAGCATACAAGAAACTTTCCTAAAGAGATGTCCTCGAAATTTACGAGGATCCGAATCTATGCGATCTGTCTATGTCTGTCTATAAGAAGCCTTTACCAAAAATTGGACAAATACAAACTAAATTCGAGACAGGTCTTTGTGGACCTAAAATAGATTTTCATGTACAGGCAAATCGAACAAACAAATTTTGTCAAAATTTTATTTCTATAGCAAATTTTGTTAAAATTTTATTTCTATAGCAAATTTTGTCAAAATTTTATTTCTATATATAATTTTCTTTCTATAGAAAATTTTCTCAAAACTTTATTTTTCTCAAAATTTTATTCTTGGAGAAATTTTTGTCAAAATTTTATTCCTATAGAAAATTTTTTCAAAATTTTATTTCATAGAAAATTTCTCAAATTTTGTTTCTATAGCAAATTTTGTCAAAATGTTATTTCTATAGAAAATTTCTAAAATTTTATTTCTATAGAAAATTTTGTCAAAATTTTATTTCTATAGAAAATTTTGTAAAAAGTTTATTTCTATAGAAAATTTTGTCAAAATTTTAAGTCTATAGAAAATATTTTCAAAATTTTATTTCTATAGAAAAGTTTGTCAAAATTGTATTTTAAAAAAAAATTTTGTAAAAATTGTATTTCTATAGAAAAGTTTGTCAACATTTTATTTCTAAAGACAATTTTGTCAAAATTTTATTTCTATAGAAAATTTTGGTCAACATTTGATTTGTATAGAAAATTTTGACAAAAATTTTAATTCTATAGAAAATTTTGTCAAAATTGTATTTCTATAGAAAATTTTGTCAAAATTGTATTTCTATAGCCAAGTTTGCAAACTTTTATTTCTATAGCACATTTTGCCAAACTTTTATTTCAAAATTTTATTCCTAGAGAAATGTTTGTCAAAATTTTATTCCTATAGAAAATTTTGTCAAAATTTTATTTCTATAAAAAATTTTGTCAAAATTATATTTTTATAGAAAATTTTATCAAAATTTTATTTCTATGGAAAATTTTCTCAAAATTTTATTTCTATGGAAAATTTTCTCAAAATTTAATTTTTATAGAAAATTTTGTCAAAACTTTATTTCAGTAGAAAATTTTATAAAAATTTTATTCCTATAGAAATTTTTGCCAAAATTGTACTCCTATAGAAAATTTTGTCAAAATTTTATTTCTATAAAAAATTTTGTCAAAATAATATTTCTATAGAAAATTGTTTCAAAATTTTATTTCTATGGAAAATTTTCTCAAAATTTTATTTCTATAGAAAATTTTCTCAAAATTTAATTTTTGTAGAAAATTTTGACAAAAATTTTATATCTATATAAAATTTTGTCAAAATTGTATTTCTATAGATTTTTTTTAAATTTCTCAAAATTTTAGTTCTACAGAAAGTTTTCTCACAATTTTATTTTCTCAAATTTTATTTCTATGGACAATTTCCCTAAAATTTTATTTCGATAAAAATTATTTGTATGGAGAATTTCATTTCTATAGAAAACTTTCTTAAATTTTATATCTAGGTACAATTTCCTCATTATTTTATTTCTCTCGAAAATTTTGTCAAAATTTGATTTCTATAGGAAATTTTTTCAAAATGTTTTTCTATAGAAAATTGCTTAAAATTTTTCTATAAAAAAAGTTTTTCAAAATTTAATTTCTATTGAAAACTTTTTCAAAATTTTATTTCTATTGAAAATTTTCTTAAAATATTTTTTTTTTGTATAGAAAATTCTGTCAAAACTTTATTTCTATAGGAAATTTTCTCAAAATGGTAATTCTATAGAAAATTTTCTCAAAATTATATTGTTGTAGAAATTTTTCTAAAAATTTGATTTTTGTAGAAAATTTTCTCAAAATTTTATTTTTGTAGAAAAATTTCTAAAATGTTTATTTCTATAGAAAATTTTCTCAAAATTTTATATCTATAGAAAATTTTGTCAAAATTTTATTTCTATAGAAAATTGTGTCAAAATTTTATTTTTGTAGAAAATTTTGTCAAAATTTTATTTCTATAGAAAATTTTGTCAAAATTTTATTTCTATAGAAAATTTTTGCAAAATTTTATTTCTGTAGAAAATTTTCTCAAAATTTTATTTTTGTAGAACTTTTTCTCAAAATTTTATTTCTACAGAAAATTTTGCCACAAATTTATTTCTACAGCAAATTTTTTAAAAATTTTAATTCTATAGAAAATTTTGTCAAAATTTTATTTTTATTGAAAATTTTGTCGAAATTTTATTTCTACAGAAAACTTTGTCAAAATTTTATTTCTATAGAAAATTTTGTCAAAATTTTATTTCTGCAGAATTTGTTTTTAATTTTATTTTTATTGAAAATTTTCTCAAAATTTTATTTCTATGGATAATTTCCCTAAAATTTTATTTCTCTCGAAAATTATTTCAAAATTTTTGTATGAATTTCTCAAAATTTTATTTCTATAGAAAATTTTCTAAAAATTTTATTTCTATAGAAAATTTTCTCAAAATTTTATTTCTATGGGCAATTTCCTCAATACTTTATTTCTATCGAAAATTTTGTCATAATTTTATTTCTATAGAAAATTTTCTCAAAATTTTATTTCTATTGAAAGCTTTTTCAAGATTTTATTTCTATAGAAAATTTCACAAAATTTTTCTACAAAAAATTTCTCAAATTTTTTCTACAGAAGATTTCTCAAAATGTTTCTATAGAAAAGTTTCTCAAAATTTTATTTCTGTTGAAAACTTTTTCACATTTGTATTTGTATAGAAAATTTTGTCAAAATTTTATTTTTATAGAAAATTTTGTCAAAATTTTATTTTTATAGAAAATTTTGTCAAAATTTTATTTCTATAGAAAATGTTGTCAAAATTTTATTTCTATAGGGAATTTTGTCAACATTTTATTTCTTTAGAAAATTTGGTCAAAATTTTATTTCTATAGAAAATTTTGTCAAAATTTTATTGATATAGAAATTTTTGTCAAAATTTTATTTCCATAGAAAATTTTGTCAAAATTTTATTTATATAGACAATTTTATTTCTATAGAAAATTTTTTCAAAATTTTATTTCTATAGAAAAATTTGTCAAAATTGTATTTCTATAGATTTTTTAAAATTTTATTTATATTGAAAATTTTAGTTCTACAGAAAGTTTTCTCACAATCTTATTTTCTCAACTTTTATTTCTATGGACAATTTCCCTAAAATTTTATTTCGATAAAAATTATTTTAAAATTAATTTGTAAGGAGAATTTCCTCAAAATTTTATTTCTATAGAAAACTTTCTTAAATTTTATTTCTGGTACAATTTCCTCATTATTTTATTTCTATCGAAAATTTTGTCAAAATTTGATTTCTATAGGAAATTTTCTCAAAATTTTTTTCTATAGAAAATTTCTTAAAATGTTTCTATAGAAAAGTTTCTCAAAATTTAATTTCTATTGAAAACTTTTTCAAAATTTTATTTCTATTGAAAATTTTCTTAAAATATTTTTTTTATAGAAAATTTTGTTAAAATTTTATTTATATAGAAAATTTTTTCAAAATTATATTGTTGTAGACAATTTTCTAAAAATTTGATTTTTGTAGAAAATTTTCTCAAAATTTTATTTTTGTAGAAAATTTTCTAAAATGTTTATTTCTATAAAAAATTTTCTCAAAATTTTATATCTATAGAAAATTTTCTCAAAATGTTATTTCTATAGAAAATTTTTGCAAAAATTTATTTCTGTAGAAAATTTTCTCAAAATTTTATTTTTGTAGAAATTTTTCTCAAAATGTTATTTCTACGGAAAATTTTGCCACAAATTTATTTCTATAGAAAATTTTGTAAAAATTTTATTTTTATAGAAAATTTTGTCAAAATTTTATTTTTATAGAAAATTTTGGCAAAATTTTATTTGTCAAAATTTTATTTCTATATTCCTAGAGAAATTTTTGTCAAAATTTTATTCCTATAGAAAATTTTATCAAAATTTTATTTCATAGAAAACTTCTCAAAATTTGTTGCTATAGAAAATTTTCTCTAAATTTTATTTCTATAGAAGATTTTTTACAAATTTTATTTCTATAGAAAATTTTGTCAAAATTTTATTTTTATAGAAAATTTTGACAAAAATTTTATTTCGATAGAAAATTTTGTCAACATTTATTTCTACAGAAAGTTTTCTCACAATCTTATTTTCTCAAATTTTATTTCTATGGACAATTTCCCTAAAATTTTATTTCGATAAAAATTATTTCAAAATTAATTTGTATGGAGAATTTCCTCAAAATTTTATTTCTATAGAAAACTTTCTTAAATTTTATTTCTAGGTACAATTTCCTCATTATTTTATTTCTATCGAAAATTTTGTCAAAATTTGATTTCTATAGGAAATTTTCTAAAAATTTTTTTCTATTGAAAATTTCTTAAAATTTTTCTATAGAAAAGTTTCTCAAAATTTAATTTCTATTGAAAACTTTTTCAAAATTTTATTTCTATTGAAAATATTCTTAAAATATTTTTTTTTATAGAAAATTTTGTCAAAATTTGATTTCTATGGAAAATTTTCTAAAAATTTGATTTTTGTAGAAAATTTTCTCAAGATTTTATTTTTGTAGAAAATTTTCTAAAATGTTTATTTCTATAGAAAATTTTCTCAAAATTTTATTTCTATAGAAAAATTTCTCAAAATAGGAAATTTTGACAAAATAGGAAATTTTGTCAAAATTTTATTTCTATTGAAAATTTCTTCAACATTTTATTTCTATACAAAATTTTGTAAAATTTTATTTCTATAGAAAATTTTGTCAAATTTTATTTTTATAGAATTTTTTTTTCACAATTTTATTTCTGTAGAAAATTTTCTCAAAATTTTATTTTTATAGAAAATTTTGTCAAAATTTTGTTTCTACAGAAATTTTTGTCAAAATTTTATTTCTATAGAAAATTTCGTCAAGATTTTATTTCTACAGATTTTTTTTAATTTTATTTCTATTGAAAATTTTCGTAAAATTTACTTCTATAGAAAGTTTTCTCACAATTTTATTTCTATGGACAATTTCCCTAAAATTTTATTTCTATCGAAAATTATTTCAAAACTTATTTGTATGGTGAATTTCTCAAAATTTTATTTTCTAAAAATTTTATTTCTATAGAAAATTTTCTAAAAATTTTTCTACTGAAAATTTCTCTAAATTTTTCTACTGAAAATTTCACAAAATTTTTCTACAGAAAATTTCTCAAAATTTTTCTATAGAAAAGTTTCTCAAAATTTTATTTCTATTGAAAACTTTTTCAAATTTGTACTTTTATAGAAAATTTTCTCAAAATGTTATTTCTATAGAAAATTTTCTCAAAATTTGTTTTCTATAGAAAATTTCTACCATTTGTTGTCGAATTGGACCAATCGTGCTTATAAGACCAAACTCCTAATCGGGGGATCTGTTTATATATGAAAACCTGGACCGATATGTCCCATCTGTGAACTTAATTTGTCTACAAACAAAAAACAAAGCTGTGCCAAATGTCAGGATGATAGCGCCTTTATTAAATGCTGTAGCGTGATTAAAACGGACAGACGGACATTGTATATCACCTCAAAACCGTGCACGGACGGTAACAAAATAAAACAGAAATGTTCATGAAATATCAAAGCGAAACACGTCTATGACATCGTGACAAGTTTTGAGTCGTGGAATTACGCGTATGAGCCCGAAGGTAAGCAACAGTCGACTGTTCGACACCTGAAGAAACTGTTGATGCATCTTTGGGAGATACCTCAATCAGAGTGTCAAAAGTGCTTCACAATGGACTGAGTAGTCTAAGTGAGCCAGAAACTTAATCGGGCTGCCACTTCAACCTAAGGTGGAATATTTTGAAAAACAATAAAGCAATTTTCGATGATTAAAATTTGTTTTGATTCTCTAATCACGATATATTAAATGCAACCCTAGATATTTTCTCATAATCTGATGTGATATGTCATAGGCAGAAAATTGCGTGTTTCCGATAATTAAATCCAAACGTATTTACTCACACAGCCCCATAGTGCAATGTATCATCAAATGTTCGTGTTTGTTGTAATTTGCGCACTCACAGGCTATAAAAGTAATTCTCTTTTGCCAAAACAAAAAGGGGAGAAAATATCAGAAATGCCGGTTTTTTTGTCTCTTACAAACTGATCACCAAAATGTCTGTCCCGATTATTAACTTTGACACACACACACACGTATGTACACTGGAATAAACAGAAAACCCGACGGACAGACACACTTATACAAACGAAACACAAACAAATAACCCAAACTTACGACTTGGGGCAAATTTGCAAAAAACCTTGAGGACGGTCAGTGACCAACAACATGAGCGACAGAATAAGGGACGGACGGATGGGAAAAAGTCAAGGCATACTTTTGGATGAATGTTTATTTTTTTGAGTTTTTTTCGGGATTCTCTTGTGCATGCAATGAACTCAACTTGAAATCGTTGTAAATTTCGTATGTTTTTCAGTTTGCTTTATTTTTTATTGATTTTTTCCCCTTCTGAGCTGTTTTTTTTTTTTTTTTTTGGAAATTAACATATCTCCCTGGAGGAATCCTCCCCTTACCCACATGGGTGATGCATTAAGAAGGTTGCGAAGAATTGTTGTTCCAAGGATTATCCATTACGAATGTAGGTGTTTGAGATTTTTTGTTGTTATTCAATTGCATTGGATTGGAGTATTTCATTATTTGATGCCTATGGAATGAGTTATTGATTTTAGGTTAAGTTTTTTTTTTTTGAGAATTAATCCCAAAGAATATGTTATCTTAATATTATCTGATCAAGTGATTGAAATCAATATTATATATTTCACTATAAAGTGTGGGGCATAATGACATTGTCATTCCATTTGTAGTACCATCGAACAAATCTATACACTGAAACAATTTATACAATGAAAAAAAAAAAAAAATACTTTCGTAAAGTCAAAGATTTCTTGCTCGTAAAATACGAATTTTGCTCGGTACAGAAGATACATTCGGGTAAGCTCGGTAACGGCTGAAATGATTTACTTAAAATTTTCAGAGAACGTAGAGGGTGACAATGTTGTGAAAATAGGTGAGGTCATTTTGTGATATCTGGTCGGGAAGGCGGGCCACCGCACTTATATGTTATTACCCGATGTGCTTACAATTTTCAGGGAAGGTTCGTGGTGGACTCTGGACAAAGATCCGAATCTTTATTATACCATAAACCACATAGTGGTCAGGGTATAATAAGTTTGATCGGCCAAAAAATGTGCCTTCCAGAAATATTGATTTTAGACTCCATAAAATGTATACCGATCGACTCAGAATCACCTCCTGAGTCGATCTAGCGCTTGGTGTCCGTCCGTCCGTCTGTCCATGTATTTGTTGTTCATAGGATTCCGGTCGCAATTATTAACCGATTTTGATGAAATTTGGTACAGGGAGTTTTTTGAGCACAAGGACGAACTCTATTGAACTTGGAAGAAATAGGATCAAATTTAGATATAGCTCCCATATATATGTATCGCCCGATTTCGACAAATGGGTTCACGTTGCGCGTTTTTTTCAAACGGATCGTCACCAAATTTGGCAAAAGGTAATCTTTTCTATCGCCCTTCAAGTCTGCAAAATTTCATCGAAATCGGTTCAGATTTAGATATAGCTCTCATATATATGTATCGCCCGATTTTCCCAAATTTGGCCACAAAACCTTTATTTATCAACCGATCTTACTCAAATTTGGCTAAATGTAGTCTTCTATAGCACTAACCATATGGCCCAAATTTGGCCATAGAACCCTAATTTATTAACCGATCTTACTCAAAGTTGGCTAGATCCAATCCTCTATAGTACTAACTATATATGCAAAATTTCATCGAAATCGGTTCAAATGTAGATGCTCCCATACATGTATCACCTGATTTTGAAAAATTCGCCCCTAATAACCTTATGTTTGACCACAAAGGCCTCATTTCGTGACTGATCATACTCAAATCTTGTACAAGGTAACCTTTTTTTGTGGTATTAATCAAACCCGCAAAATATTATGCAAATTTGTTCAGATTTAGATATAGCTTCCATATATATGCATGAGCTCGATTTTCCCGAATTTGGCCATAGTACTCTTATTTATTAACCAATGTTACTCAAATTTCAAATTTTGATGTACTAGCCGATCGTACTTATACGTACTTGTAGCTCTTACATAAGAATATTGCTCGGTTTTTACAAATTTGTATTTATTACCCACACTAATTTAACGATTTTATCTTTTATATACCCTAAACCACATAGTGGTCAGGGTATAATAAGTTTGATCGGCCAAAAAATTTGCCTACCAGAAATATTGATTTTAGACCCCATAAAATATATACCGATCGACTCAGAATCACCTCCTGAGTCGATCTAGCCCTTGGTGTCCGTCCGTCCGTCCGTCTGTCCATGTATTTGTTGTTCACAGGATTCCGGTCGCAATTATTAACCGATTTTGATGAAATTTGGTACAGGGAGTTTTTTGGGCACAAGGACGAACGCTATTGAATTTATATATATTTAGATATAGCTCCCATATATATGTATCGCCCGATTTCGACAAATGGGGTCACGTTGCGCGTTTTTTCAAACGGATCGTCACCAAATTTGGCAAAAGGTAATCTTTTCTATCGCCCTTCAAGTCTGCAAAATTTCATCCAAATCGGTTCAGATTTAGATATAGCTCTCATATATATGTATAGCCTGATTATCCCAAATTTGGCCATAGAACCCTTATTTATCAACCGATCTTACCCAAATTTGGCTAAATGTAGTCTTTTATAGCACTAACTATATGTGCAAAAAAATCATCGAAATCGGTTCAGATTTAGATATAGCTCCCATATATATGTATAGCCTGATTATCCCAAATTTGGCCATAGAACCCTTATTTATTAACCGATCTTACTAAAAGTTGGCTAGATCCAGTCCTCTATAGTACTAACTATATGTGCAAAATTTCATCGAAATCGGTTCAGATGTAGATATAGCTCCCATATATGTATCACCCGATTTTGAAAAATTCGCCCTTATAACTTTATGTTTGACCATACAGGCCTCATTTCTTAAGCAATCTTACTCAAATCTTGCAGAAGGTAACCTTTTGTGGTATTAATCAAACCCGCAAAATATTATGCAAATTGGTTCAGATTTTGATATAGCTTCCATACATATGCATCGCTCCATTTTCCCAAAATTTGGCCATAGTACTCTTATTTATTAACCAATGTTACTCAAATTTCAAATTTTGATGTACTAGCCGATCGTACTTATACGTACTTGTAGCTCTTACATAAGAATATTGATCGATTTTTACAAATTTGTATTTACTACCCACACTAATTTAACGATTTTCTCTTTTTTAATAATGGGCTCAATATTAGTGGCATACTAACTCCGTGGCCGCAATATCAACACAGCCAGTGTTGCTAGAAGTAGGGAAAATTCCCTATATGTAGGGTTTTTCTAATATTTAGCGTCGTAGGGACGTAGGGCCACAATGTAGGACATTTTCACTCAACACAATTTGTAATAATTTTTACATTTTGGGTGGTCTAGAGGAGGAAATTAGAAGCCGGCAAGGCTTGATCTTTAACAATGTGTGGTAAACTTTATTCCAGTAGAGAATTTTGTCAACATTTTATTTCTATAGAACAATTTGTCAAAATTGTATTTCTATAGAAATTTTTTTCAAAATATTATTTCTATAAAAAAATGTTCTCAAAATGTTATCTCTGTGGAATTTTTTCTCAAAATTTTATTTCTATAGAATTTATTGTCAAAATTTTATTTCTATAGAAAAATTTCTCACAAAAATTTGTTTATAGAAACTTTTTCCAAAATTTTATTTTTATAGAGACTTAACAAAAAAGATTACTAAGTTGGGTAGAATTCTACCAACTATGGCAACCGTGGCGGTAATACAAATTTATATTCTAAATTATATACGTTGCATATTCATGTTTTAAGATAATAAAGTACTTAGAACCATTTTTGTTTTGTAATTTTTTTTTTAAATTTAACGAAAAATATAGTAGGGAAAATTGTTTGGGAATGTATGGGAAAGTAGGGAACTTTTTTTGTCCTTGTAGGGTAAACCGAACATTTTCCCTGGCAACAGTGACTACGAGCTATAGTCAGATTGACACAAAGCACCCATAGACACGTACCGCTTAATTTTCTTAAATATGCAACTGCGACCTATATGTTACCCCACAAATGCTTATGATTACTAATTCTGCAATGGTGGTGTAGGGTATGATATAGTCGGCCCCGCCCGACTTTCTACTGTACTTACTTGTTTTTTTTATATGTGGCCAGGGAGGGGGACCTCCTACTTTTTATAAATAAAAGTAAAAAAAATAGACTTCTCCCCTCTGCCCAACATTTTACAAAAGACGTGGGGAGAGGCTATGAAACACATGTTGGTTACCTGTTTTTTGATAATTGGGCGGGGAGGAGAACTTTAGCCTTGCGCGACATTTTGAAACTTGGAGTGTGGTTTCTAAGCAAATAACCTCTACTTTATGGAGCATGGAATGGAGCATCACTCAGATATAAGAAAGAAGTTTACCACTGTAGTATTACACTGGACTGAATAGCAATAGAAATAAAATTTTGACATCATTTTCAATAGAAATAAAATGTTGACAAAATTTTCAATAGAAATAAAATTTTGACAAAATTTTCTATAAAAATAAAATTTTGACAAAATTTTCTATAAAAAATAAAATTTTTACAAAATTTTCTATAGAAATAAAATTTGACAAATTGACAAATTTTCTATAAATATAAAATTTATATAAATTTATAAAAATAAAATTGACAAAATTTTCTATAGAAATAAAATTTTGACAAAATTTTCTATAGAACTAAAATTTTGACAAAATTTTCTATGGAAATAAAATTTTGACAAAATTTTCTATGAAATTAAAATTTTGACAAAATTTTCTACAGAATAAAATTTTAACAAAATTTTTTACAGAAATAACATTTTGACAAAATTTTCTATAAAAAAGAAATTGAAAATTTTCTATAGAAATAGAATTTCGACAAAATATTTTAAAGAAATAAAATTTTGACAAATTTTTTTAAAGAAATAAAATTTTGTCAAAATTTTCTAAAGAAATAAAATTTTGTCAAAATTTTCTATAGAAATAAAATTTTTTACAATATTTTCTATAGAAATAAAATTTTGACAAAATTTTCTATAAAAATAAAATTTTGACAAAATTTTCTTTTGAAATAAAATTTTGACAAAAAATCCTACAAAAAAAAATTGACAAAAATTGCTATATAAATAAAATTTTGACAACATTTTCTATAAAAATAAAATTTTGACAAAATTTTCTATATGAATAACATTTTGACAAAATTTTCTATAGGAATACAATTTTGACAAAATTTTCTATAAAAATAAAATTTTGACAAAATTTTCTATTGAAATAAAAGTTTGACAAAACTTACTATAGAAATAGAGTTGTGAAAAAAATTCCATAGAAATAAAATTTTGACAAAATTTTCTATAGAAATAAAAATTGAACAAAATTTTCTATAGATAGATACGAAAAACTCCCCAACATTTATAAAAATTCCCCACCAAATCCCCTATCATCCCCATCCACGAAAAATGTCCCCAATTCTTTATGAAAATGTGCATCTCTTTTTGTGCCACTTTTGGGTGGGTTTTTCAGAAATTCTCAACTGTAGCGGTGGTAGTACCCCGTCAGACTCACTAATATCGCGTACATTTGATGTCGTAATCTTTCAGATAAGACCAGCAATTTTTTCTCTTTATTATACAATTCCTTCCCTTCAAATTTTCTCATTCAAATCCTCAACAAGGAGGGGTACATTACAAGTCGACTTAACCGAATTTACAAGCATCCATCATTATCTTCGTTTTTTTTTTTTGTAGCATTACCAAAAACTTGTTTAATGAGAATTTATTGATGATTCTGTCCAAATCCCTTGCCGTCTTGCCTTCTTTCCCTTTACATTTGGCAAAGAAAATTGATCGTTGCGTTTTTGGTTTTTTTTGTTTGCTTTGTGAGAAGACCAGTTTTTGGGAACTGCCATTCTTGCAATAATTTTTCGGTTTCTTGTCTCCCCTATCTAAGTGGTTGTCGTAATGTCGTTTAGGCCTTTTTTGGCCAATGTCTAGCAACGTCTATTCGTTGGCAGACATGCTGGTATTAAATTTATTTTTAGTTTCCTTCCCCTGGTTTTCATAAAATTTCAGTTTCATTTTCGGTTTCATGTTCCTTGTTTTTTTTTTTTGGCAGCGATTTTTTGGGGGAATCGTCTGTGAAAAAAATCTCAAAGAGCATCGCTTTCGCATTGGTATACAATGAATGCGATATTGGCGTCGCATTTGATTGAGGCGCATGCGTGCCATTGCATTTGTTGGAACAGTTCTTTTTGCGTGTATTGGTGTTTTCTTAAGAGCGTGCGTGTATGTGTGCCTGTGTGTTGTTCTAAAATCCCATAAATCTACTCCACTGCCATAATTTTGTGTGATTTTTTTGGTATTGTGTTCTGTTCTTACAAATCCAGTGGGGATTGCGAAATTTGATTAACCAAGCAGCCCTCTATCCGAAATTTATGACTAGCTTTTAGTTAATAATTTATCAAAAAATCATTTAATTTCAGAGTAAAATAATGTATTATTTATTTAGTCCCTAATAGTTATACCCCGAACTCTTTTTTTTTACACGGATTTGAAGTTACACAAAGAGAATAAAAATTTATAAAATTATAATTTTTTTCTTTAATAACTTAGCAAAACAAGCGTCGCCAAAAATGTAATGAAAATGTTCTTTTTGGATCCGGAAGTGGTGCCAACTGGTAGAACGGATGTGCACACTTACAACAGCCGATGCACTGAATTTGCACAACTTCTAATGTAATGTGAATTCAATTTTTTGTATGTGAATTAAGAAATTTTGTGATATTTTGACAAATAAACAATTTTTTTATTTTTTTAAGATTTTTAATGCATTATAACGTTTGACACCAACTATTTTCAAAAATTCGCAATTTTGCTAGACAGGATTTAGTATTTTTTTCTGCAAAATTGAAATAATTTGCAAAATTTAATTAATTCTTAATCTGTTTTTAGCCTATTTGAAACCAAGTGTACACGGCCGTAAGTTCTGTCAGGCCGAATCTTATGTACCCTCCACCATGGATTGCATAGAAACTTGTACTAAAGACTGTCATCCACAATCGAATTACTTGGGTAGCGGTAACACTTTCCGATGGCAATGTATCTTAAAACTTCTTAACACCATGTTCTCAATTTTAAGTTAGTCCATACGTGGTATATTTTAAACAAAAAAGGCCGATTAAATACTAATAACTAATTCAGTTTGACAAAATTTTCTATAGAAATAACATTTTGACAAAATTTTCTATAGAAATAAAATGTTGACAAAATTTTTTATAGGAATAAAATTTTGACAAAATTTTCAATAGAAATAAAATCATGACAAAATATTGCATAGTAATAAAATGTTGACAAAATTTTCTACAGTAATAAAATTTGACAAAATTTACTATAGTGCTAAAATTTTGACAAAATTTTCTATAGTAATAAAATTTTGACAAAATTTTCTATAGCAATAAAATTTTGACAAAATTTTCTATAGAAATTAGACCTATAATGCTATATGGTGTTGTAGTCTGGTGGCCGGCACTTCAGAAACCGACTTGTTTAGATAAAGTTCAGCGTATGGCGAGCTTATGTATCTCAGGCGCATTTAGTAAGACAGGAACAGACTCCCTTAATGTCATGCTACATCTATTGCCTTTAGACATTTTGGCCAAACAGTCAGCTGCAACAACGGCTGTGCGGTTGCGCGAGCTATCGCTGTGGTCGGAAAAAATGTACGGTCATAGTGCGGTCCTCAAAGTAATGCCAGATGTGCCTAACGTAGTGGATTACACCCTGGCAAAACCACTTTTCGACAAAACGTTTGAAACTCTAATTCCCAACAGTGAGGCGTGGTGTACACAGACCCCGGGGAATAAAAGATATATAGATTTCTATACTGATGGCTCCAAATTGAATGGACAAGTGGGGTTCGGAGTATATTCTAAAGATCTGGAAATTCGAATAGCGAAAAGATTACCTAATCACTGTAGTGTTTTTCAGGCTGAAATATTGGCAATAAGAGAGGTGATGAATTGGCTGAGAAGTAATGTTCCAACAAATATTGGCATTAATATATACTCAGACAGTCAACCTGCAATAAAATCTTTGGACTCTGTGTTCCTTAACTCAAAAACGGCCATAGACTGCCGCAAATCTCTCAACGAGATGGCTGAGCAGTACAATATTCACCTAATATGGGTGCCTGGTCATAGGAACATACCGGGGAACTGTGAAGCAGATGTGTTAGCAAGGCTAGGAACTACCTTACATATTCCAGGGGAACTAGAATCTGTTGGTATGCCTCTGGCCACCTGCAAGCTCTTACTGCGTGAGAAGGCTGTTATGATGGCCAATATTCGATGGGAAAATTGCAAGGGTTGTAACGACACCAAACAAATATGGCCCCATTTAAACTTAAACCGCACACTAGATATGCTAGTGTTCTCAAGGCGTCAGATAGCACTCCTGATATCTGCTATAACGGGTCGCTGCCTGATAGGCGAATTTGCAAAAACTATAGGTGCGAAGTATAATGACTATTGTATAAGCTGTCATGACGTGGAGGAAAAGGAATCAATTAAACACCTCTTGTGTGAGTGTCCTGCTTTTTGTGTAAGGCGTAAGCGAATTTTAGGAGCATATAACTTTAGATTACTGGCTGACCTGGAAAACGTTAACTTAAGCAGTTTGTTAATGTTTTTGGAGCAATCTGGTTGGTTCCACAAAAGTAAATAATAGAGAAGGTTCAGTGGTTAAGACTAGAAGTGCCCATATGTAATAGGTACTTTTAGTTAAATGTGGTATCACAATGGACTGAATAGTCTAAGTGAGCCTGAAATTTAATCGGGCTGCCACTTTAACCTAACCTAACCTAACCTAACCTAACCTTCTATAGAAATAAAATGTTGACAAAACTTTCTATAGAAATAAAATCTTGACAAAATTTTGTATAGTAATAAAATTTTGACAAAATTTTCTATAGAAATAAAATCTTGACAAAATTTTGTATAGTAATAAAATTTTGACAAAATTTTTTATAGGAATAAAATTTTGCAAAAAATTTTCTATAGAAATAAAATCTTGACAAAATTTTGCATAGTAATAAAGTTTTGACAAAATTTTCTACAGTACTAAAATTTTGACAAAATTTTCTATAGTAATAAAATTTTGACAAAATTTTCTATAGCAATAAAATTTTGACAAAATTTTCTACAGTAATAAAATTTGACAAAATTTTCTATAGTACTAAAATCTTGACAAAATTTTCTATAGTAATAAAATTTTAACAAAATAACTATAGACCGATATGGACCACTTTTGGTATGGTTGTTAGCGGCCATGTATTGGCGCAATGTACCAAATTTCACAACGTACCAAATTTCAACCGGGTCGGATGAATTTTGCTCCTCCAATAGCTCCGGAGGTAAAATCTGGGGATCGGTTTAAATGGGCGTAATATATAGCTAAGACCAGTATGGACCAATTTTTCCACATATTACCACCATGTACCAAATTTCAACCGAATCGGATGAATTTTGCTCATCCATGAGGCTCTGGAGGTCAAATCTGGGGATCGGTTTATATGAGGGCTATATATAATTATGGACCGATGCGAACCAAAGTTTGCATGGTTGTTAGAGACCATATACTAACACCATGTACCAAATTTAAGCCGGATCGGATGAAATTTGCTTCTCTTAGAGGCTCCGCAAGCCAAATCTGGGGATCGGTTTATATGGGGGCTACATATAATTATGGACCGATATGAACCAATTCCTGCATGGTGGTCAGAGACCATATACTAACACCACGTACCAAATTTCAATTGAATCGGATGAATTTTGCTCATCCATAAGGCTCCGGTGGTCAAATCTGGGGATCGGTTTATATGAGGGCTATACATAATTATGGACCGATGTGAACCAAAATTTGCATGGTTGTTAGAGACCATATACTAACACCATGTACCAAGTTTCAGCCGAATCGGATGAAATTTGCTTCTCTTAGAGGCTCCGGAAGCCAAATCTGGGGATCGGTTTATATGGGGGCTATATGTGATTATGGACCGATATGGACCAATTTTTGCATGTGTGTTAAAGATCATATACTAACACCATGTACCAAATTTCAGCCGGATCGGATAGGTTTATATGGGGGCTATATATATAATTATGGACCGATTTGGACCAATTTTTGCATGGTTGTGAGAGACCATATACTTACACCATGTATGAAATTTCAACCGGATCGGATGAATTTTGTTTCTCCAAGAGACCCCGCAAGCCAAATCTGAGCGTCGGTTTATATGGGGGCTATACCTAAAAGTGGTCCGATATGGCCCATTTGCAATACCATCTGACCTACATCAATAACAACTACTTGTGCCAAGTCGATAGCTTGTTTCATTCGGAATTTCATCACGACCCAGAATATATATATATACTTTATGGGGTCTTAGAGCAATATTTTGATGTGTTACAAACGGAATGACAAAGTTAATGCTCTCTGTAATGCTGGTGACATTTGTAGGTGAAGCAAAGCTTCTCTAAGTGGTTTCACCGTAAAGTAAAACGCCGTTCGGACTTGGCTATCAAAAGAAAGACCCTTATAATTGAGCTAAACATAGAATCGGGTAGCTCTCTTTATAAAAGAGAAGTTGACCTGTAAAATTTATTTTGTCCAAATTTCCATAGAAAATCCAAAATTCCGCCAAAACACCATTTTTATATCAATAACTTCTTTTTGATAAAAAGAAAACTTACAGTCTGTGTCCTACAGCCAAAACGAATTTTATTCGTAATCACCTCCTGTAAATCCAAAATTCCACCCAAATTCTAAGAAAATTTAAATTTTTATATGAAAAATGTAGTTTGTGAATATCTCCTAAGCTTCGTTCCCTACATCAAAAAGGAGCTTAATTCGTGATCACAAAACAAAAAACACGCAAATTTTATCGAAATCCTAGAAAAATCCATTTTTTATATGAAAAACTCAAACCCAATCGTCGTAGGGGGAAACGATGCTTAGTTTGTGACCACTGCCCAAAATTCAAAGTAAGACAAATATCCAAAATTAAAAAAAAAAAACCCTCAAAAATCAAAATGGTTATACGACCACCCCCCAAAATTAAACGTAGATAGATATCAAAAATTAAGAAAAACCCTCAAAAATCGAAATGTTTGCTCGTATCTCTTAAATTATGCGTCCGAAAAGGAACTTTATTCGCATATACTACCAGAAGATCATAAATTCTAAAAAATCAAAATTTTTTTACGAAAAACTTATTTTGCTCAAATCTCCTAACCTATACGCCCTAGAGCGAAAAAGAGCTTAATTCATGATCACCTTCAAAAGGTCCAAAATTCCATCCAAATTCGTGAAAAAACAGGATTTCACATAAAAAATTTTATGAATGGTTTTATAAGAAAACCCAAAAATAGGCTTGCTGTTGATTACGATTACTAACCACGGCTGCCACTCGTGCTAAAAATAATTTACCATAATATGAAGAAAAATTTACTAAAAATTTATCAAATTTAAATAAAATCCTTATTTTAAATTTTTTGATCAAACGTTTGCCACAATTTTATGTCTATAGACAATTTTGTCAAAATTTTGTTTCTACAGAAAATTTTGTGAATATTTTATTTCTATAGCAAATTTTCTTGACTATTATTTCTATAGAAAATTTTCTATAAAATTTTTGACAAAATGTTATTTCCATAGAAAATGTTGTCAACATTTTATTTCTATAGAAAATTTTATTTCCATAGAATATTTTGTCGAAATTTTATTTCCATAGAAAATTTTACCAAAGTTTTATTTCCATAGAAAATTTTGTCAAAATTTTATTTCTATAGAAAATTTTGTCCAAATTTTATTTCTATAGAAAATTTTGTCAAAATTTTATTTCTATTGAATATTTTATCGAAATTTTATTTTTCTAGAAAATTTTGTCACCATTTTAATTCTATAGAAAATTTTGTTAAAATTTTATTTCTATAGAATATTTTGTCGAAATTTTATTTTTTTTATAGAAAATTTTGTCAAAATTTTATATCCACAGAAAATTTTGCCAAAATTTTATTTCCACAGAAAATTTTGCCAAAATTTTATTTCCATAGAAAATTTTGTCAAAATTTTATTTCTATAGAAAATTTTGTCAAAATTTTATTTCTATAGAAAATTTTGTCAAAATTTTATTTCTATAGAAAATTTTGTAAAATTTTATGTCTATAGAATATTTTGTCGAAATTTTATTTTTTTTATAGAAAATTTTGTCAAAATTTTATTTCTATAGAAAATTTTAGCAAAATTTTATTTCCATAGAAAATTTTAGCAAAAATTTATTTCCATAGAAAATTTTGCCAAAATTTAATTTCAATGGAAATTTTTGTCAGAATTTTATTTCTATAAAAATATTTTCAAAATTTTATTTCTTTAGAGAATTTTGTCAAAATCTTATTTCTACAGGAAAAATTTTGTCAAAATTTTATCTCTATAGAAAATTTTGTAAAAATTTAATTTTTATAGAAAATTTTGTCAAAATTTTATTTCCATAGAATATTTTGTCAAAATGTTATTTCTATAGAACAATTTTGCAAACAATTTATTTCTATAGAATATTTTGTCAAAATTTTATTTCTATAGGCAATTTTGTCAAAATTTTATTTCTATAGAAAATTTTGTCAAAATTTTATTTCTGTGGAAAATTGTGTCAAAATTTTATTTCTATAGAAAATGTTGTCAAAATTTAATTTCTATGGGAAATTTTGTCAAAATTTTATTTCTATAGAAAATTTTGTCAAAATTTTATTTCTAAAGAAAATTTTGTCAAAATTTTATTTCTATAGAAAATTTTGTCAAAATTTTATTTCTATTGAAAATTTTGTCAAAATTTTATTTCTATAGAAAATTGTGTCAAAATTTTATTTCGATAGAAAATGTTGTCAAAATGTTATGTCTGTACAATATTTTGTCGAAGTTTTATTTTTTTATAGAAAATTTTGTCAAAATTTTATTTCTATAGAAAATTTTGTCAAAATTTTATTTCTGTGGAAAATTGTGTCAAAATTTTATTTCTATAGAAAATGTTGTCAAAATTTAATTTCTATGGAAAATTTTGTCAAAATTTTATTTCTATAGAAAATTTTGTCAAAAATTTCTTTCTATAGAAAATTTTGTCAAAATTTTATTTCTATAGAAAATTTTGTCAAAATTTTATTTCTATAGAAAATTTTGTCAAAATTTTATTTCTATAGAAAATTGTGTCAAAATTTTATTTCGATAGAAAATGTTGTCAAAATGTTATGTCTGTACAATATTTTGTCGAAATTTTATTTTTTTATAGAAAATTTTGTCAAAATTTTATTTCTATAGAAAATTTTGTCAAAATTTTATTTCTATGGAAAATTTTGTCAAAATTTTATTTCTATAGAAAATTTTGTCAAAATTTTATTTCCATAGAAAATTTTGTCGAAATTTTATTTTTATAGAAAATTTTGTCAAAATTTTATTTCTCTAGAAAATTTTGTCAAAATTTTATTTCGATAGAAAATTTTGTCAAAATTTTATGTCTATAGAATATTTTGTCGAAATTTTATTTTTTTTTTTATAGAAAATTTTGTCAAAATTTTATTTTCATAGAAAACTTTGTCGAAATTTTATTTTTATAGAAAATTTTGTCAAAATTTTATTTCCATAGAATATTTTGTCAAAATGTTATTTCTATAGAAAAATTTTGCCAAAAATTTTTGTCAAAATTTTATTCTATAAGAAATCCTGCTGAATAGATTTCCTATAGAATAAAATTGGTATATCTTTTTGATTATCAAGCTATTCACAAGGCCCCATTATGATAGATCCCGTAAAGTTGTCTCGCCCTTTCATGTTTACAATGCTTTTGGAAAATATTGTCCCCTTTTTGTTTATTTGGCTGGCCCGGTTGTTTGGAGTCTGTTTTTTTTGGAGGGGGAGGGGAGAGGGATTTTGTTTATTTTGGCATTTGTGTTGACTCCGTTTATTTCTCTTTTTTGCCGATTCGTAAACTGTTGCGTCTGCATCCATCTGGTCCGTATACTTTCCTTGCCGTACTGCTGGTGCTGATGGTGATGGTGGCTGACTGCATTTTATGGATTTATGAGTTCTGTGTGTGTTATTTTCATTTTCGTTTCGTATTTTGGTTGTTGATTTTTCTTATTTTCGGTGTTGATATTGAATTTTTCGTTTCTCAAGGCCAAACGGACATTGAACTACCTATCCATTGGTGGAGCAGCGCGCCAAATTATATTGACGGACGTGGTTTGCATCATTGCCGTTGCTGTGCTGTTGTAACTGCATTTCATTCAAAATATTCTCCAGTTTTGTGCGTTGTGTGCATACTTTGTCCTAGGTCTTTGTTTTGGGTTGGTTGTTGGTTGATTCCTTTGCCTGTCTCGGTACTGATTTGGTTTCTTCGATGTAATTAATAAAGAAAATGAAAATTAAAACTGTCACGTTCAAAATTACGAAAATAAATCAAATATTATTTAACGATTAAAATGCCACTGCCTAGGGAGGGAGTATCAGTTTTTAGTGCACGTGAGGAGGATGCCGTGAAGGGTTTTTTGGATATGTCATAAGAGTTTGATGTTGGATTTTGCAATGTTGCTTTAATTTTTTCTTCTTAAATAGCAATAAGTTTGTTTGTCTTAAATAGCAAATATTTTTTGAAAATATTTTACTAGTATTACAGATTTCATATATTTCTATATTGATGATAGTTATTTTTCGGAGTAGGAAAAATTATAAGATTATCTTAAACCTTGGATAAAGGGATAGGTGATGTTAGGTTAGGTAAGATTAAAGTGGCAGCCCGATTTATTTGCAGGCTCACTTAGACTATTCAGTCCATTGTGATAGCAAATTAAAGAACCTTTCACATATTTTAAACCACTAACCCTTCTCAATTATTCTCTTCTGCTGAACCAAACAGATTGTTCCAAAAACTTTAGCAGACTGCTTAAGTTAATATTTTCCAGGTCCGCCAGTAATCTAAAGCTATATGCCCCTAAAATTCGCTTACGCCTTATACAAAATGCAGGACACTTACACAAGAGGTGTTTAATTGATTCCTTTTCTTCCGCATCATAACAGCTCATACAATAGTCATTATATACTTCGCAAACTCGCCTATCAGGCAGTGACACATTATAGCAGATATCAGGAGTAACATCTGACGCCTCGAAAACACAGATCCAGTAACTAACATATCTGAGTATATAGTAATGCCAACATTTATTGGACCATTTCATCTCTCTGAGGTGGCAAACCTCTTTTATCGCCACAATTTCAGCCTGAAAAATACTATAGTGATTGGGAAATGGTTTCGCTATTTAAGTTCCAGATCAATAGAATATACCCACTTGTCCTTCCACTTTGAAGCCATCAGTGAAGAAATCTATATAACGTTTATTCATATGAGTCTCCACCACGGTTGGTATAGTTAGTAGAAGTCTACCCAAAAATGTTACATTTTTTACTGTCTGGTAAATTTGTAGAATTCTTGATTTTTTGGTAGAATTTGCAAAACATTGTTTTCCAATTAGAAGGTATCTCAATATTCTATAAAAATAAAAATTTGACAAAATTTCCTATAGAAATAAAATCTTGACAAAATTTTCTATACAAATAAAATTTTATGAAATTTTCTATTGAAATAAAATTTCGACAAAAATTTTCTATTGAAATAAAATTTTGGCAAAATTTTCTATAGAAATAACATTTTGACAAAATGTTCTATAGAAATAACATTTTGACAAAATTTTCTATAGAAATAAAGTTTTGACAAAATTTCTTATAGAAATAAAGTTTTGACAAAATTTCTTATAGCAATAAAATTTTGACCAAATGTTCTAAAATTTTGACAAAATTGCCTATAGAAATAAAATTTTGACAAAATTGTCTATAGAAGTAAAATTTTGACAAAATTTTTTATAGAAATAAAATTTTGACAAAATTTTCTATATAGAAATAAAATTTTGACAAAGTTTTCTATTTTCTATAGAAATAAAATTTTGACGAAATTTTCTATTGAAATAAAATTTTGATGAAGTTTTCTATTGAAATAAAATTTTGACAAAATTGTTAATAGCAATAAAATTTTGACAAAATTTCCTGCAGAAATAAAATTTTGACAAAATTGCCTATAGAAATAAAATTTTGACAAAATTGCCTATAGAAATAATATTTTGACAAATTTCCTATAGAAATAAAATTTCGACAAAAATTTTCTTTTGAAATAAAATTTTGACAAAATTTTCTATAGAAATAAAATTTTGACAAAATGTTCTATAGAAATAAAATTTTGACAAAATGTTCTATAGAAATAAAATTTTGACTAAATTTCCTATAGCAATAAAATTTTGACAAAATTTCGTATAGAAATAAGATTTTTACAAAATGTTCTATAGAAATTAAATTTAATGAAATTTTCTATAGAAATAAAATTTTGACAAATTTGCCTATAGAAATAAAATCTTGTCAAAATTTTCTACAGAAATAAAATTTTGATGAAATTTTCTATTGAAATAAAATTTTGACAAAATTTTCTATTGAAATAAAATTTTGGCAAAATTGCCTATAGAAATAAAATTTTGACAAAATTGCCTATAGAAATAAAATTTTGACAAAATTGCCTATAGAAGTAAAATTTTGACAAAATTTTTATAGAAATAAAATTTTGACAAAATTTTCTATATAGAAATAAAATTTTGACAAAGTTTTCTATAGAAATAAAATTTTGACAAAATTTTCTATAGAACTAGCGCTTTAACAAAATTTTCTGTTGAAATAAAATTTTGACAAAATTGCCTATAGAAATAAAATCTTGACAAAATTTTCAACAGAAATAACATTTTGACGAAATTTTCAATTGAAATAAAATATTAACAAAATTTTCTATAGAAATAAAATTTTGACAAAATGTTCTATTGAAATAAAATTTTGACAAAATTTTCTATAGAAATAAAATTTTGACAAAAGTGCCTATAGAAATAAAATCTTAACAAAATTTTCTACAGAAATATTTATTTTCTGTCATTTTTTTTTTTGTTTTTTATCAAACTAAAACTAAATTTTGTTTTACAAGTTTATAATTTTTTCTTCTTTGTTGTTTCAATGTATGATGGATACTCAAGTAGTTCTAATTTTTGTTTGCGTTTATTTTGTTTTTATATATGTAATTTTTTTTATGCTTTATATACCATTTTACTAATGTGCGTTTGTACTCCTACACTGTATTTATAAGATTCTAATCTTGTTGTGTAAGATAATATGTGAAATAAATAAATAAATAAATAAAATTTTGATGAAATTTTCTATTGAAATAAAATTTCGACAAAAATTTTCTATTGAAATACAATTTTAACAAAATTTTCTATAGAAATAATTTTTTCTATAGAATAAATATTTCTATAGAATAAATATTTTTTTCTATAGAAATAAAATTTTGACAAAATGTTCTATAGAAATAACATTTTGACAAAATTTCCTATAGAAATAAAATTTTGACAAAATTTCCTATAGCAATAAAATTTTGACAAAATTTCCTATAGAAATAAAATTTTGATGAAGTTTTCTATTGAAATAAGATTTTGACAAAATTTTCAATAGAAATAAAATTGTGATGAAATGTTCTATTGAAATAAAATTTCGACAAAAATTTTCTATTGAAATAAAATTTCGACAAAAATTTTCTATTGAAATAAAATTTTGACAGAATTTTTTATAGAAATAAAATGTTGACAAAATTTTCTATAGAAATAAAATTTTGACAAAATTTTCTATAGAAATAAAACTTTGACAACATTTTCTATTGAAATAAAATTTTGACAAAATTTCCTTTAGCAATAAAAGTTTGACAAAATTTTCTATAGAAATAAAATATTGACAAAATTTTCTAAAAAATAAAATTTATTTTATTATTATTTCGGCTTGAGGTCCTTTTTAATAAAAAATCCTTTTTACGATTTTTGATTACTTGTTAACTTTATTCTCCAATATTTCGACTAACATCGTTAGTCTTCGACGGGGATCTACATAAATAACAAATATTAGTACACAATGTACGAGTAACACAAACAATTTATATTTACATTAAAGTATTTTTTGGAAATAATCAAAAAATTGTAGAGAGTGATTACGTCAGCTTTTTAGAAAATTTGATTGCCAACTAAATATGTCTGCGTCCGTGTTTTTTTATGATGTATCTATACATTTGAGAACATTTATCTGTGTCTGTTTTAAAGTTTAATCTCTTCTCGCTGGGAACGTCGGTGATATAAAGCATCTCTAAGGTATATCGTCGGAACGGATTACTCTCTTGCACTAATACATCTACATCGTCAAAATTCGGGCTGTGTCCAGTTTGTGTACAGTGGGTTGCGAGTGCCGTCTTTAGATCCAATGGCTTATCTCTAGCCTTGTGGTCAGATTTGTGGGATGAAATTCTCGTCTTTAATTTAGTTCCTGTAGTACCAACATATACCTTTTGGCATATGTCGGACCCGTCTCCATTACATTTTATTTGGTATACTAAATTTGATTTGTCCTCCTTTTTAACTTTTGATTTTGTTTTCCCATAGAATTGGTCCATTGTATTGTGCGTTCTGAAAGCGAGTTGAATCTTGTCCTTGTCATAAATTTCAGAGTTTTTGAATCTTTCGGAGAAACCAGGTATAAAAATGACAGATTTATATATTTTTGGCTCCTTATTGATATTGTCCTTTTTTGGCTTCTGTGCACGTTGTAATAAATCTTTTATAGTCTTCTTTGGGAAGTCATTCATTAATAAAATAAAATTTTGATGAAATTTGATATTGAAATAAAATTTTGACAAAATTTTCTATAGAAATAAAATTTTGATGAAATTTTCTATAGAAATAAAATTTTGATGAAATTTTCTATTGAAATAAAATGCGAAAAACATTTGGACAAAAACTTCAACAAATGATTTTTTGTAAATGTGTTCAAGTTTTGGTAGATTATTTTAGGCTCGAGTGGCAAGCGTGGTCTCCACGCCGTACTGTTGGGAATTAGAGTTTCAAAATTTTTGTCGAAAAGCGGTTTCGCCAGAGAGTAATCCACGACGTCTGGCATTACTTTGAAAACCGAACTATAACCCTGCCTTTTTTCCGATCACAGCGATAGCTCACGCAACCGTGCAGCCGTTGTTGCAGCTGATTGTTTGGCCAAAATGTATAAATGCAATAGATGCAGTATGACATTAAGAAAATCTGTTCCTGTCTTACTGAATGAGCCTGAGATATACCAGCACGCCATAACGTGAACTTTATCTAATTTTGTCGGCTGCTAAAGTGCCGGCCACCATACCACAACACCATATAGCATTATAGGTCTAACCACTGCAGTGTAGAGTCAATGCCCAATTTTCGGTTTTAGTCCTCACGTTTTCCATTTTTATTGTCGTTTTGCACGAGTACAAGGCTACTTTAGCTTTTCTCGCTAAAGTAGCCTTGAAAACTCTTCGTCATAGCGACAAACAAATAATTTTTTCCAAAACAAATAAGTTAAATTTAGTGTTAGAATTGCAAACGAAAAATTTGAAAAGTTGAAATGTCTTGACTAGCGGATATTCCGGATTAGTGAGAATATACTGCAGTTGTATTATTGTCTGATGAGTAAACGCCATCGGTTATCGATCCTGCATTACTACTGTGCGTACTCAATATGACTACAGAATTTGATGGAGAAACTTTAAATTTAACTTCGTACCATTTGAACTGATCTTTTTGAGGGATTATGGTTCATCAAATCCACCGGAAATTTTATCATGACGAGGGGCTTCCAAAGGATACTATTATATTTAAATCATAGTGGTGCAGCTTTTTTGATTCAAAATCAATTCCAAAATCCTTAAGCGAAGGATAAAATCTAAGCAAATAAGTGTACTTCACTTCTTACTATAATTATTTTTTTTTTTTTTGAAGTGTATTAGCACGCGACACAACTCCATACATACCCTTTCAATTGTGATGGATTTATATCATTGGCCATCTTAAGCATTTAGCAACTCTACTATAGTAAAATAGACAAATATTTTAACTCATTTCCTGTTAGAAATCAGGACTTGAATTTCGATTCACTACCTTCACTAGCTGCGTTTAGCTAAACCGAAGGAAAATTCTTCCGCAATATGCCTTTGAATCTTTAATTATCGGCAAATGTAGTGGCATGGACTCTCATGCATTCTGTGTGTGAATATTTCAGGGCCCATTATTTGAGTGTTGGGGATGGTTGTGTCCATAAATTTCTTAAAGTCTTTTGAAATGTTCCTCCTGCCTCAAATTGACAAACATCAATAGAAAGGGAATGAGGCATTATTTTGCATTTACTGCAAAACCCACTGCTGTTGTGTCTATGTGTGGAGTTTCAATAATTTTGATAAAGAAGGCTTTGTTGTGAAGCCCGCAGCCGCTTCAATACTCTCTAGCTATTCAGTTAACCAAACCAACAAGCGAACCTGGTCGAGTTGGTTGGTTCGTCTGTTAGCCTGGCCTATGCCTTAAAGTTGCATGTTAATCACCTCAAATGCCAAATGAATACCAAATGCAAACGACAATGGCCAACAACAACAGCAGCAACACAAAGACAATAACAACATCAGGAAATTTTCGTAATCCTTTTTAAGCACTGACTGGGTAGACAAAAAAGAAACCGCCGATTTATGGGTGCTTAGAAAGAAGAAGACGTGATTTAATCACTGCACCAAACAACAACAATAATAACCAACAGCCACCTCATCGACCATCACCATGATGACCAACCACCCCATCCATTTACCATAATGGTGTCTTGAGCCAGGCACGGGTAAATGCTGCCTACATTTTTGTTACTCCTCTGGTGACCATAGATGAAATGACATTTCCTCTCGTCAGTGTCAAGTGATGATGTCCAATTATGACTCTCACCCCTCCCGTCACCCCTAAACAAATATTTTTGTAGCTATTATGCAATCATTATAAAATCAAAATTAATGACATGTTGGGATAGACACCTTATACAATTGTATCGAGATAAAGGATAAAGGTCTTAGTTCAACTTGGTCGATACCAGGGTACTCATATCCCTTCGACAAGAACAAATCTAAAAATGGGAAAAATCGACCAAAATAACTCAGAGCCACATTCGCGCAGCATTTGTCGGCAGTTTGAAGGCAACAATTAGTGCCAAAGGTAGCCAAAAATCACGTTTGCCACTAGAGCCTCAAATAATATATGAAAATTTTAACAAACTAAACAAAAATTTATTTTGCAAAAAATATTTGTATAGAAAATTTTGTTAAAATTTTATTTCTATAAAAAATTTAGTCAAAATTTTATTTCTATAGAAAACTTTGTCAAAATGTTATTTCTTTGGAAAATTTTGTCAAAATATTATTTCTATAAAAATTTGGTCAAACTTTTATTTCTATAGGAAAATTTGTCAACATTTTATTTCTATAGAAAATGTTGTCAAAATTTTCTTTCTATAGGAAATTTGGTCAAAATTTTATTTCTATAGAAAATTTTGTCAAAATTTTAATTCTGTAGAAAATTTTGTCAAAATTTTATTTCTTAGAAAATTTAGTCAAAATTTTATTTCTATAGAAAACTTTGTCAAAATTTTATTTCTATAGAAACGTTTGTCAACATTTTATTTCATTCGTTTTGTTTTGTTATTGTTGGTTTTCTTCTTTAATCATTGTTGTTGTTTTTGATTTCAGCTTAAAACCATGCATTGACTAAACAACAAGTGTAGCATAACCAACAGAGGAAAATAATGATTGTCAAATTTATTTAGGCAAAGCTCTACAGACTGCAAGATGGTTTGATGGACTCACGTTTCGGAATTACCAAATCCCACAAAAAAAAAAAACAAGTATATACGGCCGTAAGTTCGGCCAGGCCGAAGCTTATGTACCCTCCATCATGGATTGCGTAGAAACTTCATTAAACACTGCCATCCGCAATCGAATTACTTAAGTTGCGGTAACGCTTGCCGATGGCAAGGTATCTTAAAACCTCCTAACACCATCTTCTAAATTGTATGTAAGTCCATACGTGGTATATATTAAATCAAAAAAGATCGATCCAATACGTATATAATTCAGTTTGACAAAGTAGACATAAAATTTTGACAAAATTTTCTACAGAAATAAAATTTTAACAAAATTTTCTATAGAAATAAAATTTTCACAAAATTTTCTATAGAAATAAAAATTTTCTATAGAAAGAAAATTTTGACAAAAATTTCTACAGAAATGAAATTTTAACAAAATTTTCCATAGAAATAAACTTTTGACAAAATTTTCTATAGAAATAAAATCTTGGTAGATTATTTTTGGCTCGAGCGGCAACCATGATTATGAACCGAATAAAATTTGAACAAAATTTTCTATAGAAACAAAATTTTGACAAAATTTTCTATAGAAATAAAATTTTGATAATGATGAAAATTTTATTATGAACCGAATAAAATTTTGACAGAATTTTCTCTAGAAATAAAATTTTGACAAAACTTTCTATAGAAATAACATTTTGACAAAATTTTCTATAGAAATAAAATTTTTGTAGATTATTTTTGGATCTAGTGTTAGCGACTGGATCGGATGAATTTTGCTCCTCCAAGAGGCTCCGGAGGTCAAATCTGGAGAATGTTTTATATGGGGGCTATATATAATTATGGACCGATATGGACCAATTCTTTCACGGTTGTTAAAGATCATATACTAACACCATGTTCCAAATTACAACCGGATTGGATGAAATTTGCTTCTCTTGGAGACTTCGCAAGCCAAATCTGAGGACCGGTTTATATGGGGGCTATATATAATTAAGGACCGATGTGGACCAATTTTTGCAAGGTTGTTAGAGACCATATACCAACATCATGTACCAAATTTCAGCCGGATCGGATGAAATTTGCTTCTCTTTTAGGGTCCGCAAGCCAAATCTGGAGATCGGTTTATAAGGGGGCTATATATAATTATGGACCGATGTGGACCAATTTTTGCATGGTTGTTAGAGACCATATACCAACATCATGTACCAAATTTCAGCCGGATCGGATGAAATTTGCTTCTCTTTGAGGCTCCGCAAGCCACATATGGGGATCGGTTTATATGGGGGCTATATATAATTATGGACCGATATGGACCAATTTTTGCATGATTATTAAAGACCATATACCAACACCATGTACCAAATTTCAGCCGGATCGGATGAAATTTTCTTCTCTTTGAGGCTCCGCAAGCCAAATCTGGGGATCGGTTTATATGGAAGCTATATATAATTATAGACCGATGTGGACCAATTTTGGCATGGTTGTTAGAGACCATATACCAACATCATGTACCAAATTTCAGCCGGATCGGATGAAATTTGCTTCTCTTTGAGGCTCCGCAAGGCAAATCTGGGGATCGGTTTATATGGGGGCTATATATAATTATAGACCGATGTGGACCAATTTTGGCATGGTTGTTAGAGACCATATACCAACACCATGTACCAAATTTCAGCCGGATCGGATGAAATATGCTTCTTTTAGAGGCTCCACAAACCAAATCTGGGGATCGGTTTATATGGGGGCTATATATAATTAAGGACCGATATGGTCCAATTTTTGCATGGTTGTTAGAAACCATATACCAACATCATGTACCAAATTTCAGCCGTATCGGATGAAATTTTCTTCTCTTTGAGGCTCCGCAAGCCAAATCTGGGGACCGGTTTATATGGGGGCTATATATAATTATGGACCGATGTGAACCAATTTTAGCATGGTTGTTAGAAACCATATACCAACATCATGTACCAAATTTCAGCCGGATCGGATGAAATTTTCTTCTCTTTGAGGCTCCGCAAGCCAAATCTGGGGACCGGTTTATATGGGGGCTATATATAATTATGGACCGATGTGAACCAATTTTAGCATGGTTGTTAGAAACCATATACCAACATCATGTACCAAATTTCAGCCGGATCGGATGAAATTTTCTTCTCTTTGAGGCTCCGCAAGCCAAATCTGGGGACCGGTTTATATTGGGGCTATATATAATTATGGACCGATGAGAACCAATTTTAGCATGGTTGTTAGAGACAATATACCAACACCATGTACAAAATTTCAGCCGGATCGGATGAAAAATGCTTCTGTTAGAGGCTCAACAAGCCAAATCTGAGGGTCCCTTTATATGGGGGCTATACGTAAAAGTGGACCGATATGGCCCATTTTCAATACCATCCGACCTACATCGATAACAACTACTTGTGCCAAGTTTCAAGTCGATAGCTTGTTTCGTTCGGAAGTTAGCGTGATTTCTACAGACGGACGGACGGACGGACATGCTTAGATCGGCTCAGAATTTCACCACGACCCAAAATATATACTTTATGGGGTCTTAGAGCAATATTTCGATGTGTTACAAACGGAATGACAAAGTTAATATACCCATATCCTATGGTGGAGGGTATAAAAAAGAGGAAGCACGCGCAAAATAAACCCAGCCAACTGCACTCACATCGATGATTTAACGGTGGCAAAGGAAAAGAGATATGTTTGTACGAATTTATTTCGGCATAAGCCGACTATCATGTAAAACATTTTTTTCGGAAGGTTCAAGTGTGGTTCACTTTTGGGTTTAGTGAACTGCCTGAATTTATTCTGATAATTGGTTGACAGGTTTGTTGCAAAATAAATCTGACAAACATTCTTTTCCTCTGTTGGTTAAGCTACACTTGTAGTTCAGTCAATGCATGCTTTTAAGCTGAAATCAAAAACAGCAACAATGATTAAAGAAAAAACCAACAATAACAAAACAAAACGAATGAAAATTATATTTCTATAGAAAATGTTGCCAAATTTTATCTCTACAGAATATTGTGTCAAAATTTTAATTCTATAGAAAATTTTGTCAAAATGTTATTTCTATAGAAAATTTTGTCAGAATTTTATATCTATAGAAAATTTTGTCAAAATTTTATTTTTTTAGAAGGTTCTGTCAAAATTTTATTTCTGTAGAAAATTTCGTAAAAATTTTATTTCTATAAAATTTTATTTCTATAGAAAATTTTCTTAAAACGTTATTTCTACAGAAAATTTTGTCAACATTTTATTTCTATAGAAAATTATGTCAATTTTTTTTCTATAGAAAACTTTGTCAAAAATTTATTTCTATAAAAAATTTTATCAAAATAATATTTCTATAGAAAATTTTGTCAAAATTTTATATCTACAGAAGATTTTGTCAACATTTTATTTCTATAGAAAAATTGGTCAAAATTTTATTTCTATAGAAAATTTTGTCAGAATTTTATTTCTATCGAATATTTTGTAAAAATTTTATTTTTATAGAAAATGTTATCAAAATTTTATTTCTGTAGAAAATTTTGTAAATATTTTATTTCTATACAATTTTATTTCTATAGAAAATTTTATCAAAATGTTATTTCTATAAAAAAAATTTTGTCAAAATTTCATTTTTATAGAAAACTTTGTCACAAATTATTTCTATAGAAAATTTTGTTAAAGCTTTATTTCTATAGAAAATTTTGTCAAAATTATATTTCGATAGAAAATTTTGTCAAAATTTGATCTCTACACAAAAATTTTGCCAAATTTTATTTCTATAGAAAATTTGGTCAAAATTTTATTTCTATAGAAAATTTTGTCAGAATTTTATTTCTATAGAAAATTTGGTCAAAATTTTATTTCTATAGAAAATTTTGTCAGAATTTTATTTCTATAGAAAATTTTGTCAACATTTTATTTTATTCGTTTTGTTTTGTTATTGTTGGTTTTTGTTTTTTTGTTGTAATCCTTGTTGTGGTTTTTATTTCAGCTTAAAACCATGCATTGGCTAAACTACAAGTGTAGCTTAAATAAAAAATATATTTCTATAGAAAATTTTGTCAAAATTTTATTTCTGTAGAAAATTTTGTCAAAATTTCATTTCTATAGAAAACGTTGTCAAAATTTTATTTCTATATAAAATTTTGTCAAAAATTTATTTCTATAGAAAATTTTGTCAAAATTTTATTTCTGTAGAAAATTTTGTCAAAATTTTATTTCTATAGAAAACTTTGTCAAAAATTTATTTCTATAGAAAATTTTATCAAAATTATATTTCTATAGAAAATTTTGTCAAAATTTTATCTCTATAGAAAATTTTGCCAAATTTTATTTCTATAGAAAATTTGGTCAACATTTCATTTCTATAGAAAATTGTGTCAGAATTTTATTTCTATAGAAAATTTTGTCAACAATTTATTTCATTCGTTTTGTTTTGTTATTATTATTGTTGGTTTTTGTTTTTTTTTTTTTTAATCATTGTTGTTGTTTTTGATTTCAGCTTAAAACCATGCATTGACTACACTACAAGTGTAGCTCAAATAAAGAAAAAAAAATATTTCTATAGAAAATTTTGTCAAAATTTTATTTCTATAGAAAACTTTGCCAAAATTTTATTTCTATATAGAAAATTTTGTCAAATTTTTATTTGTATAAAAATTTTGTCAAAATGTTATTTCTATAGATTATTTTATCAAAATTATATTTCTAGAGAAAATTTTTTCAAAATTGTATCTCTACAGAAAATTGTGTCAAAACTTTATTTCTAGTGAAAATTTTGTCAAGGTTCAAGGTTTATTTCTGTAGAAAATTTTGTAAAAAATTTATTTCTATAGAAAATTTGGTAAAAATTTTATTTCTATAGAAAATTTTGCAAAAAATTTTCTTTCTGTACTAAAGATTTTGTCAAAATTTTATTTCTATAGAATATTTTGTCAAATTTTATTTCTATAGAAAAATTTGTCAAAATTTTATTTCTATAGAAAATTTTATTTCTACAGAAAATTTTGTCAAAATTTTATTTCTGTAAAAATTACTGTCAAAATTTTATATCTATAGAAAATTTTGTGAAAATTTTTGTCAAATTTTATTTCTATAGAAAAATTTGTCAAAATTTTATTTCTATAGAAAATTTTATTTCTACAGAAAATTTTGTCAAAATTTTATTTCTGTAAAAATTTCTGTCAAAATTTTATATCTATAGAAAATTTTGTGAAAATTTTCTTTCCATACTAAAGTTTTTGTCAAAATTTTATTTCTATAGAATATTTTGTCAAATTTTATTTCTATAGAAAAATTTGTCAAAATTTTATTTCTATAGAAAATTTTATTTCTACAGAAAATTTTGTCAAAATTTTATTTCTGTAAAAATTTCTGTCAAAATTTTATATCTATAGAAAATTTTGTGAAAATTTTCTTTCCATACTAAAGTTTTTGTCAAAATTTTATTTCTATAGAATATTTTGTCAAATTTTATTTCTATAGAAAAATTTGTCAAAATTTTATTTCTATAGAAAATTTTATTTCTACAGAAAATTTTGTCAAAATTTTATTTCTGTAAAAAATTCTGTCAAAATTTTTTTATCTATAGAAAATTTTGCTAAAATTTTCTTTCTATACTAAAGTTTTTGTCAAAATTTTATTTCTATTGAATATTTTGTCAAATTTTATTTCTATAGAAAAAATTGTCAAAATTTTATTTCTATAGAAAATTTTATTTCTACAGAAAATTTTGTCAACATTTTATTTCTGTAAAAAATTCTGTGAAAATTTTATATCTATAGAAAATTTTCTTTCCATAGAAAATTTTGTACAAATTTTATTTTAATGGAAATGTTTATCAAAATTTTATTTCTATAGAGAATTTTGTTGAAATTCGCACAAATGCTTCCCGTAAAATATATATTTTAATGTTTGGACAAATAAAATTTTGTTTTTGGAAAATTAAAAAATGCATCCCCATCTCCAACTTCTTCACCCATTATCTGCCACTGGTTATATGTGTGTGCGTGGCACAAATGATAAAAATGCCGAAATAGCGAATTTCTTACATAATTCAGCTGATGTACTTCCCAAAAATGGTAAATGATATTTCCCATCCAACAGCATATGAAAGCGCATCTGTAGTAGAGATGCCTCTGAACGCAACGCATTGGGAATTTGTCAGCAGAAGATCAATGACAGTTTCTAGAAGTACCTGTCAAAAGTATTTCTCACAGACAAGTAGTGGCGACGGAGTGATTGCCATCATAATCACCAATAAAAAAGTGGTTTCTTAAAGATGACAAATGACGAGACATTGACCGTTTCCATGAGATCAGTCAACATGACTACTGGAACATCTACAGACGAAAAAAGTTGATCATCAACAATGAAACAATTTAACGCTTTAACCTGAACTTTAAAGGAAAGGTATTTCTTTGAACAACAGATGAGCAGGATCTTTGGATACCAGATTTAAGATTTCGAAAATTCGATTTAGATATCTAATTTTTCTTCAATTAAATTCCCGCAAGAATATCTAAGCTAGTAAGTTGAATTTGACAATGATAGAGGTCCTAAAGAAAAATTTTTATTTATTTATTTATTTATAGTTTATTTTAATCATACAGTAAATGTATGATAAAACAAGTAAGTAAAGTCAAAAGTCGGGCGTGGCCGACTATATTATACCCTTCACCATTATGTAGACCAAAATTTGTGTTGCCATATCTGATTTCTATCTGAAAAGATTTGGAAACAATTGTTTGTACTTCAAAATCGCTAGAATTAAAAATTAAATCGGCTAATACCCTGGGATGGGAAATATAAAGCTAGAGCAATTTTGATGCAATTGTACAAAATAGCATTTATGATTTATCGGGCGATACATATGTATTCGAGATATAGGATAATTTGAGTAATATTTACAATTTTTGCTACTCAGCAGTGGCGATTTTACAAGGATATTGGTTAAATCTCGCCAAGATATGTGATCAATTGTGGGTTGTGATATATTATTTGGGCAATTCGGGCGATATTTTCACAAGTCGGAGGTTTATTGAAAATTCGACCATTCTGTGGAAAGTTTGGCATTACAGTGTGTAGGATATGACTACGATATGGGGAAATCATCACAGAATTTTGTGTAAAAAATAAATAGCATATTAAATGTATTCTATGTAGAAACTATCGAATCAATTGGAGGAAACTCCCATTGAAAATGGGTCTAATATATGAAACATTCTACCATATATCCCCTACTCTGGCGTACATATATATGGGAGCTATATCTAAATATGAACCGATTTTGATCAAATTTGACATACATACTAGAGGTGTGCACGTGAGTAATATTATGCTCACGCTCACGCACACTCACGACAGAGACATCATATTCACGCACACTCACGCACGATATTTTTTGGTAGGACTCACGCTCACGAAAAGAAAAGTTGTACTCACGCACGAAAATCTTTTAAATGTCGTGACTCACGAATAATTTTAAGAGTGATTTACCTATAGCACCTGACTGAAAACATGAGTATGGTTAAAATCGAGTGCGTTATAAAGCTCTTACCACCTAGGATGTCACTAAAATTATAAATGCATTCAACTCGTAAGCATTTTATGTTCGTAAGCAGTATTATTTTCGTGAGCGTGTTTTCCAAAATTCGTTACTCACGCACACTCACGAAGATAATATTTTCGTGACTCACGCTCACGAACGACATTTGGTTGATTAATCACGCTCACGCACACTCACGCCGTTGTCGACAATTTCGTGTCACGTGCACACCTCTACTCCGGAGGTCAAATCTGGGGATCGGTTTATATGGGGGCTATATATAATTATACACCGATGTGGACCAATTTCTGCATGGGTGTTTGAGGCCATATATTAACACCACGTACCAAATTTCAACTGAATCACATGAATTTTGGTCGTCCAATGGGCTCCGGAGGTCAAATCTGGGGATCGGTTTATATGGGGGCTATATATAATTATGCACCGATGTGGACCAAGTTTTGCATGGTCTCTAGATACCATATACTAACACTATGTACCAAATTTCAGCCGGATCGGATGAAATTTGCTTCTCTTAGAGGGTCTGCAAGCCAAATTTGGGGGTCCGTTTATATGGGGACTATACGTAAAAGTGGACCGATACGACCCATTTGCAATACCGTCCGACCTACATCAATAACAACTACTTGTGCCAAGTTTCTAGTCGATAGCTTGTTTCGTTCGGAAGATAGCCGAACGCTACAGTCTTCAATAATGAAGCAATCGTGCTGAAATTTTGCACAAACTCGTCTTTTGTTTGCAGGCAGGTCAAGTTCGAAGATGGGCTATATCGGTCCAGGTTTTGATATAGTCCCCATATAAACCGTCCTCCCGATTTGGGGTCTTGGGCTTATAGAAATCGTAGTTTTTATTCAATTTGCCTGAAATTTGAAATCTAGAGGTATTTTATAACCATAAAGAGGTGTGCCAAAAATGGTGAGTATCGGTCGATGTTTTGGTATAGCCCCCATATAGACCAATCTCCCGATTTTACTTCTTGGGCTAATAGAATCCGAAGTTTTTATCCGAAAACGGTGAGTATCGGTCCATGTTTTGGTATAGTCCTCATATAGACCGATCTCCCGACTTTACTTCTTGGGCTTATAGAACCGCAGGTTTTATTCAATTTACCTGAAGTTGGAAATCTAGAGGTATTGTAGGACCACAAATATGTGTGCCAAAAATTGTGAGTATCGGTCCATATTTTGGCATAGCCCCCATATAGACCGATCTCCTGATTTTACTTCTTGGGCTTATAGAAACCGCAGTTTTTATTCTATTTGCCTGAAATTGGAAATCTAGAGGTAATGTAGGACCACAAATATGTGTGCCGAAAATTGTGAGTATCGGTCCATGTTTTGGTATGGTGCCCATATAAAACGACCTCCCGATTTGGGGTCTTGGGCTTATAGAAACCGTAGTTTTTATCCAATTTGTCTGAAATTGGAAATCTAGAGGTATTGTCGGGTCATAAAGAGGTGTGCCGAAAACGGTGAGTATCGGTCCATATTGAGGGTCTAGAAGGCGCACTGATCATGAAAATTGCTTGAAACTCAATGTAAATTTCAAATCAAGACGTTATTTTATAATTTTCTTCCACACTTACAAGAGATGTTAATGATTCCTCTAAAACTCAAACAAAAATGGTTCTTATAAATCCAGAATCTGATATAGTCCTCATAGGAGAAATCTTTAAATTTATCTTCGGGAAGTGTCCTCAAGTCCTCAAGCCCTCCTGAAATTTCAAAGGAAACCCTAATATTTGGTTCATGGTGGTGGGTATTTTAGATTCGGCCCGGCCGAACTTCGTGCTGTATAGACTTGTTATATATAAGATTTTGTCAAAATTTTATTCAGGGCTGTGGAGTCGAGCTCGACTCCGACTCCGACTCCAGCATTTTTCATCAGCTCGACTCCGAAAATTATTGATACTATCTCAAATCCTTTAAATTTGTTGCGAGCTATATAAAGGTTTATATTCCCATATGCATGAATTTGAATCTGAATCGATTTAGACAAAATTGTATATACTTCTACAAAATCTATGTACTTAAAATTTAAATCTAACGTTATGGGACGTAACACAATTTTAACAAAAACTAAAAATGCAAGGAAAGTCTAAAGTCGGGCGGGCCAACTATAATATACTCTGCACAACTCATTCATTGAAAAATTTTAAAATTTGAGTCATTTCTACAAGTTTTCGACTTAGCAATGAGTATCAGTGAGCATACAATTTTGGAAAAATTTTTGTCTAGTAAATAAAATTTTGACTAAATTTTCTACAGAAACAAAATTTTGACTAAATTTTCTATAGAAATAAAATGTTGGCAAAATTTTCTATAGAAATCAAATTTTGACCAAATATATAGAAATAAAATTTTGAATAACATTTTTATAGAAATAAAATTTGGCAACATTTTTTATAGAAATAAAAGTTTGAACAAATTATCAATAGAAATACAATTTAAAAAAAATTGTGTAGCGAACAAAATTTTGCAAAATTTTCTACAGAAATAAAATTTTGCAAAATATTCTATAGAAACAAAATTTTGACTAAATTTTCTATAGAAATAAAATTTTGACTAAATTTTATATTGAAAAAAATATTTCTATAGTAATACAATTCTGAATACACTTTTTATAGCAGTGAGTATCAGTGAGCATCAGTAAGAAAAAAATTGAGAAAATTTGCTATAGAAATAAAAATTTTTCTTATAGAAATAAAATTTTGAAAAAATTATCAATAAAAGTACAATTTTAGAAAAATTTTTATGTAGTAAATAAAATTCTGCAAAATATTCTACAGAAACAAAATTTTGACTAAATTTTCTATAGTAATAAAATGTTGACCAAATTTTCTAATAAAAAAATCTATTACTATAAAATTTTGGCAAAATTTTCTATAGAAATAAAATTTTGCAAAATATTCTATAGAAACAAAATTTTTACTCAATTTTCTATAGAAATACAATTTTGACAAAATTTTCTATAGAAAAAAATATTTCTATAGTAATAAAATTTTGAATAAATTTTTTAGAGAAATAAAATTTTGACAAAATTTTGCTATAGAAATAAAATTTTGACAGCATTTTGTATAAAAAAACAACTTTGAAAAAATTTGCTGTCAATGTTCCACATACGTATATGGCCTTAAAATAAAATTAAAAAAAAATAATTTCGATTGTTCGAAATATTTCAAATAAATTGATATGAGCATTAAAATGGATCGATCCAGCCCATCTGCTAGTCTAACATTCTAGGAAACATAAAAAGATAGCCGTAATTGGAAGTTGATTTTCATTTACAATCATGCTGTACATTGATCGAATGAATAAAGCAATGGAAACTAATTTGCGTAAAAACTTGCTTAGTTAAAAAAATGTGAAGTGTTTTAAAAAATTTGATTTAGCCGGAGTCGGAGTCGAGCAAAATTTTTACGACTCCGACTCCAGCAAAATCTTCAGACTCCGACTCCAAGACTCCGACTCCGACTCCGACTCCACAGCCCTGATTTTATTTCTATAGAAAATTTTTGGAGAGGAATATTTTGCAAAATCTACATCAAGAATTCTACAAATATACCAAACAGTAAAAAATCTACCATTTTTGGTAGAATTTTACAAACTGTGGCAACAGTGGTGCCGGGATATGTTGGAATAAACGAAGGTGGCTTTCTCTCTTATCACTGAGTGCTGCCCGATTCCATGTTTAGCTCAATGAAAAGATACCTACTTTTTATGGCCGAGTCCGAACGGCAAATAATGTGGTTTCTCCACATTGCGGTGAGACCACTTAGATAAGCTTTGAAACACTGAAATGTCACCAGCATTACTGAGAGGGGATAATCCACCGCTGAGAAACTTTTTGATGTTCGGTCGAAAATGGGATTGAACCCAAGACCAAATGTATGCAAGGCGACAAGCTCCCACCGTGGTTCTCTCTGGGGAAGATGGAGGCCATGGTTAATTTAGGTTTAGCTTTAATTCTAACCACATGATGGATTTATTTCAACTTAAATAAGAAACGATGACAATGTCTAGCCAAACTGAAGGCTTTACCCATCTGTACTAAGGTTCTCTCCAAGGAACTTCAAAAAATCTTGTGTAAATTCAAATTCATATGTAAACTTCCAGTTTTTAATTTCTGCCTAATCAATATGCTTCCTTCTGGTCGAATAGATAATAGCTACAGCTAACATGACCAATGTTTGTTTTAAAAGACATTTTCCTCTACAGGTTTAGGATTGCATGGTAACGAAATATTAGAAATCACAAAATTCCAAAAGTGCAAATTTGTGGCAATGTTAACGATTAATGAATGACAAATACCACACAAAAAAGCAAAACAAAAGGACACAGATTTTGCTTCATGTTCGAATGTGTGTGTGTGTGTCTGTGTATGTCCTTTATTTTTTTGCAAAGCTTTCTATGGATTTCCTGACAATTTTGTAGTGGTTTATGACACACAGGACATGCTTTGTTGTTGTTATTTCGAATATTAGATTTTTTTTTGATTTTTTTTTGTGAACACTCTGCAGTTGTTATTTCTGTCATTTGTGTTTGTTTTTTTTCGAAAACCATTCGAGTGATTTTTTGTTAGTTTTTATTCAATCTTGTATGTTTGGTTTTTGCGCGGGCATATTCTTTTTAGAGGAAAATTAAAAATGAATGCAGAACAACAATTTTTGTAAATGAATGTTTTAGTTTCACGACATATTTCCTTTTAACCACAACAGCAACTAAATTCACAACACAGAGTATACACTCAAAAAAAAATGAATGACTTGATATTGAAGTGAAATTTTTTTATTTGATATGGAGTCCAAAGGTGTATTTCTCCAGAAATAAAAAAAAGCCGTGAGTACCTAGTATGTATTGCAAACAAATTTAGATGGCTTCAGTTCATTTTATTATTTACAAGCTTACAAAAGCATTTTGGTCTATTCAATTCAGATTTATTTCCCTCCACCATAGGATGGGGGGTATATTAACTTCGTCATTCCGTTTGTAACACATCGAAATATTGCTCTAAGACGCCATAAAGTATATATATTCCAGTCGTGGTGAAATTCTAAGTCGATCTGAGCATGTCCGTCCGTCCGTCTGTTGAAATCACGCTAACTTCCGAACGAAACAAGCTATTGACTTGAAACTTGACACAAGTAGCTGTTATTGATGTAGGTCGGACGGTATTGCAAATGGGCCATATCGGTCCTCTTTTACGTATAGTTCCCATATAAACGGACCCCCAAATTTGACTTGCGGAGCCTCTCAGAGAAGCAAATTGCATCCAATCTAGCTGAAATTTGGTACACGATGTTGGTATAAGGTCTCTAACAACCATGCAAAAATTGGTCCACATCGGTCCATAATTATATATAGCCCCCATATAAACCGATCCCTCGATTTGTTTTGCGGAGCCTCTAAGAGAAGCAAATTTCATCCGATCCGGCTGAAATTTGGTACATGGTGTTAATATATGGTCATATACAGCCCCCATATAAACCGATCACCAGATTTGAACTCCGGAGCCTGTTGGAAGACCAAAATTCATCTGATTCAGTTGATATTTGGTACGTGGTGTTAATATAAGGCCTCAAACACCCATGCAAAAATTGGTCGAAATGGGTCCATAATTATATATAGCCCCCATATAAACCGATACCCAGATTTGATCTCCGGAGCCCCTTGGAAGAGCAAAATTCATCCAATTCGGTTGAAATTTGGTACGTGATGTTAGTATATGGTATCCAACAACCGTGCAGGAATTGGTTCATATCAGTCCATAATAATATATAGCTCCCTTATAACAGGTTGGCTGATAAGTCCCCGGTCTAAGAAAGAAAAACACATTTTTTTGTCAAAATTCGTTTTTATTATTCAACATAGTTCCCTTCAAGAGCGATACAACGATTATAACGACCTTCCAATTTTTTGATACCATTTTGGTAGTACTCCTTCGGTTTTGCCTCAAAATAGGCCTCAGTTTCGGCGATCACCTCTTCATTGCAGCCAAATTTTTTCCCTGCGAGCATCCTTTTGAGGTCTGAGATCAAGAAAAAGTCGCTGGGGGCCAGATCTGGAGAATACGATGGATGGGGAAGCAATTCGAAGCCAAACTCATGAATTTTCGCCATCGTTCTCAATGACTTGTGGCACGGTGCGTTGTCTTGGTGGAACAACACTTTTTTCTTCTTCATATGGGGCCGTTTTGCCGCGATTTCGACCTTCAAATGCTCCAATAACGCCATATAATAGTCACTGTTGATGGTTTTTCCCTTCTCAAGATAATCGATAAAAATTATTCCATGCGCATCCCACAAAAAACAGAGGCCATTACTTTGCCAGCGGACTTTTGAGTCTTTCCACGCTTCGGAGACGGTTCACCGGTCGCTGTCCACTCAGCCGATTGTAGATTAGACTCAGGAGTGTAGTGATGGAGCCATGTTTCATCCGTTGTCACATATCGACGGAAAAACACGGGTGTATTACGAGTTAACAGCTGCAAACACCGCTCGGAATCATCAACACGTTTTTGTGTTTGGTCAAATTTGAGCTCGCGCGGCACCCATTTTGCACAGAGCTTCCGCATATCCAAATATTGATGAATGATATGACCAACACGTTCCTTTGATATCTTTAAGGCCTCTGCTATCTCGATCAACTTCATTTTACGGTCATTCAAAATCATTTTGTGGATTTTTTTGATGTTTTCGTCGGTAATCGCCTGTTTCGGGTGTCCAGTGCGTTCACCGTCCTCCGTGCTAATTTCACCACGCTTGAATTTTGCATACCAATCAATTATTGTTGATTGTCCTGGAGCAGAGTCCGGAAACTCATTATCAAGCCAAGTTTTTGCTTCCACCGTATTTTTCCCTTCAGAAAACAGTATTTTATCAAAAAACGAAATACCTTTTTTTTCCATTTTTTTCACAATAACAAAAGTTGCTTCACAAAAGACGCTCTATCTCACAAACTAATTGACTTACAGACGTCAAATTTTGACACGAATCATTTGAAGGTTGGTACTATATAAAAATAATATGCATTTAATACTAGCAACGCCATCTATGTGTCAGACCGGGGACTTATCAGCCAACCTGTTAAACCGATCCCCAGATTTGACCACCGGTGCCTTTTGGAGAAGCAAAATTCATCCGATCTGGTTGAAATTTGGTACGTAGTGGTAGTACATAATATTTAACAACCATGCCAAAAGTGGCCCATATCAGTCCATAATCATATATAGCCCCCATATAAACCGATCCCGAGATTTGGTTTTGGAGCCTCTTGGAGGAGCAAATGTCATCCGAGTCAGTTGAAATTTGGTACATTGTGCTAGTATATGGCCGTTAACAACCATGCCTAACTAGGTCCATATCGGTCTATAGTTATATATAGCCCTCAGATAAATCGATCCCCAATCACACAAAAATTGGTCCATATCGAATTCATAATTGTATATAGCCCCCACATAAGCGACCCCCATATTTCAATTTTGGCTCTCTACGTACCGTGCAAAAGTCCATATCGATTCGTAATTATTTGTAGACTTACCTACACATACCGTGTTTTGTCTAATATATACCACGTTTGGACTAACTAACAATTTAGAAAACGATTTAAGATACAACAACCCAAGTAATTCGATTGTGGATGACAGTCTTTCGTAGAAGTTTCTACACAATCCATGGTGGAGGGTACATAAGATTCGGCCTGGCCGAGCTTACGGCCATATATACTTGTTTATTTTTTTGTAATGGAGTTCAAGCGTGATACTGTGATTTCTGTGGATTTGACTAGAAAACCACAAATGGATGTCGTTAGATCTTTTCAGTATTTAAATGTTTATTGTACCATAAATATGAATAACATGACTCCATTTGTCGAAATCGGGCCAAACATCAAAAAAATACCGTGTATCAAATTTCAAATTCGGTTAATAAATGCGACCGGAATCCTGCGAACACCAAATACATGGACAGACATACACCAAAGGCTAGATCGACCCAGTAGGTGATTATGAGTCGATCGGTCAATATTTTATGGGGTTTAAAATCACAGGCACATTTTTGATCTATGATCCTGATGTTGACCATTATGTGGTTCTGGGTAGAAAAAGACGAAATCGCTCAAGTAATGGGGGCAAATGTAGAAAAAATTTGTGAAAATCGGGCAATATATTTATACGAGAGCTACATGCTAGTCTAAATACGATCGGTTACTAAATCAAAATGTGATTAACATTGGTTAATGAATAAAAGTATTATGGCCAAATTTGAAAAAAATTGAGCGATGCATATATATGTAACCTATATATAAATTTGAACCAATTTGGATAATATTTTGGAATTCGGATTATGGATATAACAGGTTGGCTGATAAGTCCCCGGTCTGACACACAGATGCAGAGGCCTTAAAGATATCAAAGGAACGTGTTGGTCATATCATTCATCAATATTTGGATATGCGGAAGCTCTGTGCAAAATGGGTGCCGCGCGAGCTCACATTTGACCAAAAACAACAACGTGTTGATGATTCTGAGCGGTGTTTGCAGCTGTTAACTCGTAATACACTCGAGTTTTTCCGTCGATATGTGACAATGGAAGAAACATGGTTCCATCACTACACCCCTGAGTCCAATCGACAGTCGACTGAGTGGACAGCATCCGGTGAACCGTCTCCGAAGCGTGGAAAGACTCAAAAGTCCGCTGCAAAGTAATGGCCTCTGTTTTTGGGATGCGCATGGAATAATTTTTATCGATTATCTTGAGAAGGGAGAAACCATCAACAGTGACTATTATATGGCGTTATTGGAGCGTTTGAAGGTCGAAATCGCGGCAAATCGGCTCCATATGAAGAAGAAAAAAGTGTTATTCCACCAAGACAACGCACCGTGTCACAAGTCATTGAGAACGATGGCAAAAATTCAAGAATTGGGCTTCGAATTGTTTCCCCACCCACCGTATTTTCCAGATCTGGCCCCCGGCGACTTTTTCTTGTTCTCAGACCTCAAAAGGATGCTCGCAGGGAAAAAATTTGGCTGCAATGAAGAGGTGATCGCAAAACCGAAGTAGTACTACCAAAATGGTATCAAACAATTGGAAGGTCGTTATAATCGTTGTATCGTTCTTGAAGGGAACTATGTTGAATAATAACAAGTATATACAGCAGTAAGTTCGGCCGGGCCGAATCTTAAATACCCACCACCATGAACCAAATATTAGGGTTTCCTTTGAAATGTCAGGAGGGATTGAGGACTTGAGGACACTTCCCGAAGATAAATTTAAGGATTTCACCTATGAGGACTATATCAGATTCTGGATTTATAAGAACCATTTTTGTTCGAGTTTTAGAGGAATCGTTAACATCTCTTGTAAGTGTGCAAGAAAATAAAAACTTAATCCGATAAAAACTTAATCCGATACACGTTTTTGTGAGCCTAAAATACCAGAATATTTACAATTTCAGGCAAATCAGATAAAAACTACGGTTTCTAGAAACCCAAGGAGTTAAATCGGGAGATCGTTCTTATGGGGGCTATACTAAAATATGGACCGATACTCACCGTTTCCGGCACACCTCTTTATGACCCGAAAATACCTCTAGATTTCAAATTTCAGGCAAATAGGATAAAAACTTCGGATTCTAGAAGCCCAAGAAGTAAAATCGGGAAATCGGTCTATATGGGGGCTATACCAAAATATGGACCGATACTCACCATTTTCGGCACACCTCTTTATGGTCCTAAAATACCTCTAGATTTCCAATTTCAGACAAATTGGATAAAAGCTACGGTTTCTATAAGATCAGGACCCCAAATCGGGACGTCTTTTTATATGGGGACCATACCAAAACATGGACCGATACTAACAATTTTTGGCACACATACTTGTGGTCCTACAATATCTCTAGATTTCCAATTTCAGGTAAATTGAATAAAAACTGCGGTTTCTATAAGCCCAAGAAGTAAAATCGGGAGATGGGTCTATATGGGGGCTATAACAAAACATGGACCCATACTCACCATTTTTGGCACAACTCTTTATGGTCATAAAATACCTCTAGATTTCAAATTTCAGGCAAATTGGATAACAACTACGATTTCTATAAGCCCAAGACCCCAAATCGGGAGGTCGGTTTATATGGGGACTATATCAAACCCTGGACCTATATAGCCCATCTTCGAACTTGACCTGCCTGCAGACAAAAGACGAGTTTGTGCAAAATTTCAGCACGATTGCTTCATTATTTAAGACTGTAGCGTGATTACAACAGACAGACAGACAGACAGACGGACATCGTTATATCGTCTTAGAATTTTTCCCTGATCAAGAATATATATACTTTATATAGTCGGAAGTCGATATTTCGATGTGTTACAAACGGAATGACAAACCGTCATTCCACCATTCTATGGTGGTGGGTATAAAAACGAATTTTGACAAAAAAATGTGTTTTTTTTGTTAGACCGCGGACTTATCAGCCAACCTGTTATATGGGAGCTATATCTAATTCTGAACCGATTTCGATGATATTTTGTACATAAAATTAGTACTATAGAAGGTTAGAGTAGGCCAACTTTGAGTAAGATCGGTTGATAAATAAGAGTTTCATGGCCAAATTTGGCAAAATCGGGACCTATATCCATGGGTTTGGGAGCTATATCTAAATTTGAACCGATTTAAACTTGTGCACATTTAAAGGGTGGTAGATTAGATTACTTTGTGTTAAATTTGACGACGAACGATTTGTAAAAAACGCCACGTGACCACGGTTGCCACAGTTGGTAAAACTCTACCAAAAATGGTAGATTTTATACTGCTTGGTAGATTGGTAGAATTCTTGATGTTTTGGTAGATTTTGCAACGTATTCCTCTCCAAAAATTTTCTATAGAAATAATTTTGACAACATTTTCTATAGAAATAAAATGTAGACAAAATTTTCTATAAAAATAAAATTTTGAGAAAAATTTTCTATTGAACTAAAGTTTCGACAAAATTATCCTGCAAAAATGCATCGCCAAAAAATTGGTGCAAATAATCTTTTTGAATCCGGAAGTGGTGCAAAATTGGCACAGAAGCGATGAATTTAACATGGGCTTGTCATAGGACGAATGTCCACTATTTCAACAGCCGTAGCACTGAATTTTCACCAATTTTTAAGGTGTGATCTGAATTTAGTGCTATGGATGTGTTACTCTGTGATTCGAATTCAGTGTTTTGGATGTGAATTAAAAAATTTTGTGGTATTTTGACAAATAATTAATTATTATAATTTTTTATGATTTTTAATGCAATCTAACGCTTGTCTCAAACCGTTGACATCATATATTTTTAAAATTTCCCAATTTTTCTAGAATGAATTTAGCCATTTTTTCAACAAATTTAAATAATTTATACCATTTTATTAATCCTTATTCTGTTTTTAACATATTTGAAACAAAAAATGTTAAAATTGTCCATTAAAACTATGAAAAAAGCGAGTTATAAAATATTGAATTAAAAGAATTTCCTGAGTAGCTAAAATAAAATACATCTCTGGAAGGACATTTTTGGAAGTGCTTTTAAAATTGTGCCTTTAGAAGTACTTTCAAAATTTTTTGCTGGGTATCTATAGAAATAAAGTTTTGACAAAATTTTCTATAGAAATAACATTTTTGACAAAATTGTCTACACAAATATTATTTATTTTATTTATTTATTAGTTAATTTATTATAATTACAAATTACAATAAACTTATTTATACGGACACTAGCAACTAGAGGCTATCGGCCTATCTACAGAAATAAAATTTTGACAAAAATTTCTACAGAAATAAAATGTTGACAATATTTTCTATATAAACAAAATTTTGACAAAACTTTCTATGGAATTAAAATTTTGAGAACAATTTTCTATAAAAATAAATGTTGAGAAAAATTTTCTATAGAAATAAAATTTTGAGAAAATTTTTTCTGTAGAAATAAAATTTTGACAAATTTCTCTATAGAAATAAAATTTTGAAAAAATATTCCATAGAAATAACATTTTGACAAAATTTTCTATAAAAAAAACAATTTTAATAAAATTTTCTATTAAAATAAAATCTATTAAAAAAATGTCCGATGGAAAGTAGGGATGACGATATTATTACCACATATCTTGTATGGGCTTGAAATATTGTCCGGTGCATCCCAAGGGAGTTTGGACAGATTAAAGGTTTGTTTTAATCGAATTGTTCGTTTCGTATTCAATTTGGATTACCGTCAACATGTTACGCCTTACACGATACAATTTCTTGGCTGCTCTTTCCAGAAATTTATCGATCTTAGAGTTATCCAATTGTTGTACAGAACCATAAAGTTCGATAGTCCTCAGTATTTGAGCTCTAAATTTGTTTTTTGCAATTCGGTTAGAACTTCTGCCCTTGTTATGCCTCTGTTCCGATCACTGGTCATGCAGCGATCTTTTCAGGTAAGGGCTGTAAAGCTTTGGAATTCGCTTGTTCCATATGAGCTTCGAAATTTCTCTTTGTCATGTGGCGGATTCAAAGAAACAATTCTATCTAAGCTTTGATATAATTGAACTCTTTTGGCTCACATTTGGTCATCCTTGTCTTTGCAAATAAGCAATATTTTACCAATTAAAACATTTTGTCTTTATTCGTGTTAAAAGTTGTTATAATATTGACATTATTTTTTTTAAGATTTTTCTTTAGTTAAGTTAGTTTAGTGTCATTTGTAGTACTTGTAATCATTTAGGCCCGGTGGGGCTTCTGGATTATAAATAAATAAATGAAATGAAATGAAAATAAAATTTTGGCAAAATTTTCTACAGAAATAAAATTTTGTCAAAATTGTCTATATAAACAAAATTTTGACAAAATTTTTTATAGAAATAAAATTTTGACAAAATTTTCTATAAAAATAAAATTTTGCCAAAATTTTCTATAAAAATAAAATTTTGCCAAAATTTTCTATAAACATAAAATTTTGCCAAAATTTTCTATAGAAATAAAATTTTATTGTTGTTTTTGATTTCAGATTAAAACCATGTTTTGGCCAAACTACAAATATAGCTTAACCAACAGAGGAAAAGTATGCTTGTCAAATTTATTTTTTTGACAAATTTTTTATAGAAATAAAATTTTGACAAAATTTTCTATAGAAATAAAATTTTGACAAGATTTTCTATAAAAATAAAATTTTGCCACAATTTTCTATAAAAAAAAATATTGAAAAAATTGTCTGTAGAAGTAAAATTTTGACAAAATTTTCTATTGAAGTATTTATTAGTTGGAGGGGAATTATTTGAAAAATCTACCAAAACATCAAAAATTCCACCATTGTACCAAACAGTGAAAATGTACCATTTTTGGTAGAATTCTACCAACCGTGTTCTCAACCCGTTTTTAAAATATCTTAATCCTTTAAAAACGTGTTAAATCAAAACTTCATACTGACGTGGGATAATCTACCGCTGAAAAACTTTTGTTTGTTCAAAACTGGGTTCGAACCCACGTCCCTGTGTATGCAAGGCGGGCATGCTAACCATTGCACCTCGGGGGCTCCCATCAAAGTATGGACCGATTTGTTTTGTCGACTTAAAACATCTGTTTTGCTGACTTAAAACATTGACTTCAAACATCAGACATTCGTTAAATCGAATATGATCACCTCAAGTGTTTATCAAGAGCATAATGGTATTTCGGAATTGATGTATCTTATTTCAGCAATTATTTAATGTATGGCGAAAAAACAATATTTTTGCGACAAAAATATTCCATGTTCCCAGCCACATATATTATTATGCTCTTGAAATGTTTTTGAGATTATCATATTTCCCCTCTGCGTGTATCCAGCAAAGAATAGATTGATGAAATCGGTTTATAATTGCAGATTTGGCAATCGAAAATCAACAACAATTGTCTTGATAAGAAAAATTGTACGTACTTATTTTTACACATAATGTGTAAATAATTTTAAGAGAAAGTATGCAAAAATTGTACGTAGATGAGTAAAGGCAAGATTCTTTGTGAAAATAGCATTATAATTTATACACCCAATATTATGTGAATCCACCACGAGGAAACATGTGAATCACGATATCACGCCTATATGCCAAAATAAGTAAATATTTTTTTCGACAAATTCAAGAAATTTTATTAGACAAAAATATTTTTGTTAACAAAAATGTCATAGTTTGAAGGAAATATAAATATTTTTTTATAAAAGATCAGGGAAAAGTACCCATGAAGAAATTGCTATTTTCGCCCACTAAAGCTAACCTAATATCGGCTTCAAGACGAAAAGTAAGAAAAACTTCGTATTCCTATCCTTTGCATTGCTTTAGAAGTTGTTCCTTGGAAGTTCATTTGAATGAAGAAATTAAAAAAAACAAGTATATACAGCACTAAGTTCGGCCGGGCCGAATCTTAAATACCCACCACCATGAACCAAATATTAGGGTTTCCTTTGAAATTTCAGGAGGGATTGAGTACTTGAGGACACTTCCCGAAGATAAATTTAAAGATTTCACCTATGAGGACTATATCAGATTCTGCATTTATAAGAACCATTTTTATACCCACCACCATAGAATGGTGACGGGGGTATAATAAGTTTGTCATTCCGTTTGTAACGCATCGAAATATCGATTTCCGACTATATAAAGTATATATATTCTTGATCAGGGAGAAATTCTAAGACGATATAACGATGTCCGTCTGTCCGTCTGTCTGTCTGTCTGTCTGTCTGTCTGTCTGTTGTAATCACGCTACAGTCTTCAATAATGAAGCAATCGCGCTGAAATTTTGCACAAACTCGTCTTTTGTCTGCAGGCAGGTCAAGTTCGAAGATGGGCTATATCGGTCCAGGTTTTGATATAGTCCCCATATAAACCGACCTCCCGATTTGGGGTCTTGGGCTTATAGAAATCGTAGTTTTTATCCAATTTGCCTGAAATTAGAAATGTAGAGGTATTTTATGACCATAAAGGGGTGTGCCAAAAATGGTGAGTATCGGTCCATGTTTTGGTATAGCCCCCATATAGACCGATCTCCCGATTTTACTTCTTGGGCTTATAGAAACCGCAGTTTTTATTCAATTTACCTGAAATTGGAAATCTAGAAGTATTGTATGACCACAAATACGTATGCCAAAAATTGTGAGTATCGGTCCATGTTTTGGTATGGTCCCCATATAAAAGGACCTCCCGATTTGGGGTCTTGGGCTTATAGAAACCGTAGTTTTTATCCTATTTGCCTGAAATTGGAAATCTAGTGGTATTTTAGGACCATAAAGAGGTGTGCCGAAAATGGTGAGTATCGGTCCATATTTTGGTATAGCCCCCATATAGACCGATCTCCCGATTTTACTTCTTGGGCTTATAGAAACCGCAGTTTTTATTCAATTTACCTGAAATTGGAAATCTAGAGGTATTGTAGGACCACAAATACGTGTGCCAAAAATTGTGAGTATCGGTCCATGTTTTGGTGTGGTCCCCATATAAAACGACCTCCCGATTTGGGGTCTTGGGCTTATAGAATCCGTAGTTTAAATACAATTTGTCTGAAATTGGAAATTTATAGGTATTTGAGGACCATAAAGGAGTGTGCCAACAATGGTGAGTATCGGTCCATGTTTTGGTATAGCCCCATATAGACCGATATCCCGATTTTACTTCTTGGGTTTCTAGAATCCGTAGTTTTTATGCGATTTGCCTGAAATTGTAAATATTATTTTAGGCTCTCAAAAACGTGTATCGGATTAAGTTTTTATCGGTCCTTTTGGTAATGCCTCCATATAGACCGACTTCATTTCTTGAGGGTATAGAAGGCGCACTGATCATGAAAATTGCTTGAAACTCAATGTAAAATTTTCAGATTTCAGATACTTCTCGGGTGAAAATCTACAGATTTAAGATTTCAAATCAAGACGTTATTTTATAATTTTCTTGCACACTTACAAGAGATGTTAATGATTCCTCTAAAACTCAAACAAAAATGGTTCTTATAAATGCAGAATCTGATATAGTCCTCATAGGTGAAATCTTTAAATTTATCTTCGGGAAGTGTCCTCAAGTACTCAATCCCTCCTGAAATTTCAAAGGAAACCCTAATATTTGGTTCATGGTGGTGGGTATTTAAGATTCGGCCCGGCCGAACTTAGTGCTGTATATACTTGTTGTTTGAGTTTTAGAGGAATCATTAACATCTCTTGTAAGTGTGCAAGAAAATTATAAAATAACGTCTTGATTTGAAATCTTAAATCTGTAGATTTTCACCCGAGAAGTATCTGAAATCTGAAAATTTTACATTGAGTTTCAAGCAATTTTCATGATCAGTGCGCCTTCTATACCCTCAAGAAATGAAGTCGGTCTATATGGAGGCATTACCAAAAGGACCGATAAAAACTTAATCCGATACACGTTTTTGAGAGCCTAAAATAATATTTACAATTTCAGGCAAATCGCATAAAAACTACGGATTCTAGAAACCCAAGAAGTAAAATCGGGATATCGGTCTATATGGGGCTATACCAAAACATGGACCGATACTCACCATTGTTGGCACACTCCTTTATGGTCCTCAAATACCTATAAATTTCCAATTTCAGACAAATTGTATTTAAACTACGGATTCTATAAGCCCAAGACCCCAAATCGGGAGGTCGTTTTATATGGGGACCACACCAAAACATGGACCGATACTCACAATTTTTGGCACACGTATTTGTGGTCCTACAATACCTCTAGATTTCCAATTTCAGGTAAATTGAATAAAAACTGCGGTTTCTATAAGCCCAAGAAGTAAAATCGGGAGATCGGTCTATATGGGGGCTATACCAAAATATGGACCGATACTCACCATTTTCGGCACACCTCTTTATGGTCCTAAAATACCACTAGATTTCCAATTTCAGGCAAATAGGATAAAAACTACGGTTTCTATAAGCCCAAGACCCCAAATCGGGAGGTCCTTTTATATGGGGACCATACCAAAACATGGACCGATACTCACAATTTTTGGCATACGTATTTGTGGTCATACAATACTTCTAGATTTCCAATTTCAGGTAAATTGAATAAAAACTGCGGTTTCTATAAGCCCAAGAAGTAAAATCGGGAGATCGGTCTATATGGGGGCTATACCAAAACATGGACCGATACTCACCATTTTTGGCACACCCCTTTATGGTCATAAAATACCTCTACATTTCTAATTTCAGGCAAATTGGATAAAAACTACGATTTCTATAAGCCCAAGACCCCAAATCGGGAGGTCGGTTTATATGGGGACTATATCAAAACCTGGACCGATATAGCCCTTCTTCGAACTTGACCTGCCTGCAGACAAAAGACGAGTTTGTGCAAAATTTCAGCGCGATTGCTTCATTATTGAAGACTGTAGCGTGATTACAACAGACAGACAGACAGACAGACAGACAGACAGACGGACAGACGGACATCGTTATATCGTCTTAGAATTTCTCCCTGATCAAGAATATATATACTTTATATAGTCGGAAATCGATATTTCGATGCGTTACAAACGGAATGACAAACTTATTATACCCCCGTCACCATTCTATGGTGGTGGGTATAAAAAACGAACAAAAAAATTTCCAACATTTCACTTTTTATTTTTATCAATATTCAGTTAGACTTTTATTTTCTTGTTATTTAATTTTTTCAATTTGAACTTTTCCCTCCGACCGGGGGTTGGACGTGAGTTTGTTGGCACCATAACAGAACGCCTTAGCACACTCTCCACAAACGCCATTGAAAATGAAGCATCGAAACGTCAAATAAAATGTTTGTGACATGATCGTAATATGACAACAATGCATAACCACTTCTCGATATGTTCTCTATTAGTTTGAATGAAAAAATGAAGAACACAGGTTCAAATCTCACCAGCGGTTAATGACTTTAATAAAAAATTTTTAAATTTTTTTTATGTTAAATATCGTTTTTATTTTGTATTTTTTTTCTCATTAAAAAATTAAAACAAAAAAAAATTAAAGTATCGCATTTTGCAAAACCTTCTCAAAAGAACTTCTATGGAAGTGAAAAGTCAAACGACACAAATTCAAATCTTAGCGGGGATGACATTTTTAATTTTATTATATTATTTTTTACTTTTTTATACCCACCACCATAGAATGGTGACGGGTAACACATCGAAATATCGATTTCCGACTATATAAAGTATATATATTCTTGATCAGGGAGAAATTCTAAGACGATATAACGATGTCCGTCTGTCCGTCTGTCTGTCTGTTGTAATCACGCTACAGTCTTCAATAAGGAAGCAATCGTGCTGAAAGTTTGCACAAACTCGACTTTTGTCTCCAGACAGGTCAAGTTCGAAGATGGGCTATATCGGTCCAGGTTTTGATATAGTCCCCATATAAACCTACCCCCCGATTTGGGGTCTTGGGCTTATAGAATTCGTAGTTTTTATCCAATTTGCCTGAAATTTGAAATTTAGAGGTATTTTATGACCATAAAGAGTTGTGCCAAAAATGGTGAGTATCGGTCCATGTTTTGGTATAGCCTCCATATAGACCGATCTCCCGATTTTATTTCTTGGGCTTATAGAAACCGCAGTTTTTATTCAATTTACCTGAAATTGGAAATCTAGAGGTATTGTAGGACCACAAATACGTGTGCCAAAAATTGTGAGTATCGGTCCAAGTTTTGGTATGGTCCTCATATAAAACAATGTCCCGATTTGGGGTCTTGGGCTTATAGAAACCGTAGTTTTTATCCAATTTGTTTGAATTTGGAAATCTAGAGGTATTTTAGGACCATAAAGAGGTGTGCTGAAAATGGTAAGTATCGGTCCATATTTTGGTATAGCCCCCATATAGACCGATTTCCCGATTTTACTTCATTGGCTTCTAGAATCCGAAGTTTTTATCCTATTTGCCTGAAATTAGAAATCTAGAGGTATTGTAGGACCGCAAATACGTGTGCCAAAAATTGTGAGTATCGGTCCATATTTTGGTATAGCCCCCATATAGACAGATCTCCCGATTTTACTTCTTGGGCTTCTAGAATCCGAAGTTTTTATCCTATTCACCAATGTGGTATCACAATGGACTGAATAGTCTAAGTGAGCCTGATACATCGGGCTGCAACCTAACCTAACCTAACCTTTATCCTATGAAATTGGAAATCTAGAGGTATTTTCGGGTCATAAAGAGGTGTGCCGAAAACGGTGAGTATCGGTCCATATTTTAGTATAGCCCCCATAAGAACGATCTCTCGATTTAACTCCTTGGGTTTCTAGAAACCGTAGTTTTTATCTGATTTGCCTGAAATTGTAAATATTCTGGTATTTTAGGCTCACAAAAATTTCAAAGGAAACCCTAATATTTGGTTCAAGATGGTGGGTATTTAAGATTCGGCCCGGCCGAACTTAGTGCATAAGTATCCACTTAAAATAGCCGAATTGCATACTTTCTAATACTTATCCATAAGGATTGCATTGGAAGTGGAAACAAATCGAAGGGAGATCCCGAAATGCGCTTTACAAAAATGTTTGTGGACTTCTCAAAAAGGACTGCATCGGAAGTGGAAAAAATCGATGGGGCATTCCGGGATGTGCTTTAAAAAAAATTTTTGTGGAATAACTTCTATTTTTTGTTTGCTGGGAAGTTTCAAAACCAACTCAACAAAAACTGTTTTTGTACCACTGTGCGACATCTCGGTAATGTTTACAGGATAATAAGTTCGAATAAATTAGTATCACTGGCTTTGTGATCTTATTGTTCTTTAAAATTTTGTTTACAAATAAATGCTTTGTTTTCAATCAAACATTTTTTTTTTGGTGTAGAGAGGGCTGCAGAGAACTTTCGAGGACTTAACCAACGCTAGAAAGGCATCCAGTCAGCCTAGCAAATGGTAATAGCAATGACGACAATAGGGCTCAAACGAAAAGCAGCAAATAGAATCCCATAAGCGTTGCATTAATAATTAATCCATGGTGGTATGGAAATCGGTTGGAGGTCATACAATTCCATTCACACACACACACGCACACATACATACACAATATGTGCAAATGAACATTGTTTGTGGATTTTTTAGGCCTTATTAATCCCCTTTTTGCCATATGATGGATTAACAATTTATTTGTTTTAGCATTGTACCAACTTTTTTCCCGCCGTTTTTCCGGATGTCTTTTGTTTCTTTTGGGGCGAAAGGGTATGTGATATTGGCATGACCATTTACGGTTTCGCTACTTAGCAATGGTGAATTGATGAGTTGGATTTCAAGAGATCAAAACGACAATCTGTTTATTTAAAAGGAGCGTGGTTTAGGAAAATTTACTTGAAAATTGGCAGAAGTAAGGCCCCACAGACATGTCGGTACATCTAAAGTCTCTTTAATATACACTTGCAAAAAAAAATAATTCTTTCCTTCCAATTGAAATGTTAAATTAAAAATATTTATTACGCAAAAAATATTGGCATTATGTGAAAGATATAATTTTATGTTACCAGTCCTCAAAATGCCATCAAGATGACCAGAAAGGAAAACGCGTGCAAATTTAATGACAATCGAAACATAACATTAATTTTTTAAAGTTCACAAAATTCGATTTTTGTGGTTGATATTTAATCATAAAGATAAACTAAAATCGAAGACAAAAAACCTAATAAAACAAGTAAGGAAAGTCTAACGTCGGGCGAGGCCGACTATATTATACCCTGCATCACTTTATAGATCTAGGTTTTCGATGCCATCTCAAATCCTTCAAATTTGTTGCGTTTTACATATATTGTGTGATGTTCCCGTATATATACCCCACAAAAAAAAAGAGCTTCCCAACAAGTAGTTTGGATCCCCAATTTGTGATCCGGAGATAGTACAAACTTGGGTCTGTTGGCACCATTACAGAATGCCTTAGCACACTCAGCCACAAACGCCATTGACACGATGCATCAAAACGTCTATTCAAATGTTTCTTATATGAACCTAATATTAGACCACTGCTTCATGAGATATTCTTTTTATTGAATGAATGATTTGAACGCTGGTTCAAATCTCCCTATCGGTAATTTTATTATTAAATATTTTTCTTAAAAAAAAGATTATTTTATGTTAGACATGCTTTCTATTTTGTTTTTTTTTCGGCATATATTTTGTATAAATATATTTTTTTTTTCTTTAAAAATCAACAAAAAATTAAAAATTATCGTAATTTGCAAAACCTTCTCAAAAGAACTTCCATGGATGAGTAAAAGTCCAACGGCACAAGTTCAAATCCCAGCGGGGATACATCCACAATAGGATGGGGGTATATAAACTTTGTCATAAAGTATATATATTCTGGGTCGTGGTGAAATTCTGAGTCGATCTGAGCTTGTCCGTCCGTCCGTCTGTTGAAATCGTGCTAACTTCCGAACGAAACAAGCTATCGACTTGAAACTTGGCACAAGTAGTTGTTTTTGATGTATGTCGGATGGTATTGTAAATGGGCCATATCGGTCCACTTTTACGTATAGCCCCCATATAAACGGACCCCCAAATTTTGCTTGCAGACCCTCTAAGAGAAGCAAATTTCATCCGATGTGGCTGAAATTTGGTACATGGTGTTAGCATATTGTCTCTAACAACTATGAAATAATTGGTCCACATCGGTCAATAATTATATATAGCCCTCATATAAGCCGATCCCCCGATTTGGCTTGCGGAGCCTCTAAGAGAAGCAAATTTCATCCGATCCGGCTGAAATTTGGTACATGGTGTTAGTATATGGTATCTTACAACTATGCTGAAATTGGTCCACAGCGGTGCATAATTATATATAGCTCCCATATAAGCCGATCCCCCAATTTGGCTTGCGGAGCCTCTAAGAGAAGCATATTTCATCCGATCTGGCTGCAATTTTGTACATGGTGTTGGTATATGACCTCTAATAACCATGCAAAAATTGGTCCACATCGGTCCATAATTATATACAGCCCCCATATAAACCGATCCCCAGATTTGGCTTGCGGAGCCTCAAAGAGAAGCAAATTTCATCCGGTCCGGCTGAAATTTGGTACATGATGTTGGTATATGGTCTCTAACAACCGTGCAAAAATTGGTCCACATAGTTCCATAATTATATATAGCGCCCATATAAATCGATCCCCAGATTTGGGTTGCGGAGCCACAAAGAGAAGCAAATTTCATCCCCTCCACCTGAAATTTGGTACATGATGTTGGTATATACACACAAAGAAAATTTCTTTAAAAGTCAGCTAACGAAAATTTTTCGTTGATATAACGAAACATTTTCATTAATACAATGAAAATATTCTTAATAGTAAGAAAAATTACGTTGATTGACAAAAAATTCGTTATAATAACGAAAAATTTCGTTGTAATAACGAATTTGTTTCATTGGCTGACTTTTAACGAAACATTTCGTTAATATAACGAAACTTTTTCTATTAGTGTAGTCTCTAACAATCATGCAAAAATTGGTCCACATCGGTTCATAATTATATATAGCCCCCATATAAACCGATCCCCAGATTTGGCTTGCGAAGTCTCCAAGAGAAACAAATTGCAACCAATCCGGTTTAATTTGGAACATGGTGTTAGGTTAGGTTAGGTTATGTGGCAGCCCGATGTATCAAGCTCACTTAGACTATTCAGTCCATTGTGATACCACAGTGGTGAACTTCTCTCTTATCACTGAGTGCTGCCCGATTCCATGTTAAGCTCAATGACAAGGGACCTCCTTTTTATAGCCGAGTCCAAACGGCGTTCCACATTCTAGTGAAACCACTTAGAGAAGCTTTGAAACCCTCAGAAATGTCACCAGCATTACTGAGGTGGGATAATCCACCGCTGAAAAACTTTTTGGTGTACGGTCGTAGCAGGAATCGAACCCACGACCTTGTGTATGCAAGGCGGGCAAGCTAACCATTGCACCACGGTGGCTCCCATGATGTTAGTATATGATCTTTAACAACCGTGCCAGAATTGGTCCATATCGGTCCATAATTATATATAGCCCCCATATAAAACGTTCTCCAGATTTGACCTCCGGAGCCTCTTGGAGGAGCAAAATTCATCCAATCCGATTCAAATTTGGAACGTGGTGTTAGTATATGGCCGCTAACAACCATACCAAAATTGGTCCATATCGGTCTATAGTTATATATAGCCGATCTCCAATCACACAAAAATTAGTCCATATCGGTTCATAATCATGGTTGCCCCTCGAGCCAAAAATAATAATACCAAAATTTCATTTCTATAGAAAATTTTGTCAAAATGTTATTTCTATAAAAAATGTTGTTAAAATTTTATTCGGTTCTTAATCAAATTTTCATCATTGTCAAAATTTTATTTCTATAGAAAAATTTGTCCAAATTTTATTTCTATAGAAAATTTGGTTCAAATTTTATTGGGTTCATAATCATGGTTGCCACTCGGGGCAAAAATAATCTACCAAGATTTTATTTCTATAAAAATTTTGTCAAAATTTTATTTCTATAGAAAATTTTGTTAAAATGTTATTTCTGTAGAAATATTTGTCAAAATTTTCTTTCTATAGAAAATTTTGTCAACATTTTATGTCTATTTTGTCAAACTGAATTACAAACGTATTTGATCGTTCGTTTTTGATTTAATATATACCACGTATGGACTTACATACAATTTAGAAAAATGTGTTAGGAGGGTTTAAGATACCTTGCCATCGGCAAGCGTTACCGCAACTTAAGTAATTCGATTGTGGATGACAGTCTTTCGTAGAAGTTTCTACTCAATCCATGGTGGAGGGTACATAAGATTCGGCCTAGCCGAACTTATGGCCGTATATACTTGTTTTTAATTATTGTTTGACCTTTTTATTGATTTGTCCCATCTTTGAACTTGACCTGCCTGTAAACAAAAAACGAATCTGTGCCAAATTTCCCGACGATAGCGCCATTATTGAAGGGTGCTGCGTGATTACAACAGACATACAGACGGACAGACGAATATGCTAATATCGTCTTAGAATTTCTCCCTGATCAAGAATATATATCTATATATATAAAATTCAATCTATGTTTGTTTATTTGTTTGTTTGTTTGTTTGTATGTACCGAGTTGGCTCCGAAATGGCTGAACCGATTTACTTGAAACTTTCAGAGATCGTAGGGGGCGTTCATGTGGTGAAAATAGGGTACCTCATTTTTGGACAGCTGGTGGCGGAGGGGGACCTCCCCTTTGTCCGACTTTTTGAAAATTGGGCCAATGTTGACCGATTTGCTTGAAATTTTCATTGAAGGTTGGGGTTGGCATCTAGATAAAGATCCGCTACTTTATATTTCGATATTTGGTGGCGGAGGGGGATCTCCCCTTTGTTCGACTTTTTTTAATGTACAGTGAAAAAACTAAAATTCTCTAAATTATTTGAGATTTACAGAGAACATGCGGTGAGGTTATGGAATTAATATGGGGTACCTGATGATTTCATATGTTGACGGAGAGGGGGACCTCCCCCTTGTCCTACTTTTTGAAACTTGGAACAAAATTATGCGATTTGCTTGAAATTTTCATTGAATGTTGCCATCTAGACAAAAATCCGCTACATTATTTTCGATATTTGGTCGGGGAGGGGGGCCACCCCTTTGCCCGACTTTTTTTTTTAAGTACAGTGAAAACAAAACTAAACTCCCCCGACTGAAATTTTACGGAAAAAATGGGTGAGGTTATGAAATTTATATCAGGTTTCTGATTTTTTAATAAAAATAAAAGGCATAGGGAGACATCCGCTTCTCATAAGTACATGCAGAGAAACAATTAAACTTTACCGAGTTCTTCGAAATTTACAGAGGACTGTGGAGAGGTTACGATATTAATAGTTGATACCTGATTTTGTGATATTTGGACGAAAGAGAGGCCGCCCCTTTAGGCTTATAATTTGCTTGACATTTTCTGAGACGTTTACAAAAGGTACGCTACATCACTTTTCGACATTTGGTCGAGGGGGAAATTCTTAAGTTTTCCTGAAATTTACAAAGGCGGTGGGGGAAGGTTATGAACGAAGGGGCAACCTTCCTTGCCCCACACTTGAAGGAAAGTTTCAAGAATTTTCAGGGAAGGTTAGGGGTGCTATTCACTACGGTGTTTGTCGATATTGTATCGGGGAAAGTGACGTCCCTTTAAAACAATAGAGCAAAATTTAAACATCTCCGATCTACTTGAAATTTACAGGGAACGTGGGAGGAGGTAATTAAATTTATACATGATTTTTAAATTAGTATATGATTTTTCGATATCTGGTTGGGGAAGTGGAAAATTTGAATAAACTTTGTCGATTTACTTAGATAGAATTTATAGGGACCATTGAGTAGTTGTGAAATTAATATAGGGGTACGCCAAAGTCCGATATCAGGTCGGAGTGGAGCGAAGGTGGGGAGAGGGTTCCCTTTTGTCGTTTTTTTTTTCTTAAATTGAAAGTAGAGGGTTGTCCATAAATGTGAACTCGGTACATAATTTTATGATTTTTGAACAAGCTTCTGTCAGACTTCTTTTTAGTAAAGAACTTAAACTTACATGAAATTGGCAGTCAACGTAGAGGGTGCATCATTTTCCAACATTTTAGCAAATGTTAATGTGGTAAAATTTTTTACTACTTTTGCTTTTTCCGATTTATTGAATTGGAAACAGTAATTCTTTGTATGTTATGTTATTATAATATAGTGCTTAATTTTCAGATATGTTGAGGAGAAGGATACATTTCCACACTTAAAATTCACAAGAAATATAGAAGATTGTCAAACTGCTTGAATACAGAACATTATTTAAAACATTTGGAGGAAAGGGTACACCATCTCCACGACATTTTTTAAGACGAACCGTTTTACATATGCCGTATTTGTACCTATAAACGAAAAATCTTTTCGAATTTGTTTTCAGCACGAAGGATATGGTTGACTAAGTTAATGCAAAATGTTCCTACAAAAACACTTCGGAAGGCGCAGCGAAGCGGGCCGGGTTACGCTAGTACTTTATATAGTCGGAAATCGTTATTTCGATGTGTTACACACGGAATGACAAACTTATTATACCCCGATCACCATTCTATGGTGGTGGGTATAAAAAAACTAAAACGGTAAACTACTTGTGTGGTTGTTGAATAGCAAAACATAACCTGTTGAGCGATAGGAGAAATCCAAATATTCACCTCTTTCAACACGAGCAAATTGAAACGGAAACTCATTTCTAATTTAGATAGCAAACAAGAGAAATTCTATTTTTATTAATTTCATAGTTTGATTGAGTTTTCATTGTTTGTTCTTGTTAATTGTCAACTTCTTTCTAGATCAATGAGATTTTAATTAAACAGAGCGAGAGTAAAGATTTTTTTGGAGGAAAATTTGTTTTTAAGAGCATTTGTTTGTTTTTTGCTGTTGAGTTTTAACTTGTTTCTTAGACAACCCACCCCTTTTAACTATGGTGAATCAGGGATGGAAAATACAATTTTTAAGAAAGTACAAAAAAGGTATGTTTTGGGCGGAAAGGTACTTTTTACTAAATTTCAACAAAAATTTCACTGGAAGATTATTGTCAAGAGACTGAATTTTAAAGAAAATAAAATTTTGACAAAATTTTCTATATAAATAAAATTTTGCAAAAATTTTCTATAGAAATAAAATTTTGCAAAATTTTTTCTATAGAAATAAAATTTTGCAAAAATTTCCTATAGAAATAAAATTTTTACAAAATTTTCAATTGAAATAAAATTTTGACAAAATTTTCTATAAAAATAAAATTTTGCAAAAATTCTATATAGAAATAAAATTTTGACAACATTTTCTACCGAAATAAAAAATCGATAATATAGAATCGCATTCTTTTTTCAACTAAAACATTCTTGAAGTTCAATAAAATCCTGTTTTTGACTATGTCTTTTACAAAATCGAGATTTTCTTCCCACATGAACATGTCAGTTTTGCCATATTTGTAAAAGACTATTAGCAAATAAGGTTGATAAAGACTTTCTCAAAATATTAAAATATTTTGTCAAAGCCATTGTACCATAAATCTGATATCGACTCAAACATGTCTACACAAAAGGTACTAAATCCTTCGCGGGGGTACACGGTACTGTGGTGAATACTACCACAGTAAGGTTTTAAGATTTGTTGGTGGGAAACTAGTTTTTAAGAGCAAGAGATTAATGATGGCGAGAGAATACAAGTTAAGAGAAGTACATACTCATTAGATAAAAAGACCACTCACTTACGCCAAACAAACGTATGTATAAGAAGAACAGATTAAAATAGAAAAGAGTGAACTTACTTGCCTTTGGTGAAAGGGTTGGTGTAATAATTTGAATATAAACACATTAATGTAATGATTTTTTTACCATAAACACTTCTCTCTACTCTTTTTAACATAAATAAACAAAGCACACAAAAGTTTGACACTTCACTTACAAACGATCACAGCACCGAAAACCAACTGAACTGCGCAAGGGTAAGAAGTAAACTGCTTGTGTGTTTGTTGGATAGCTAAATATAACCGGTTGAGCGAAGAGAGAAGTTCAAATACCCACCACTTTTCACTCAATCATAATGGAGACGGAAACTCAGTCAGCTTTAGTTGGCAAGCAAGAGAGTTTCGCTCTTGTTTTTCATAGACGATAAAGTCAAGTAGTGTTTGAGTGTAGTGCAATAGAGGAAATGGAAACAAATCTCATTCCAAAGAAATACATTCAGTTATGGGTTTTAAAAAATTCAGAACAAAAACTTAACACAAAATGCTTATCTCTTTCAACTCAAGCAAATGGAAACGGAAAATCATTCAATTTTAGTTTGCATATAAAAGCCGACTTTTTTTTACTCATAAATAGGAAATGCAGATTTTTGCCTTAAAAATTACGATATTATTAGATATTTTTACATTCCCACTTTTATTTTAGAAAATGAAAAAAATAATCCTTAGATTTAGAGTTTAGGATGTTAAACTTTTTAAATTTTGAAGAATGTTTGAAAATATTGAAAAGTTTTTGGAAATTTAGAAATAAAACATCGGGACTCCACTATTGTTTTGCCAGTTTTGTAAAAATTCGTAAAAAGAATCATACAATGACAAAAGCATGCCCTGTTCCAAAGATATTGTCTTCACACTAATGATTTTGTCTGTAAAATGTAAAGTACTAAACATATCCTATTTTAAAACGTTTTTTACCTTTGTAGCCAATATGCATAAAGTCAAGAAGTTTAAAGACAATTTTTTTAATTTTGAAGATTTTTCACCAGCTTTTTCAAAAAAGCGCTTCGATCGCAAAACGGTCATTGTGCGGCACCTACACCTTTAAAAAAAATCGCTTCTGTAACATACCCAAACACATTTTGCTTCAAGCATATATATTTTCAGGATTGGTCCAAACAAAATATTGTTTGTATTGTTCAAACATATTATGTTTCACCTTAGGACATACACTGGTAGAAAAAAATGTTAATCAAATTTTCTTTGTGTGGATATATTTTTAAGGCGCCAATTGGTTATTTCCATTATTTTACTTACAGCATACTCTCTAGGTCTCTCTTTCTAAACACATTTATGTCCCAAACATAATATGTTTTAACATATTAACATTTATGTCCCAAACATGTTATGCTAGTTTATGAACATTATATGCTTGTACTTAAAAATATTGTGTTAAAAAAATTGAGTTCCAAACATATCATTTTTACACCCAAACATATGAAAACCAGTCTTTTTCGTCCGTGTACACAATCAAAGAAATGGAAACGGTAGTTTATTAAATTAGTAGTTGGATATTGCAAGTGCCATAACAAACCATTTCGTTTTTGGTTGGTTCTTTTTTTTGTGGGACTTGGGGATTTGATGGGGAATTTCCATAAATTTGGGGATTTTTTTTCGAGAAATCGGTTAAATCTTTTTTCAGATTTTTGTTTATTTTAATGGGCTGTTTTGGTCAATGTATATAAATGCAAATAAAACAAGTTTATTTAATCTTTTTTCTCGACGTTTCGTCGTCTTTTTTCCGACCTTTTCCAGAGAATTTTTTTTATTTGAAATATCTGTAGAGGACAATTCTATGTAGATTTCATTAATTGTGGATTTCAGTTCTTACTTACAATTGTTTTACATTTGTTTCATTTATAAATTATTAAAACTGGACATCACAAACAATACTAAAGGGTGATACGGTCAAAATTTGGTCAATATAAACTTGACGTTTTTCTTTCAATTTTGCATTAAAAAAACCTGAACACCCCTCATTTTGAAGGTGTGTGTGTGTAGAATGTTGCTCCTATTTTGATTTTGGAATTCACTCTTCAGTTGTCAAAATGCCGTCCAAGCAAGAAGAGCAGCGTATCAAAATTTTGCTCGCGCATCGCGAAAATCCGAGCTACTCGCACCCGAAGCTGGCAAAATCGCTAAAAGTTGCCAAATCAACCGTTACAAATGTAATTAAAGTGTTTGGGGAACGTTTGTCGACAGCCAGGAAGTCTGGATCGGGGGGAAATCGAAAACCGGAAGCCGCTGAGACGACAAAGAGAGTTGCCGGTAGTTTCAAGCGAAACCCTAACCTCTCTCTCCGAGATGCCGCAAATAAGCTGGGTGCATCGTCTACAACCGTGCATCCGAGCCAAAAACGATCCGGACTATCGACTTACAAGAAGGTAGTGACTCCAAATCGCGATGATAAACAAAATACGACGGCCAAAGCGCGATCCCGGAGGCTGTACAAGACGATGCTGACGAAGTTTGACTGCGTGGTAATGGACGACGAAACCTACGTCAAAGCCGACTACAAGCAGATTCCGAGACAGGAGTTTTATACGGCAAAAGGAAGGGGAAAGGTAGCAGATATTTTCAAGCACATAAAACTGTCAAAGTTCGCAAAGAAATATCTAGTTTGGCAAGCCATCTGTACCTGTGGCTTGAAAAGCAGCATTTTCATAGCTTCCGGGACTGTAAACCAAGAAATTTACGTGAAGGAGTGTTTGAATAAACGTCTGCTGCCTTTCCTGAAGAAACACGGTTGTTCCGTACTGTTTTGGCCGGATTTGGCATCTTGCCATTACGGTAAAAAGGCCATGGAGTGGTACGCCGCCAACAACGTGCAGGTGGTTCCCAAGGACAAGAACCCTCCCAACACGCCAGAGCTCCGCCCAATTGAGAAATACTGGGCTATTGTCAAGCGGAACCTAAAGAAGACCAAAAAACTGCTAAGGACGAGCAGCAGTTCAAGGCAAACTGGCTTTCTGCGGCGAAGAAGGTGGACAACTGAATATTTTTCCTGAATTTTATATTAATTGAACATGAAAAAGAAATTTAATTTGATTTTTTAAATAAACGATTTCACCGATTTACACGCGTTTCCCCTTGACCAAATTTTGACCGTATCACCCTTTAATAACTAAATAAATAAAAAGTAAATATTGCAGCAAATATTTACATATTAACAAAATGTTTTTTCTATAGAAAATTTTGTCAAAATTTTATTTCTATAGAAAATTTTGTCAATATATTATTTCTATAGAAAATTTGGCAAATTTTATTTCTATAGAAAATTTTGTCAAAATTTTATTTTTATAGAAAATTTTGTCAAAATTTTATTTCTATAGGAAATTTTGTCAAAATTTTATTTCTATAGAAAATTTTGTCAACATTTTATTTCTATAGAAAATGTTGTCAAAACTTTATATCTATAAAAAAAATTTTGTCAAAATTTTATTTCTATAGAAAATTTTGTCAAAATTCTATTTCTATGGACAATTTTGCCAAAATTTTATTTCTATAGAAAATTTTGTCAAAATTTTATTTCTATAGAAAATTTTGTCAAAATTTTATTTCCATAGAAAATTTTGTCAAAATTTTATTTCTATAGAAAATTTTGTCAAAATTTTATTTCTATAGAAAATTTTGTCAAAATTTTATTTCTATAGAAAATTTTGTCAAAATTTTATTTCTATAGGGAATTTTGTCAAAATTTTATTTCTATAGAAAATTTTGTCAAAATTTTATTTCTATGGAAAATTTTGTCAAAATTTTATTTCTATAGAAAATTTTGTCAAAATTTTATTTCTATAGAAAATTTTGTCAAAATTTTATTTCTATAGAAAATGTTGTCAAAATTTTATTTCTATAGAAAATTTTGTCAAAATTTTATTTCTATAGGAAATTTTGTAAAAATTTTATTTCTATAGAAAATTTTGTCAACATTTTATTTCTATAGAAAATTTTGTCAAAATTTCATTTCTATAGGAAATTTTGTAAAAATTTTATTTCTATAGAAATTTTTGTCAAAATTTTATTTCTATAGAAAATTTTGTCAGAATTTTATTTTTAAAGAAAATTTTGTCAAAATTGTATTTCTAAATAGAACAAAAAATTTTTTTTTTTGATATGGACAATTTTCTCAAATTTTGTTTCCTATATTCATTCATAAATACAAGGAACTCCAAACTCACATTTTCATGTCTCCAGCATTAGGAAGACGATCACCAGTCTCTTGGTGTTGGGGTTCGAAATCGTGATCTTAGTGCAGGCTGCTAGATTATTATTACTGATTTTCTACAGCAGAGCCTTTTGCTTTATTTTTGTTTTCAAAAAATTTGTTAAAAATGTATTGGGGATTTTTGTGAGGAATTTAAATTTAAATTGGGGATTTTTGGGGACGAAAACATCAATATGTGGGGACAAGAGCCAGAAAAATACTGGCAACACTGCTCTTACAAGCTCAGTAAAATATTAAGAAAGCATAAAGAGAACGATTTTCTTAGCGGAAACTTTTAAGAACAGAGAAATAGACGACAAAAACTCTTAAAGAAGTAGATAAATTTAGGGAAGTTCAGATAAATTAATTAAGCAATAAAAAAAGAAAAAAAAAAACAAACTTACATTCATTAACATTTTTAAAACCCATACTTGCACATGCGATGAACTGATCTTGGTATGATAGAATTATGTCCATATAAACACATTAACTATTACAATTCTTAATCATAAACAATTTTTTAATAAATAAATAAATAAAGCAATTCAGGATTGACACACACAATTTCACTTTATTTCCCAATGAATGCAAGACATAAAATCAACTGGACTATGTAAGGGCACAAGCCGAACTGTTTGGTTGTTGGATACCAAAATGTAATATTGTGCCCACAGAGAGAGAGAGAGAGAGAGAGAGAAAATGACAATTACTCACCTCTCTCAACTCAAGCCAATGGAAACGGAATCTCATTCAGCTTTGGTGGCAAGCAATCAGTGTGACCTTTTAAGCGTTTTTGCAGCTAAATTTAGCAGTTATTTTTTTATTTAGCTGCACAATTTTCATTTACCATTTGACAATTTGTTAGCTTTTTGCAATTTTAGTGTACTCACACAGATTTAGATATCGCTCCCATTAATTTTTGGATTTTCACAAATATCCGGATGTCATCATTATTTATTTACCGATATTATTCCAATTTGGCAAAAAGAAATATCATATAGTACCAAACGAAACTGGAAATGAATATCTCAATTCACCCGATTTCTAAGATAAATTAAAATTATAAGTTTATTATTAAAAGCTATAGCTATATACACTAAAACCAAAGCTTGCTCGGTTTCAAACACATTGTCTTTATATAAATTATTTTCGTATTGATTCCGAGCCAAAGAAGCGGAGAATTAAGGGAACTGTCTCTTATAAAGTTGAGTTTTGCGTACATGATAATAGGAACAATATTTGATTTTATTCATTTATTTTACGTTTATCTTCATATCCTTTAAAACATGATAATGAAATAACAAATTCAGACTCGACTTCAAGTAGAAACTATGCTATCTTTCAAGCAAAAAAAAATATTTAAACTAAAGTGTTAAAAGATCTCCCATACTTTTAAACGCTTTTTTGATTTGTAGGCAAGATGAAGGAAGACAACAAATTTAAAGACAATTTCATTAATTTTGAATATTTTTTCTCAATTATTTCCTTTGATACAAATATTGCAAATTTTAAGTCGAATCGCTTAATTATAAGGACAAACCGACTTTATTCAAAAGTGTATCGTCTTTTGGACAAGGAAAAAACTTTATATCATAACAATTTTTTTTTTGCTTCAAAAAATTTTTTCATTAGGTTTAGGATAAAAATTTTGTAAATTTGCATTCCTCCGTTGAAAGTACATGTCTTTGAACTAATACAAATTTTCTTTAAAGTAAAGAAACGCCTTTTTGATTTAAAGAAATCGTCCTTAAATCGACTGAAAAAAAAAACACTTCAGATATAGGCTAAGACTTATTTTGAGGATTCAAAGCTTTTTCAAAGCTTTGGTTCAAAGCTTTTTTAGAATTAAGGAAACATTTTTATACCCTGCGCCACACGTTGGAATAGGGTATTATAAATTAGTGAATATGTCTGCAACACCCAGAAGGAGACGAGATAGACACATGGTGTCTTTGGCAAAAATGCTCAGGATGGGCTCCTGAGTCGATATAGCCATGTCCGTTTGTCCGTGAACACATTTTTGTAATCAAAGTCTAGGTCGCAGTTTTAGTCCAATCGACTTCAAATTTGGCACAAAAATGTGTTTTGACTCAGAATAGAACCCTATTGATTTTGGAAGAAATCGGTTCAGATTTAGACATAGCTCCCATATATATATTTCGCCCGATATGGACTAATAGGGTCCCAGAAGCCAGAATATTACCCCAATTTGGTTGAAATTTTGCACTAGGAGTACAATTAGTAGTGTAGTCAAGTGTGCCAAATTTTATTGAAATCGGTTGAAATTTAGATATAGATCCCATATATATTTTGCACAGAGAATAGAATTAGCATTGTAGCTATGCGTGCCAAATTTGGTTGAAATCGGTTCAGATTTAGATATAGCTCCCATATATAGCTTTCGCCCGATTTACACAGAGGCCAATTTTTATCTCCGAATTAGTTGAAATTTTGCACAGGGAGTAGAATTAGAATTGTAGCTATGCGTGCCAAATTTGGTTGAAATCGGTTCAGACTTAGATATAGCTCACATATATATGTTTTTCTCATTTCGACAAAAATGGTCAAAATACCAACATTTTCCTTGTAAAATCGCCACTGCTAAGTCGAAAAGTTGTAAAAATGACTCTAATTTTCCTAAACTTCTAATACATATATATCGAGCGATAAATCATAAATAAACTTTTGCGTAGTTTCTTTAAAATTGCTTCAGATTTAAATGTTTCCCATATTTTTTACTAACATTGTGTTCCACCCTAGTGCATTAGCCGACTTAAATTTTGAGTCTATAGATTTTGTAGAAGTCTATCAAATTCTGTCCAGATCGTGTGATATTTAAATGTATGTAATTGGGACAAACTTTTATATATAGCTCCCAACACATTTGACGGATGTGATATGGTATCGAAAATTTAGATCTACAAAGTGGTGCAGGGTCGGCCCCGCCCGACTTTAGAATTTCCTTACTTGTTTGCTTTGAAGTAACAGGTTGGCTGATAAGTCCCCGGTCTTACAAAGAAAAACACATTTTCTTGTCAAAATTTGTTTTTATTATCCAACATAGTTCCCTTCAAGAGCGATACAACGATTATAACGACCTTCCAATTTTTTGATACCATTTTGCCTCAAAATAGGCCTCAGTTTCGGCGATCACCTCTTCATTGCAGCCAAATTTTTATACTGCAAGCATCCTTTTGAGGTCTGAGAACAAGAAAAAGTCGCTGGGAGCCAGATCTGGAGAATAGGCTGGGTGGGGAAGCAATTCGAAGCCCAATTCATGAATTTTTGCCATCGTTCTCAATGACACTTTTTTCTTCTTTATATGGGGCCGTTTTGCCGCGATTTCGACCTTCAAACGCTCCAGTAACGCCATATAATAGTTACTGGTGATGGTTTTTCCCTTCTCAAGATCATCGATAAAACTTATTCCATGCGCATCCCAAAAAACAGAGACCATTACGTTGCCAGCGGTCTTTTGAGTCTTTCCACGCTTCGGAGACGGTTCCCCGGTCGCTGTGCACTCAGCCGACTGCCGATTGGACTCAGGAGTGTAGTGATGAAGCCATGTTTCATCCATTGTTACATATCAACGGAAAAACTCGGGTGTATCATCAACACGTTGTTGATTTTGGTCAAATGTGAGCTCGCGCGGCACCCATTTTGCACAGATGTTCCGCATAACCAAATATTGATGAATGATATGACCAACACGTTCCTTCGATATCTTTAAGGCCTCTGCTATCTCGTTCAACTTCATTTTACGGTCATTCATAATCATTTTGTGGATTTTTTTGATGTTTTCGTCGGTAACCACCTCTTTCGGACTTCCACTGCGTTCACCGTCCTCCGTAACATTTCACCACGCTTGAATTTTGCATACCAATCAATTATTGTTGATATCCATGGGGCAGAGTCCGGAAACTCATTATCAAGCCAAGTTTTTGCTTCCACCGTATTTTTCCCCTTCAGAAAACAGTATTTTATCAAAACACGAAATTCCTTTTTTCCATTTTTTCGCAATAACAAAAGTTGCTTTACAAAAGACGCTCTATATCACAAACTAATTGACTTACAGACGTCAAATTTTGACACGAATCAATTGAAGGTTGGTACTATATAAAAATAATATGCATTTAATACTAGCGACGCCATCTATGTGTCAGACCGGGGACTTATCAGCCAACCTGTTATCCGTTATAATTTTGACTTTTAAACTGGCACTCGTTTATGCGTGAGCCTCCATGGTGCAATGGTTATCATGCCCGCCTTGCATACACAAGGTCGTGGGTTTTATTCGTGCTTCGACCGAACACCAACAAGTTTTTCAGCGGTGGATTATCCTACCTCAGTAATGCTGGTGACATTTCTGAGGGTTTCAAAGCTTCTCTAAGTGGTTTCACTTCAATGTGGAACGCCGTTCGGACTCGGCTATAAAAAGGAGGTCCCTTGTCATTGAGCTTAACATGGAATCGGACAGTGAGAAGTTCACCAATGTGGTTGGTCTCCAAATTTTACGTATTACCTGTAATTATAAAAAAAAAATTGTGTTTGATAAATTTCTGAATTAAAAACTACATTCAAAATTTATCCTTTTACCCCCATTTTCAGGAAGCTCCGTTAGTGCTACGTTAGCTAACGAACTTTTAAACCGTACTATGGACATGTCTGTCATCATGTCTATATATTCCATATACCAGTTAGGAATTTAACTGCTAAAAATTTTTCAGTTAAAGTTAACCGGAGAGAAGATATTTCCATTTTACTTTCTGTTAACTGGGAGTTAAAGTCTAACGGAGATACATGAAAATGGCCGTTAGTGATTTTAATTCCTAAAAAAGTGGGAAAATATTATAATGTATTGGCCAAAATGAGTTTATTTTACTTTTAGTTCATTTTTGATTTTACGAGAATAAAGTATTTCGTAAATGGTAGTTAAAAATCCGAAAAATGTCAGTAAACTGTCATTATTTTAGCAACACTGAAAAAACAGTGAACCCACCAGGAAGAAAACTTTTGATTAATATTAGAAAATTTTGAATAGTTTTAGAACTTTTTAACTAAACAGTATTACAAGCGCTGGCATCACGTCGATATCACAAAAATAAGTAAATATTTTTCGAGAAATTCAAGAAAATTTATTAGACATAAATATTTTTTTTCACTTTTTAAAGAAAATTTTGTAGTTTGAAGGAAAAAATTGGAGTTGAAAATTGCAAGAATGTCTTTAGTGACATACGAAGTTCATGATGGACGCTGTTGTAGTAAAATTGACAAATTTTAAGAAATAATGAACTATTTTGTGTGAAGTACGAATTTAGTAAAACTTTTTACTTCATTTGTGTATAATTTTTCCCGTCTTTTAGTTCATTTAACTAACGTACGCAAAAAATTATTAGAGTAAATGAAACTTTCTCCAAATATAATAATTTCATGAACTAAAATATAGTTAAATTGGCTTTAGTGAAATAGTGAGTTCACTTTTTTTTGAGTGAACACATTATGGAAATCTCAAAAAATAGAATGCAATTTAGTTAAATTTTTGCACGACGTTATTCATTTCTCCCATAGAACAGTATAATTTGTTTGTGCTCAATCGCTTATCTGTTCTTGTCATATTCAAAAATCTGTAAGCTTTTAATTATTTTCGGTTTGTTTTCAAAAGGGTAAAGACGATGTGTTTTCCATACTTAAAAAAATGCCAAACATGAATTCAAATCAAAAATGGTTTTATTTCTAGCCAATAGCAATTTTAGACATTTTCTAGTAAATCAACATTAAAAATAACTACTACTATCTATGATATAACTAAATTGGCATCACTGACAAGACACCAACTACGCGACTGAGATCTAATTCGTTTCTTTATTCTCTCTTATTTGCATACTAGAGGTGGTTGAGTTTCCGTTTCCATTTGCTTGTGTCGAAAGAGTTAAGTATTTAGTGTTAAGTTTTTATTATTTATTATAAGTTATTAATCTATGAAAAATATAAAACCGAATCTCTCTTGCTTGCTAAATAAAGCTGACCGAGTTTCCGTTGAGTGAAAAGTGGTGAGTATTTCTCTCTCTCTCTTCGCACAATAAATTATATTTTGCTATCCAACAACCACACAAGCAGTTTAATTCTTACCCTTGCGCAGTTCAGTTGGTTTTCGGTGTTGTGATCGTTTGGCTATGGAGCAAAATTTGTGGTCAAACTTTTGTGTGCTTTGTTTATTTATATTAAAAAGATTAAGAGGAAGTGCTTATGGTAAAAAATCGACATTAGTGTATTTATATTAGATTTTTTACACCATCCTTTGTACCAATTCTTCACACGTATAGGCTTACAGCAATCAAAAACGACAAGTAAGTTCACTATTTTGCATTTTAATTTGCTTTTATACACACCGGCATAGGCGTAAGTCGAGTAGTCATTTTATCTAATAAGTGTGTACTTCACTTAACTTGTATTCTCTTGCCTTCATTTATCTTTTGCTCTTAAAAACTAATTTCCCGCCAAAAATTCTTAACTCTCATTCTCTTTGATTAACCATCGTTAAAAAAGAAGGGGTTGTCTAAGAGAGAAGTTAATAACATAATGAACAGGGGACAAAATAAAAAACCAATTATATATAGTGAGAGAGTTTAAGAAGAGCTAGAGAGTAGGAAATACCAGAGGATGAAAAGTGCTCTTCTGCAAAGAAACTAAAATGCAACCGTATAGATGTCGCACAATGACCTCCTTGCGGTCGAAGCGCTTTTTTGATAAAGTTGTTAAAGCAGCATTGGCAGTTATAAATTCAAATTGTCTGTGGAAAATTTAATAGAATAAAAACATTTATAAAAAAGATCATTTGTTATTACAATGTAGGTTCTAAATCCTACTTTTCTTAAGATTCGTAATGCCGGCGGTGAACAGAAGTGGGTGACGCCGACGAAAACTGTATGATATTAGAGAGAAGTGCTTGCTGACGCAATTTCACTTCACAGTTTCGTTCTTTTGTATTTTCCTACTCTCTGGAATCGGGTTTACTCAATGTTTCCACTATTTTTCTAGATCTTGTCCATGATTTGGGGACGCTTTCGACATAAATCACCAATTTAAAGCAAAATTACCCAATAAATGTTCAAAAAATTTTTATAAAAAAATGAACAAAATTTAAACGCACCCAGCAAAAAAAAAAAATTGGAAGCTCTTCTTAAGGCACAACTATAAAAGCACTTCCAAAAATGTGCTCCCGAAGATATTCTTTATTTTAACTGCACAGGAAGTTCATTTGAGTAAATTTTTTATAACACGCTTTTTTCATATTTTTAATGGGAAATTTAAAATTTTATTGTTTCCAAAGGGGTTGAAAACAGATTAAAAATATTAATAAAATAGTGCAAATTATTTAAATTTTGCCGAAAAAAGTGCTATTCTTTTTATTACATCGTATTCGATTTAGTATCCCAGCAAAAAAAGCGTCGCCAAAAAAATAGTGAAAATGTTCTTTTTGGATCCCAAAGTGGTACAAAATTGGCGTAGAAGAGATGATTTTAACATGGGCTTGTCATAGGACAGATGTCCACCATTTCAACAGCCGTTGCACTGAATTTGCATCGCTTCTTAAGGTGTGATGCGAATCCAGTGATTTGGATGTGAATAAAGAAATTTTGTGATATTTTTCACGAATTAATAATTTTTTATTTTTTTTTTTGATTTTTAATGCATTATAACGCTTGTCTGCAACGTTTAACATCAAATATTTTCAAAAATTCCCAATTTTTCTAGAAAGGATTTAGCATTTTTTTCGGCAAAATTTAAATAATTTGCACTATTTTATTAATTTTTATTCTGTTTTTAACCCACTTGAAACAATAAAATTTTAAATTTCCCATTAAAAATATAAAAAAAGCGAGTTATAAAAAATTGACTCAAATGAACTTCCTGTGCAGTTAAAATAAAGAATATCTTTGGGAGGACATTTTTGGAAGTGCTTTTAAAGTTATGCCTTAAGAAGAACTTCCAAATTTTTTTTGCTGGGAAGTATATACGGCCGTAAGTTCGGCCAGGCCGAAGCTTAGGCACTTCCACCATGGCTTTCGTAGAAACTTCTTCTAAACACTGCCATCCACAATCGAATTGCTTGAGTTACTTGAGTTGCCAATAATTATGGACCGATGTAAACCAATTTTAGCATGGTTTTTAGAAACCATATACCAACACCATGTACCAAATTTCAGCCAGATCGGATGAAATTTGCTTCTCTTAGAGGCCTCGCAAGCCAAATTTGGGGGTCCGTTTATATGGGGGCTATACGTAAAAGTGGACCGATATGGCCCATTTGCGATATACGGTATCTATATCAATACCATGTACCAAATTTCAGCAAGATCGGATGAAATTTGTTTCTCTTTGAGGCTCCGCAAGCCAAATATGGGGATCGGTTTATATGGGGGCTATATATATTATGTGTTGTTAGAGACCATATACCAACACCATGTACCAAATTTCAGCCAGATCGGATGAAATTTGCTTCTCTTAGAGGCCTCGCAAGCCAAATTTGGGGGTCCGTTTATATGGGGGCTATACGTAAAAGTGGACCGATATGGCCCATTTGCGATATCAAATTAATAACAACTAATTGTGCCAAGTTTCAATTCGATAGCTTGTTTCGTTCGGAAGTTAGCGTGATTTCAACCGACGGACGGACATGCTTAGATCGACTCAGAATTTCACCACGACCCAGAATATATATACTTTATGGGGTCTTACAGCACTATTTCGATGTGTTACAAACGGAATGACATGGTGGAGGGTATAAAAAAATTATTTTTATTTAAAACAAAAATATTTCATATAAAAATCAGAAAGTAAAATAAATATAGCACACTAAAAAAAATTAATTTTGCCTTGAACTGCTGCTCGTCCTTAGCAGTTTTTTATACCCACCACCATAGAATGGTGACGGGGTATAATAAGTTTGTCATTCCGTTTGTAACGCATCGAAATATCGATTTCCGACTATATAAAGTATATATATTCTTGATCAGGAAGAAATTCTAAGACGATATAAGCATGTCCGTCTGTCCGTCTGTTGTAATCACGCTACAGCATTCAATAATGGAGCTATCGTCCTGAAATTTGGCACAGAATCGTCTTTTGTCTGCGCGCAGGTCAAGTTCGAAGATGGGCTATATCGGGCCATGTTTTGGTATAGCCCCCATATAAACCGACCTCCCGATTTGGGGTCTTTCGCTTATAGAAACCGTAGTTTTCATCCAATTTGCGCGAAATTGAAAATCTAGAGATATTTTGGGACCTTGAAGAGGTGTGCCAAAAATGGTGAGTGTCGGTCCATGTTTTGGTATAGCCCCCATATAAACCGACCTCCCGATTTGGGGTCTTTCGCTTATAGAAACCGTAGTTTTCATCCAATTTGCGCGAAATTGAAAATCTAGAGATATTTTGGGACCTTGAAGAGGTGTGCCAAAAATGGTGAGTGTCGGTTTATGTTTTGGTATAGCCCCCATATAAACCGACCTCCCGATTTGGGGTCTTTCGCTTATAGAAACCGTAGTTTTCATCCAATTTGCGCGAAATTGAAAATCTAGAGGTATTTTGGGACCTTGAAGAGGTGTGCCAAAAATGGTGAGTGTCGGTCCATGTTTTGGTATAGCCCCCATATAAACCGACCTCCCGATTTGGGGTCTTTCGCTTATAGAAACCGTAGTTTTCATCCAATTTGCGCGAAATTGAAAATCTAGAGGTATTTTGGAACCTTGAAGAGGTGTGCCAAAAAGGGTGAGTGTCAGTGCATGTTTTGGTATATCCCCCATATAGACCGATCTCCCGACTTTACTTCTTGGGCTTATAGAATCCGTAGTTTTTATCCAATTTGCCTCAATTTCAAATTCTAGAGGTATTTTAGAACCATAAAGAGGTGTGCCAAAAATGGTGAGTAGCGGTCCATGTTTTGGTATAGTCCCCATATAAACCGATCTCCCGATTTTTCTTTTTGGGCTTATAGAATTCGTAGTTTTTATCCAATTTGCCTGAAACTGGAAATCTTTAGGTATTTTAGAACTGTGAAGAGGTGTGTCAAAAATGGTCCGTATCGGTCCATGTTTTGGTATAGCCCACATATAGACCGATCTCCCGATTTTGCTTCTAGGTCTTCTAGAAACTATATTTACCATCCGATTTGCCTGAAATTGGAAATCTAGAGGTATTTGAGGACCATAAAAAGGTGTGCCGAAAATGGTGCTCATCGGTCCATATTTCGGTATAGCCCCCATAAAGACTGATCTCCCGATTTTGCTTCTTGGGCTTCTAGAAACTATATTTCCTATCCGATTTTCCTGAAATTGAAAATCTCGAGTTCTTTTGGGACCATAAAAAGGTGTGTCGAAAATGGTGCCCATCGGTCCATGTTTTGGTATATATATATATAGACCGATCTCCCGATTTTGCTTCTTGGGCTTCTAAAAACTATATTTACCATCCGATTTGCCTGAAATTCTAGAGCTTCTATAAACTTTATTTATTACCCGATTTGCCTGAAATTCGAAATCGAGATGTATTTTTGGACCACTAATAAGTGTGCCGAAATTGAGGTATATCGAGGCCCATTTTTTGGTATAACCCCCATATAGACTGATCTCTCGATTTTTACTTCATGGGCGTCTAGATACTATATTTTTTAGCCGATTTGTTTGAAATTGAAAATCTGGAGGTATTTTAAGATCACATATATGTGAGTAGCAAATGATGCCTATCGGTCCATGTTTTGGTATAGCCCCAATATAGATCGATCTCCCGGCTTTATTTCTTGGGCTTCTAGAATCCGTAGTTTTTATACGATTTGCTGGAAATTAGTAATCTATAATGAAATTTTAGACAAACGAAATTTCCTTTTCGTATAAAGTATTTTCGTTTATTCAACGATTGTCTCTAAAATTTATGTCAAAAAAAAAAAAAAACTTTGCTTGCCTAAAATTACGTTTCTCAAAAAAGAAAACACTTATTTCATGGTCATGAAAATTGCTTGAAACTGAAAGTAGAATTTCCAGATTTAACTCATCGTATTTGTTTAAATAATGGCGGAAATAATCTACAGATTTAAGATTTCAAATCAAGTCGTAATTTCATCATATACACGATATGTTTATAATTCTCTAAAACTCAAACAAAATTGGTTCTCATAAATCCAGAAACTGATCTGGTCTTCATTGACTTGCTTGGGAGAAGATTTGTCATCAAACCCCCTACAATTCTATATATGATCAAGGAACCCACTACGACGAAGAGTTTTCAAACTAAACTATTATATTTGATTCATGGTGGTGGGTATTTAAGATTCGGCCCGGCCGAATTTACTGCTTTATATACTTGTTTGGTCTTCTTTAGATTCCGCTTGACAATAGCCCAGTATTTCTCAATTGGGCGGAGCTCTGGCGTGTTGGGAGGGTTCTTGTCCTTGGGAACCACCTGCACGTTGTTGGCGGCGTACCACTCCATGGCCTTTTTACCGTAATGGCAAGATGCCAAATCCGGCCAAAACAGTACGGAACAACCGTGTTTCTTCAGGAAAGGCAGCAGAGTTTATTCAAACACTCTTTCACGTAAATTTCTTGGTTGACAGTCCCGGAAGCTATGAAAATGCCGCTTTTCAAGCCACAGGTACAGATGGCTTGCCAAACCAGATATTTTTTTGCGAACTTTGACAGTTTTATGTCCTTGAAAATATCTGCCACCTTTCCCCTTCCTTTTGCCGTATAAAACTCCTGTCCCGGAAGCTGCTTGTAGTCGGCTTTGACGTAGGTTTCGTCGTCCATTACCACGCAGTCAAACTTCGTCAGCATCGCCGTGTACAGCCTCCGGGATCGCGCTTTGGCCGTCGTATTTTGTTTATCATCGCGATTTGGAGTCACTACCTTCTTGTAAGAAGGAATAAAGAAAACATTTTTTACTTTGAAGTTTCAGTTGTAATTTGAATTTTAAACTGGCATTTGTTTGTACGTGAGTACCTTTATTAATAAACCACGAAAAGAGAATTAAAATTTGATAAATGAGATCTGTGAGATCTAATTTTAATTTTATTAGTCCTAAGTCCCCTAAAGCCAGATAGGTCGCTAAAAAATTTCTTTATTTTAAAGAAGCCGCATCTTTGGCTCGGAATCAATCCTTAAGGGAAGGTTAAAATTTAGAGGTGTGCGCGTGATTGAAATTTCACTCATACTCACGCACATTCACGAATCAAAATGTGTATTCACGCACGATACGTGTGGTACCCACTCACGCACTTTCACGAAATGAAAACCAGTTTTCACGCATGCTCACGAACACACTAATGTTCTTTTTGGATCCGGAAGTGGTGAAAAATTGACGCAGAAGCGATGAATTTAACATGGGCTTGTAATAGGACGGAAGTCCTCCATTTCAACAGCCGTTGCACTGAATGTGCATAACTTCTTTAGGTGTGATCCGAATTCAATGTTTTGGATGTGAATTAAGAAATTTTGTGATATTTTGAAAAATAAATAATTTTTAAAAATTTTTTATGAGTTTTAATGCATTCTTACGCTTGTGTGGAACGTTTGGCATCAAATATTTTCAAAAATTCGCAATTGTTTTAGATTGGAGTTAGCATTTTTTCGACAATATTTAAATGATTTGTACCCTTTTATAAATTCTTACCCCGTTTTTAACCTATTTGAAACAAAAAAAGTTAAAATTACCCATTAAAAGTATGAAAAAACCAAGTTATAAAAAATTGAATTAAAAGAACTTCCTGGGTAGTTAAAATAAAGAACATCATTGGGAGTGCATCTTCTGGAAGTGCCTTTGGAAGAAATTCCAAATTTTTTTGCTGGGTTTTAAAGACTCACGCACGATTCACGACAATTCACGTGACTCACGACAAATTCACGAGATTCACGATATTTTCCAACCAGGAATGCTCATTCCTGGCAACAAAATTCAAGAATAGAATATAGTTCGACAGCTAAATTAATTTCAGTTACCATACGGGTAAGAATTAAATCTTGTTTTGTTTTCGTGAACGTGATTTTGCAGAAATTTTATTCACGCACACTCACGAACCGATTTTAATTCTCACGCACGACATATTTGTTTCAGTCCCATTCACGAGAGTTGCTTCAGATTTTGTTCACAACTCACATGAATCACGAGTGTCATGACAATTTCGTGTCACGTGCACACCTTTATACCCTGTTTCTGTATGTCGATCTAAAACCCAGTCGACTGAAAAGAAGTCACTCGAATTCGAATCAATTTGGGTTTCTCTATTTTTGAAAGTTCATATCGTTTATATGAGAGTACATTGATTATCAAAAATGAGTATTTTCAAAGTTTTGGCCTGTGAATTGATTCAAATTCCAAAACTGTTTTTACTTTTTTCTTGGCGCTTATTGTATATGTTCGCTTGCTAATCGACAACAAAATATGAAGTGACTTGCCTGTCGACATAGAGAAACCCAAATATTTTTTTTTTCATTTGAAATACTCTCGTTCGACATACAGAAACAGGGCATTAGTCAAAATCTTTGGATCCAAGTAAACTTTGTTTTTTGAGTGAATCGAAAGATACAATTCTTCATTTTCTAAAATTAAAAAAAATCGACATTCGACTGAGAGCTAATACGCTGTTATAGTCTCTTCAAAGTTGAGTGAGTTTCCATTTCCATTTGTTTGAGTTGAAAGAGATAAGAATTTTGTGTTAAGTTTTTGTTCTGAATTTATTAAAACCCCTAACTGAATGTATTTCTTTGGAAAGAGATTTGTTTCCATTTCCTCTATTGCACTACACTCAAACACTACTTGACTTTATCGTCTATGAACAACAAGAGCGAAACTCTCTTGCTTGCCAACTAAAGCTGACTGAGTTTCCGTCTCCATTATGATTGAGTGAAAAGTGGTGGGTATTTGAACTTCTCTCTTCGCTCAACAGGTTATAATATTTGGCTATCCAACTAACACACAAGCAGTTTACTTCTTACCCTTGCGCAGTTCAGTTGGTTTTCGGTGTTGTGATCGTTTGGAAGTGAAGTGCAAAATTTTTGGTCAAACTTTTGTGTGCTTTGTCTATTTATGTTAAACAGAGTAGAGAGAAGTGTTTATGGTAAAAAATCATTACATTAGTGTGTTTATGTTCGAATTATTAAGCCATCCTTTTCACCAAAGGCAAGTAAGTTCACTCTTTTCTCTTGTAATCTGTTTTTCTTATACATACATTTGTTGGCGTTAGTCGAGTGGTCATTTTATCTAATGAGTATGTATACTCATTAACTTGTATTCTCTTAACTTGTATTCTCTCGCCATCATTCATCTCTTGCTCTTAAAAACAAATTTCCCGCCAAAAATTCTTCAATCTCACTCTCTTCAATGAAAACCTTACTGAAGTATTATTCACCATAGTTAAAAAGAGGGGGTTGTCTAGAAGAAAGAAACTCAAAAGGAAAAAAAACAAAAAGCCAATCTTCTCTTGCTCTTAAAAACACATTTTCCTCCAAAAAAATCTTTACTCTCGCTCTGTTTAATTAAAATCTCATTGAGCTAGAAAGAAGTTAAAAGTGAACAAGAACAAACAATAAAAACTCAATCAAACTATGAAATTAATAAGAGAATCTCCCTTGCTTGCTATCTAAATTTTAATGAGTTTCCGTTTCCATTTGCTTGTGTTGAAAGAGGTGAATATTTGGATTTCTCCTATTGCTCAAACGGTTATGCTTTGCTATTCAACAGCCACACAAGCAGTTTGCAGATTTAGTTTTTTGTTTTGCAGCTAAATTTAGAATTCATTTTTTTCTATTTAACCGTAAAATTTTTCATTTAGCATTTAAAGCTTCACGATTTTTATTTATTTAATATATTTATTTATTTTTTTTTTTTTGATTATTACTTTAGCATTATTCGATCTACAAAATTTCCAATAATCAGACAAATTTGTTTTCTGATTAAATCACAAAATTACATTCAACAAAAAGTGAACCCTCTATTTCACTAAAGCCAATTTAACTTTATTTTAGTTCATGGTATTATTATTGGAGAAAGTTTTATTTACTCTAATAATTTTTTGCGTATGTTTGTTAAATTAAATAAAACAAGGGAAAATTTATTCACAAATGAAGCATATAGATTTACTAAATTCGTGCTTCTCACAAAATAGTTAATTATTGCTTTAAATTTTGTAAATTTTATTACCAATGCGTCCATCTCGACCTTCGTAGGGCACGAACGACATTCTTGGAATTTTGAACTCCAATTTTTTCCTTCAAGCTACAAAATGTCTAATAAATCTTCTTGAATTTGTCGAAAAACATTTACTTATTTTTGTGACATAGGCGTGATGTCAGCGTTTGTAATAATGTTAGTTAATTTTTTCTAAAAAATAATCAAAATTTTCAAAAATTAACCAAAAGTTTTCTTCCTGTTCGGTTCATTGTTTTTTCAGTGTAAGGAAACTCTCTCGGTAAAACCGCAGCTTAGGTACGTAGGGGGCCAGAATTGAAATATGGGGGTCGCTTATATGGGGGCTATATACAATTATGAACTTGATATGGCCAAATTTTTTGTGATTGGGGCTCGATTTATATGAGGGCTATATATAACTATAGACCGATATGGACCTAGTTAGGCATGGTTGTTAACGGCCATATACTAGCACAATGTACCAAAATTTCAACTGACTCGAATGAAATTTGCTCCTCCAAGAGGCTCCAAAACCAAATCTCGGGATCGGTTTATATGGGGGCTATATATGATTATGGACTGATATGGACCACTTTTGGCATGGTTGTTAAATATCATATACTACCACCACGTACCAAATTTCAACCAGATCGGATGAATTTTGCTTCTCCAAAAGGCACCGGAGGTCAAATCTGGGGATCCGTTCATATGGGAGCTATATATAATTATGGGCTGATAGGAACCAATTCCTGCATGGTTATTGGATAACATATACTAACATCACGTACCAAATTTCAACCGAATCGGATGAATTTTGCTCTTCCAAGGGGCTCCGGAGGTCAAATCTGGTGATCGGTTTATATGGGGGCTATATATATGATTATGCACCGATGTGGACCAATTTTTGCATGGTCATTAGCGACCATATACTAACACCATGTACCAAATTTCAGCCGGATCGGATGAAATTTGCTTCTCTTAGAGGCTCTGCAAGCCAAATCGGGGAATCGGTTTATATGAGGGCTATATATAATTATTGACCGATGTGAACCAATTTTTTCATGGTTGTTAGAGACCATATACTAACACCATGTACCAAATTTCAGCCGGATCGGATGAAATGTTCTTCTCTTAGAGGCTCCGCAAACCAAATCTGCGGATCGGCTATATGTTATATAATTATGGACCGATGTGGACCAATTTTTGCATGGTTCTTAAAGACTATATACCAACACCACGTACCAAATTTCAGCCGGATCGGATGAAATTTGTTTCTGTTAGAGGCTCCGAAAGCCAAATCGGGGGATCGGTTTATATGGGGGCTATATATAATTATGGACCGATGTGGACCAATTTTTGCATGGTTGTTAGAGATCATATGCAGACACCTTGTACTAAATTTCAGCCGGATCGGATGAAATTTGCTTCTCGTAGAGGCTCAGAAAGCCAAATCGGGGGATCGGTTTATATGGGGGCTATATACAATTATGGACCGATGTGGGCCAATTTTTGCATGGTTATTAAATACCATATACCAACACCATGTACCAAATTTCAGCCGGATCGGATGAAATTTGCTTCTCTTAGAGGCTCCGAAAGCCAAATCGGGGGATCGGTTTATATGGGGGCTATACGTAAAAGTGGACCGATATGGCCCATTTGCAATACCATCCGACCTACATCCATAACAACTACTTGTGCCAAGTTTCAAGTCGATAGCTTGTTTTGTTCGGAAATTAGCGTGATCTCTACAGACGGGCGGACGGACGGACATGCTCAGATCGACTCAGAATTTCACCACGACCCAGAATATATATACTTTATGGGGTCTTAGAGCAATATTTCGATGTGTTACAAACGGAATGACAAAGTTAATATACCCCCATCCTATGGTGGAGGGTATAAAAATTAAAATTAAAAAAAAATACATTTAAGAAAAATTTAAAATTTTTAAAATAATAACCCTACGACAATTTGGTACATACTACCACTAATGGACATATCACTGAACTGGTACCAGTGCTCCAATTAGTCCGAATTTTTAAATATTCCTTTTGAATCCTGGGAGTTTATAGGGAACGTGTGGAAGGTTATGAAATGAATTGAGGATCCAAACTTCTTTTTAAGGAGCTCTATTTTTGCTGAAAAATTATTGCAGACCGATCGAACCGCTGTCCACCGCTGGCCACAGCTTTCTCCAAACTTTCTGTAGCCATTTAAGTCCATATCGGGTGAAAGATATCTATGGGAGCTATATCTATTTATTTCAATAAAATTCAGAACACTTGACGATACCACTAATTGTACTCCTTGTGCTAAATTTCAAGCAAATCAGGGTAAAACCCTGGTTTCTGGAACTAGTACTAGTCCATATCGGGCGAAAGATATATATGGGAGCTATATCTAAATCTGAACCGATTTCAATAAAATTTGGCACACTTGACTATAGCACTAATTGTTCTTCTTGTGCAAAATTTTAAGCAAATTAGGGTAAAACTCTGGCTTCTGGGGCCATATAAGTCCATATCGGGCGAAATATATATATGGGTGCTATATCTAAATCTGAACCGATTTCTTCCAAAATCAATAGGGTTCTATTCTGAGCCAAAACATATACTTGTGCCAAATTTGAAGACCTAGACTTTGATTACAAAAGTGTGTTCACGGACATGGCTATATCGACTCAGGAGCCCATCCTGAGCATTTTTGCCAAAGACACCATGTGTCTATCTCGTCTCCTTCTGGGTGTTGCAAACATATGTACTATCTTATAATACCCTGTTCCACAGTGAGGCGCAGGGTATAAAAATTGTATTCTAATTTACAACCAATATATATTTTTGGTTTTAAAAATTGTGTTAAACAATTGAAACAACAATTGGAAGAGCCGACAAACCAAAGGATGGGCATCACAGGATTAGCATAAAATTGAATAGAGTAAATAGATAATCCTTATCACCAACATGTCAATATGTTAATATTTCGAAAAGATTTAGGATGGTTACAAAATAGGGATACGGACATTACTAGAAGACTATCCAAGTTTCTTATAACCTGTATATTTCGATACGTTAGTATGATAATGCTTGCGATTTTGGTCTAACAAAATGTTTTCACCCGAAAACAGATGGCGCCTTTCATAACCATATGCATTATATTTGACAATAGAAACCACAGAATGAAAACAGCGAATTTATGATAATTGTGAATTCTCGAAGAGGAGCAAAGCCGCACAAAAACAAAACAAAAAAGTTTCGGAAGAAAAAAATGACATTAGTTCATCATTATTGCCGGCAAACATGCTCTTTTGATGTTGCTGTATAAACATTTTAAGCACTGTGCTGTTGTTGTTGCTGTTGGTATTCTTCTTCTATTTTCTTTTTTTTTTAGTCTTGCTTTTCTCACTAGCCCATTGTCGATGTTTTTAACAATTTGAAATGCTCGCTACATTTCATGGTTGGTGAACTCAATTGAATTCAATTTTTGTTGGGGAATTATCCATGAAATATTTTTTATGGTGCTATATTAGGTAGTATGATATTGGCAGGCTGTTATTTTAAGACATCTTAGATATCTTAAATACAAATATTTCTAAATTTCAATCGTTTAATTCCGAACAAGCTTAAGTCCTTAGCAGTTAAAGTTTACAATTATATTTTTAATTTTCTTGTAAATGTAATTGAAAAAAAATAATTAATTAAATAAATAAATTTCTACCATTGGGAGCGAATAATCATAACGTTGTCCATTTTATTCCCACCACCATGCCTTGGTGATTTGCAATATATCCGTTCGTCATATATATTTGTGATAAAAAGGAGGTATAGACTTCCTCCTCACCTATTACCATGAAATATTCCACCGAATTCTTTCTTGTTACTTCTTGCTATAGAACATTTTGTCAAAATTTTATTTCTATAGAAAATTTTGTCAAAATTTTATTTCTATAGAAAATTTTGTCAAAATTTTATTTCTATAGAAAATTTTGTCAAAATTTTATTTCTATAGAAAATTTTTTCAAAATTTTATTTCTATAGAAAATTTTGTCAAAATTTTATTTCTATAGAAAATTTTGTCAAAATTTTATTTCTATAGAAAATTTTGTCAAAATTTTATTTCTATAGAAAATTTTGTCAAAATTTTATTTCTATAGAAAATTTTGTCAAAATTTTATTTCTATAGAAAATTTTGTCAAAATTTTATTTCTATAGAAAATTTTGTCAAAATTGTATTTCAATAGAAAATTTTGTCAAAATTTTGTCAACATTTTATTTCTATAGAAAATTTTGTCAAAATTTTATTTCTATAGAAAATTTTGTCAAAATTTTATTTCAATAGAAAATTTTGTCAAGATTTTATTTCTATAGAAAATTTTGTCAAGATTTTATTTCTATAGAAAATTTTGTCAAAATTTTATTTCAATAGAAAATTTTGCCAAAATTTATTTCTATAGAAAATTTTGTCAAAATTTTATTTCTATAGAAAATTTTGTCAAAATTTTATTTCTATAGAATATTTTGTCAAAATTTTATTTCTATAGAAAATTTTGTCAAAATTTTAGTTCAATAGAAAATTTTGTCAAAATTTTATTTCTATAGAAAATTTTGTCAAAATTTTATTTCGATAGAAAACTTTTTCAAAATTTTATTTTTATAGAAAATTTTGTCAAAATTGTATATCTATAGAAATTTTGGTCAAAATTTTATTTCTATAGAAAATTTGGCCAAAATTTTATTTCTATAGATTTTTTTAATTTTATTTCTATAGATTTTTTTTTTAATTTTATTTCTTTAGAAAATTTTGTCAAAATTTTATTTCTATAGAAAATTTTGTCAAAATTTTATTTCTATAGAAAATTCGCCAACATTTTATTTCTATAGAAAATTCCGTCAAAATTTTATTTCTATAGAAAATTTTGTCAAAATTTTATTTCTATAGAAAATTTTGTCAAAATTTTATTTCAATAGAAAATTTTGTCAAACTTTTATTTCTATAGAAAATTTTGTCAAAATTTTATTTCTATAGAAAATTTTGTCAAAATTTTATTTCTATAGAAAACTTTTTCAAAATTTTATTTTTATAGAAAATTTTGTCAAAATTGTATATCTATAGAAATTTTGGTCAAAATTTTATTTCTATAGAAAATTTGGCCAAAATTTCATTTCTATAGATTTTTTTAATTTTATTTCTATAGATTTTTTTTTTTAATTTTATTTCTTTAGAAAATTTTGTCAAAATTTTATTTCTATAGAAAATTTTGTCAAAATTTTATTTCTATAGAAAATTCGCCAACATGTTATTTCTATAGAAAATTCCGTCAAAATTTTATTTCTATAGAAAGTTTTGTAAAAATTTTTTTCTATAGAAAATTTTGTCAAAATTTTATTTCTATAGAAAATTTTGTCAAAATTTTATTTCAATAGAAAATTTTGTCAAAACTTGATTTCTATAGAAAATTTTGTCAAAATTTTATTTCTATAGAAAACTTTTTCAAAATTTTATTTGTATAGAAAAATTTGTCGAAATTGTATATCTATAGAAATTTTGGTCAAAATTTTATTTCTATAGAAAATTTGGCCAAAATTTCATTTCTATAGATTTTTTTAATTTTATTTCTATAGATTTTTTTTTTAATTTTATTTCTTTAGAAAATTTTGTCAAAATTTTATTTCTATAGAAAATTTTGTCAAAATTTTATTTCTATAGAAAATTCGCCAACATGTTATTTCTATAGAAAATTCCGTCAAAATTTTATTTCTATAGAAAGTTTTGTAAAAATTTTTTTCTATAGAAAATTTTGTCAAAATTTTATTTCTATAGAAAATTTTGTCAAAATTTTATTTCAATAGAAAATTTTGTCAAAATTTTGTCAAAACTTTATTTCTATAGAAAATTTTGTCAAAATTTTATTTCTATAGAAAACTTTTTCAAAATTTTATTTTTATAGAAAAATTTGTCGAAATTGTATATCTATAGAAATTTTGGTCAAAATTTTATTTCTATAGAAAATTTGGCCAAAATTTTATTTCTATAGATTTTTTTAATTTTATTTCTATAGAATTTTTTTTTTTAATTTTATTTCTTTAGAAAATTTTGTCAAAATTTTATTTCTATAGAAAATTTTGTCAAAATTTTATTTCTATAGAAAATTCGCTAACATTTTATTTCTATAGAAAATTCCGTCAAAATTTTATTTCTACAGAAAGTTTTGTAAAAATTTTTTTCTATAGAAAATTTTGTCAAAATTTTATTTCTATAGAAAATTTCGTCAACATTTTATTGCTATAGAAAATTTTGTACAAATTTATTTTTGTAGAAACTTTTGTCAAAATTTTATTTCTATAGAAAATGTTTACAAAATTTTATTTATTTAGAAAATTTTGCCAAAAGTTTATTTCCATAGACAATTTTGTCAAAATTTTATTGCTATAGAAAAATCGCCAATATATTATTTCTATGGAAAATTCCGCCAAAATTTTATTTCTCTAGAAAAATTCGTCAAAAGTTTATTTCTTTAGAAAATTTCGTCAACATTTTATCATTTCAATAGAAAAATTTTATTTTGATAGAAAACTTTGTCAATTTTTATTTTATTAAAAATTTTGTCAAAAATTTATTTCTATTGAAAATTTTGTCCAATTTTTATTTCTACAGAAAATTTTGCAGAAATTTTATTCCTAACGAACATTTAGTCAAAATTTTATTTTTGTTGTTTTGATCTCAACTTAAAACCATTGCGTTGACTAAACTACAAGAGTAGCTTAACCAAGAGAGAAAAAAGAATGTTTGTCAAATTTATTTGGGCAAAGCCCTATAGACTGCAATATGGTTAGATGGACGCACGTTTCCGAATTACCACATTCGTCATCAGCATCCTCTACTTGCAGCAAAACTATCAACCAATTATCCGAAAAAATTCAGGTAGTTCATTAAACCCAAAGTGAACCACAATTGAACCTTTCGAAAAAAGTTTTATAGTAGTCGGCTTTTGCCGAAATAAATTTTATTTCTATATAATTTTTTGTCAGCATTTTATTTCTATAGAAAATTTTGTCAAAATTGTATTTCTATAGAAAATTTTGTTAAAAGTTTATTTTTATAGAAAATTCGCCAAAATTTTATTTCTATAGAAAATTTTGTTAAAATTTTATTTCTATAGAAAATTTTGTTAAAAGTTTATTTTTATAGAAAATTTGACAAAATTTTATTTCTATAGAAAATTTTGTTAAAATTTTATTTTTATAGAAAATTCGCCAAAATTTTATTTCTATAGAAAATTTTGTCAAAATTTTATTTCTATAGAAAATTTTGTCAAAATTTTATTTCTATAGAAAATTTTGTCAAAAATTTTATTTCTATAGAAAATTTTGTCAAAAATTTTACTTCTATAGAAAATTTTGTCAACATTTTATTTCTATAGAAAATTTGGCCAACATTTTATTTCTTTACAAAATTCTGTCCAAATTTTATTTCTTTACAAAATTCCGTCCAAATTTTATTTCTTTACAAAATTCTGTCCAAATTTTATTTCTATAGAAAATTTTGTCCAAAACTTAAGTTTATTTCTATAGGAAATTACTCAAAATTTTTTTTCTATTAAAAATTTTGTCCATAATTTATTTCTATTAAAAATATTGTCCACATTATATTTCTATTGAAAATGTCCAAATGTTTACACTTATCAACTTTTTGAGAGGAGCCTTATTAACTGGCCAGGTGCATTGCCAGAGAAAGTGAGGAAATCTAAAGTCGGGCGGCCCGTCTATATATACCATACACCAACCATTTTGTTAATCTACATTTTCGATATCATCGCAAATCCTTAAAATTTTTTGGGTGCTCTATAAAAATGTTTATGATCCCTTACACTTAAATCTGAAGCGAATTGGACAACATTCCGTAGACTTCTACAAAATCTTTAGATCTATATTTTAAATCGTCTAATGCCCTGGGGCAGAGGACAATGTTATTAAACAAATATGGGAAATATTAAATATAAAGCCATTTTAAGCAACATCGCAAAAGTCAATTTAAAATGTATCGATCGATAGATATGTATTAGATTTATAGGAAAATGTGAGTCATTTTTCCAAGTTTTCGAAAACAATTTTACAAGGAAAATGTCGGTATTTTGACTATATGTTCCAAAATCAGAAGTTCATATATGAAAGTTGTTTTTTAAATCTGAGCCGATTTTGACCAATTATACTCTTGGTGCAAAATTTGAAGTAAATCCTAAATCTGAAACTATTTCTGATTCTATTTCAAATAAAAATGATATACATTGCTAGAAAATTAATTCTAACCATTAATTCTGACCCCAAAATACATATTTCTGCTAAATTTGAAGTCGGTTGGACTAAAACTGCGACTTCGATTTTGAAATGTGTTCACAGACAGACGGACGTGGCTAGATCAACTCAGAAAATTGTGTTTCTGTTTCAATCACGAAATCAATTGATCCAATTAATTTTTTAATTGAAATGTCTTCAATCACGAAAATGATAGTAATAATCACAGTTTTAATTGAACATCAAGAAACATACTTGATAAAAAAATTAATTGATTTCATTAGCAAATTTCCATTAGTTTTTTAATTGATTCATTTAAATTTTTAATTGATGTTGATTGCAAAATTCAATTAATTTTTATACCCTCCACCATAGGATGGGGGTATATTAACTTTGTCATTCCGTTTGTAACACATCGAAATATTGCTCTAAGACCCCATAAAGTATATATATTCTGGGTCGTGGTGAAATTCTGAGTCGATCTGAGCATGTCCGTGTCCAGCAACCATGCAAAAATTGGTCCATATCGGTCCACTTTTACGTATAAAAACGGACCCCCAAATTTGGCTTGCGATTGCTCTAAGAGAAGCAAATTTCATCCGATCCGGCTGAAATTTGGTACATGGTGTTAGTATATGGTCTCTAACAACCATGCAAAAACTGGTCCGTATCGGTCCACTTTTACGTATAGCCCCCATATAAAAGGACCCCCAAATTTGGCTTGCGATTGCTCTAAAGAAGCAAATTTCATCCGATCCGGCTGAAATTTGGTACATGGTGTTAGTGTATGGTCTCTAACAACCTTGCAAAAATTGGTCCCTATCGGTCCACGTTTACGTATAGTCCCCATATAAACGGACCCCTAAATTTGGCTTGCGATCGCTCTAAGAGAAGCTAATTTCATCCGATCCGGCTGAAATTTGGTACATAGTGTTAGGATATGGTCTCTAACAACCATGCAAACATTGGTCCACATCGGTCCATAATTATATATAGCCCCCATATAAACCGATCCCCCGATTTGGCTTGCGGAGCCTCTAAGAAACGATAATTTCATTCGATCCGGCTGAAATTTGGTACATGGTGTTAGTATATGTTCTCTAATGACCATGCAAAAATTGGTCCATATCGATCCATAATTACACAGAAAAAAAATTCACGAAAATTTTTCCAATTAAAATCTTAATTGAGTTTTAAAAAATATTCAATTAAAAATTTAATTGAATCAACAAATTTTTTAATTGAAATAAAAATCAATCACACAAATCAATAGTATCAATTAATTTTTTAATTGGATCAATTAATTTTTTAATTGACTGTCAATTAATTTTTTAATTGATACTATCATTCCTGTGATTGAAGACATTTCAATTAAAAAATTAATTGGATCAATTAATTTCGTGATTGAATCAGAAAAATATTTTTTTGTGTGTATATATAGCCCCCATATAAATCGATTCCTAGATTTGTCCTCCGGAGCCTCTTGGAGGAGCAAAATTCATCCGATCCGGTTGAAATTTGGAACATGGTGTTAGAATGTGGTCTCTAACAAACACCCAAGAATTGGTCCATATCGGTCCATAATTATATATAGCCCCCATATAAACCGTTCCCCAGATTTGGCCTCCGGAGCCTCTTGGAGGAGCAAAATTCATCCGATGTGGTTGAAATTTGCAACGTGGTGTTAGTACAAGGCCGCTAATATCCATGCCAAAATTGGTCCATATCGGTCTATAGTTATATATAGCCGATCCCCAGTCACACAAAAATTGGTCCATATCGGTTCATATTCATGGTTGCCACTCGAGCCAAAAATAATCTACCAAAAATTTTATTTTTATGGAAAACATTGTCAAAATGTTATTTCTATAGAAAATGTTGTCAAAATTTTATTTCTATAGAAAATGTTGTCAAAATTTTATTTCTATAGAAAATTTTGTAAAAATTTAGTTTCTATAGAAAATTTTGTCAACATTTTATTTCTATAGAAAATTTTGTCAAAATTTTATTTCTATTGACAATTTTTTCCAAATTTTATTTCTATAGAAAATTTTTTCCAAATTTTACTTCTATTGAAAATGTTGTCAAAATTTTATTTCTACGGAAACTTTAAACTTAATTATATACGTTTTTAATCGGCCTTTTTTAGTTTAATATATACTACGTATGGACTACCTTGTAATTTAGAAGACGGTGTTAGGAAGTTTTAAGATACCTTGCCATCGGCAAGTGTTACCGCAACCCAAGTAATTCGATTGTGGATGACAGTCTTTAGTAGAAGTTTCTACGCAATCCATGGTGGAGGGTACAAAAGCTTCGGCCTGGCCGAACTTACGGCCGTATATACTTGTTTTAATAAAAATTTATTTATTTTTAATAACTACTTTTATCACTTTCTATAACTAGTTTTAATCAGCTTTTAGTTTGGTTAAAAATATTATTGTTTTAAATAAATTTTTAACTAAAAATTAAAAAAAAAATAATAATAATATTTTAACTGACTTAGTCCTCCGAGTTTGATTAAAAAGTTAATTTTATCAATTAATTTTTTAATTAAAAATTTGAAAATTTGCAATCATTGACTTAATACCTCATTCACTTTACATTTCCAAAATCCACTTTAGCTAGATTACAAATGTCATTTGCCTTCTGAAGCCGAAAATTAAATCGTTTCTTCCAGATTCAGATTTCAAAACATCGAAATTGCAGACTTCTTGATTTCTAAATTACAATGTGAAGGGTAGACGAGCTTCGACCTTACCAAAGTCCAACATACTTAGCATTGCTCTATTTCCATTGTTTTGCTATTCATGTGCTATAGCTCAACTTAAGATTCTATTTCCATTTTTATTTTTGGGTAGTATGAGATTACCAATCATCGCCTTTATAGTTGTGGCAGCTATTTCAGCTCTTCATTCTTCACTTCAGCGGCGGCTTCCACATTATACCATGAACCCATTGTAAATCATATTTAATTAGAAAAATCTATGAATAATTGTTGCAAATGCGCTGATATTAGACTATTTGGTTTTGTCTATATGTGGTGGCTTGAGTATGGTGAATGCAAACATTTTTTGTTCCTCTGTTTTTAAGCTACCCGATTTGAGAATTGAGCTGTGTATGCGTGCGTGTTTGGAACAATAAATGTGATAGCAATTTCAACGGAAATTTATTATTATTATTATTATGCATTTTTAATTCCGTTGATGATTTAGGAATTTGCAATTGTGAAGAATCTATTGTGTTTGGGTATATTGTAATTGTGAAGAGATTTGTTTATGGTACATAACTTGCAGCAGACTTGTAATAGATTAATTCTTATAAAAATTCGGGTGTCCGTTTATATGGGGGCTATATGCGAAAGTGAACCGATATGGCCCATTTGCAATACCATCCGACCTACATCAATAAAAACTATTTGTACCAAGTTTCAAGTGGATAGCTTGTTTCGTTCGGAAGTTAGCATGATTTTAACAGACGGACGGACGTGCTTAGATCGACTCAGAATTTCATCACGACCTAGAATATATATATATATACTGTATGGGGTCTTAGAGCAATATTTCGATGTGTTACAAACGGAATGACAAAGTTAATATACCCCCATCCTATGGTGGAGGGTATAACAAATTCAAATAGATAGATATTCTTGATCAGGAAGAAATTCTAAGACGATATAACCATGTCCGTGTGTCTGTCGTAATCGGGCTACAGCCTTCACTCATGGCTCTATTGTTTTAAAATTAGTCATAAATTCGTGTTCTGTCTGTGGGCGGATCAAGTTCTCAGATATAGCCCCCATAGAAAGCGACCCCCGACGTGGGATCTTTGGGTTCTATTTAGAACCGTAGTTTTTATACGATTTGCCTGAAATTGGAAATCTAGAAGTATTTGAGGACTACAAATAGGTTTGCCAATTATGGTGGGTACCGGTCCATGTTTTGGAATAGCCCCTATATATAGGCCAATCTCAACATCTAAGTTTGTGGGATCCTATACTTCTGGGGCTTCAGCACTTTAGAACCCGAAAATCTGGCTGTATATTAAGTCCACAAATAGGTGTTGTGAACATGGTGTGTATCGGTCCATATGTTGATATAGCCCCCACATAGACCACCACTGCCAGTATATCGGTAACGAGTCTGAAGTTGGTTGCAATTAGGGTTTTCTTTTTCCCGGACTTTTTGCATTCCCGGGAAAGCGGGAATTTTTTTCGAATATCCTGGGATCCCGGTCAAAGGGAAACCTACTTTGATGTGGAATACATTTAGGCATTTGAATAAATTAAAAATCGACAAAAACTACGGTTATAAGTCGCTCTCTGTACAACTCGCAATATATATTATATTGTTCTCTTACATCAGCCATAAATCATACTAAAATACGAAATATTTTGTAATGCAAAACATTTTGACAATGGTTAAGGCAATCTCTTTCGGTATAGTTTTCGGAAGAACACTATTAATATTGTGGGGTTTTTTGTAACACTAAAAAACTGTTTGGAAATGAAAGAAATTTATTTCGATTTCACCATCGTTAAACGGGGTCAATGAATGAATATGTTCAGTCAATATTCCCAAAAGGGAAACACTACCATGTAATACGACATTCACATTACACTTCCAAAATCCACTTTAACTAGATTTCAGTTGTCGTATGCCCTATAAATAAGGGCTTTAAACCCCAATTTTAATAGATTTCAAGCCTAATGTGTATAAGGTATAAATTTGAAATTTAAGTAACTATCTTAAAAAAGGTTGGAATTTTCTTCCTTCATAAAAAACATCCTTGCAATAATTATTAAATTTTGAAATTATGCAATTACCAACGTGGGTTACATAAAGTAAAATGTCCCGTTATTTTTAAATTGATTTCAATAGATGGACGGATACACATTGCCAGATCGTCATTAAGGGATCTACGACTAGCCTTACCGTTGGGCCAGTTTAGTGGCAAATTTGCCACTTTTGTGCCACCTTTTTTTATGCCACTAAACGTGATACTTTCTACGATTTTGTGCCACTTTTCCAATAATTTATGCCACTTTTTCAAAAGTTTAATATTTATGGGAAGTTAACATCATAAATAGATGCGTTATTCAGAAAATTGAATATTGTGTACCAACCATAAACAGATGTCGTCCGTTAATTCTTAATATATATGAGCAGCTATGATTCAATTTAGGTTATGTCAAATTTATTGTGGAGTTCGTTTCTATTATGATATGATAATTATGAAAATGTTTAAGGTTTGTAGTGCGACCGCAAAGAATAATTCATGATGGATCCCATGAGACCTCAGTTAAAAAACTTTGCAATCACTTCTAACAGGTTGGCTGATAAGTCCCCGGTCTAACAAAGAAACACACATTTTTTTTTGTCAAAATTCGTTTTTATTATTCAACATAGTTCCCTTCAAAAGCGATACAACGATTATAATGACCTTCCAATTTTTTGATACCATTTTGCTGGTACTCCTTCGGTTTTGCCTCAAAATAGGCCTCAGTTTCGGCGATCACCTCTTCATTGCAGCCATTTTTTTCCCTGCGAGCATCCTTTTGAGGTCTGAGAACAAGAAAAAGTCGCTGGGGGCCAGATCTGGAGAATACGGTGGGTGGGGAAACAATTTGAAGCCCAATTCTTGAATTTTTGCCATCGTTCTCAATGACTTGTGGCACGGTGCGTTGTCTTGGTGGAACAACACTTTTTTCTTCTTCATATGGGGCCGTTTTGCCGCGATTTCGACCTTCAAACGCTACAATAACGCCATATAATAGTCACTGTTGATGGTTTTTCCCTTCTCAAGATAATCGATAAAAATTATTCCATGCGCATCCCAAAAAACAGAGGCCATTACTTTGCCAGCGGACTTTTGAGTCTTTCCACGCTTCGGACACGGTTCACCGGTCGCTGTCCACTCAGCCGACTGTCGATTGGACTCAGGAGTGTAGTGATGGAGCCATGTTTCATCCATTGTCACATATCGACGGAAAAACTCGGGTGTATTACGAGTTAACAGCTGCAAACACCGCTCAGAATCATCAACACGTTGTTGTTTTTGGTCAAATGTGAGCTCGCGCGGCACCCATTTTGTACATAGCTTCCGCATATCCAAATATTGATGTATGATATGACCAACACGTTCCTTTGATATCTTTAAGGCCTCTGCTATCTCGATCAACTTAATTTTACAGTCATTCAAAATCATTTTGTGGATTTTTTTGATGTTTTCGTTGGTAACCACCTCTTTCGGGCGTATACAGCGTTCACCGTCCTCCGTGCTCATTTCACCACGCTTGAATTTTGCATACCAAACAATTATTGTTGATTTCCCTGGGGCAGAGTCCGGAAACTCATTATCAAGCCAAGTTTTTGCTTCCACCGTATTTTTTCCCTTCAGAAAACAGTATTTTATCAAAATGCGAAATTCCTTTTTATCCATTTTTTTCACAATAACAAAAGTGACTTCACAAAAGACGCTCTATTTCACAAACTAATTGACTTGCAGACGTCAAATTTTGACACGAATCATTTGAAGGTTGGTACTATATAAAAATAATATGTATTTAATACTAGCGACGCCATCTATGTGTCAGACCGGGGACTTATCAGTCAACCTGTTAGTTCGGCAAAAACAAAAAACAAAAATTATTAGAAATATACATATTTTTTTTAAAAAGAGTTATAGTGCAGTTAGTGATTTAGCAGATATCGACTATAAAAATTCTTTTTATATTAAAGAACTTACAAAAAATATACATAGGCCATGAAGCCAAATCAGAAATTCTTTCAAAAAGCATCCCTGAAACTGGTACTACTACAGTAAAAACTTATATTTTAAAATTTTACCCTAAACTTGTCAAATTTTATTATGAATTGACATAATAACAAAAAATGGAATAATACAAAATTCTTAAGTTTTAATTTTTGTTTGGTATAAGTTAATAACAAGTATATACGGCCGTAAGTTCGGCCAGACCGAGTCTTATGTACCCTCCACCGTGGATTGCATAGAAACTTGTACTAAAGACTGTCATCCACAATAGAATTACTTGGGTTGCGGTAACACTTGCCGATGGTAAGGTATCTTAAAACTTCTTTACACCGTCTTAAAAGGCCGATTAATTACGTATATAATTCAATGTGACAACATTTTCTATAAAAATAAAATTTTGACACAATTTTCTATAGAAATAAAATTTTGACAAAATTTTCTATATCAATAAAATTTTGACAAACTTTTCTATAGAAATAAAGTCTTGACAAAATTTGGTATAGTAATAAAATTTTCATAAATTTGTCTATAGAAATAAAATTTTGACAAAATTTTGTATAGCAATCAAATTTTGACAAAATTTTCTATAGAGATAAATTTTTGACAAAATTTTCTATAAAAATAAAATTTTGACAAAATTTTCTATAGTAATAAAATTTTGGCAACATTTTCTATAGAAACAAGTAAGGAAAGTCTAAAGTCGGGCGCGGACGACTATATCATACCCTGCACCACTTTGTAGATCTAAATTTTCGATACCATATCATATCCGTCAAATGTGTTGGGGGCTATATATAAAGGTTTGTCCCAAATACATACATTTAAATATCACTAGATCTGGACAGAATTTCATAGACTTCTACAAAATCTATAGACTCAAAATTTAAGTCGCCTAATGCACTAGGGAGGAACACAATGTTAGTAAAAACCTAACTTATAATACCCTGTTCCACAGTGTGGCGCAGGGTATAAATATGGGAAACGTTGAAATCTGAAGCAATTTTAAGGAAACATCGAAAAAGTTTATTTATGATCGCTCGATATATATGTATTAGAAGGTTAGGAAAATTAGAGTCATTTTTACAACTTTTCGACTTAGCAGTGGCGATTTTACAAGGAAAATGTTGGTATTTTGACCATTTTTGTCGAAATCAGAAAAACATATATATGGGAGCTATATCTAAATCTGAACCGATTTCAACCAAATTTGGCACGCATAGCTACAATGCTAATTCTACACACTGTGCAAAATTTCAACTAAATCGGAGCAAAATATTGGCCTCTGTGGTCATATGAGTGTAAATCGGCCGAAAGCTATATATTGGAGCTATATCTAAATCTGAACCGATTTCAACCAAATTTGGCACGCATAGCTACAATACTAATTCTACCCCCTGTGCAAAATTTCAACCAAATTGGGGCAAAACTCTGGCTTCTGGGACCGTATTAGTCCATATCGGGCGAAAGATATATATGGGAGCTATATCTAAATTTGAACCGATTTCAATAACATTTGGCACACTTGACTATAGTACTAATTGTTCTTCTTGTGCAAAATTTTAAGCAAATTAGGTGCAAACTCTGGCTTCTGGGGCCATATAAGTCCATATCGGGCGAAATATATATATGGGAGCTATATCTAAATCTGAACCGATTTCTCCCACAATCAATAGGGATATATTCTGAGTCAAAACACATACTTGTGCCAAGTTTGATTGGACTAAAACTGCGAACTAGACTTTGATTACAAAAATGTGTTCACGGACAGACGGACATCGCTATATCGACTCAAGAGCCCACCCTGAGCATTTTTGCCAAAGCCACCATGTGTCTATCTCGTCTCCTTCTGGGTGTTGCAAACATATGTACTAACTTATAATACCCTGTTCCAAAGTGTGGAGCAGTGTATAAATATGGGAAACATTTAAATCTGAAACAATTTTAAGGAAACTTCGCAAAAGTTTATTTATGATTTATCGCTCGATATATACGTATTAGAAGTTTAGGAAAATTAGAGTAATTTTTACAACTTTTCGACTAAGCAGTAGCGATTTTACAAGAAAAGTGTTGGTATTTTGTCGAAATCAGAAAAACATATATATGGGAGCAATATCTAAATCTGAACCGATTTCAACCAAATTTGGCACGCATAGCTACAATGCTAATTCTACTCCCTGTGCAAAATTTCACCTAAATCGGAGTTAAAAATTGGCCTCTGTGGTCATTTGAGTGTAAATCGGGCGAAAGCTATATATGGGAGATATATCTAAATCTGAACCGATTCCAACCAAATTTGGCACGATTAGCTACAATGCGAATTCTACTCCCTGTGCAAAATTTCAACTAAATCGGAGTAAAAGATTGGCCACTGTGGTCATATGAGTGTAAATCAGGCGAACGATATATATGGGAGCTATATCTAAATCTGAACCGATTTTATTAAAATTTAGTACACTTGACTAGACTACTAATTGTACTCCTAGTGCAAAATTTCAACCAAATTGGGGTAAAACTGTGGCTTCTGGGACCGTAGGGATCTATTCTGAGCCAAAACACATACTTGTGCCAAATTTTAAGTCAATTGGACTAAAACTGCGACCTAAACTTTGATTACAAAAATGTGTTCACGGACAGACGGACAGACGGACATGGCTATATCGACTCAGGAGCCCACCCTGAGCATTTTTGCCAAAGACACCATGTGTCTATCTCGTCTCCTTCTGGGTGTTGCAAACATATGCACTAACTTATAATACCCTGTTCCACCGTGTGGAGCAGGGTATAATAAAATTTTGACAAAATTTTCTATAGAAATAAAATTTTGGTAGATTATTTTTGGAGATCGGCTATATATAACTATAGACCGATATGGACCAATTTTGGCATGGTTTAAACATGATCGGATGAATTTAGCTCCTCCAAGAGCTCCAGAGGTCATATCTAGGGATCGGTTTAAATAGGGGTTATATATAATTAAGGCCGGTATGGACCATTTTTGGCATGATTATTAGAGACCATATACTAACACCACGTACCCCATTTCAACGGGATCGGGCGAACTTTGCTCTTCCAAGGGACTCCGGAGGTCAAAGTTTTAATGGACCGATATGGAACAATATCACGTACCAAATTTCAACCGAATCGGATGAATTTTGCTTATCCATGAGGCTCCGGAGGTCAAATCTGGGGATCGGTTTATATGGGGGCTACATATAATTATGGACCGATATGGACCAATTCCTGCACGGTTGTTAGAGACCATATACTAACGCCACGTACCAAATTTCAACCGAATCGAATGAATTTTGCTTATCCATGAGGCTCCGGAGGTCAAATCTGGGGATCGGTTTATATGGGGGCTACATATAATTATGGACCGATATGGAGCAATTCCTGCATGGTTGTTATAGACCATACACTAACACCACGTACCAAATTTCAACCGAATCGGATGAATTTTGCTCATCCATGAGGCTCCGGAGGTCAAATCTGGGGATCGGTTTATATGGGGGGCTATATATAATTATGGACCGATGCGGACCAATTTTTGCAAGGTTGTTAGAGACCATATACTAACACCGTGTACCAACTTTCAAACGGATCGGATGAATTTTGCTCCTCCAAAAGGCTGTGCAAGCCAAATCGTAGCGTCGGTTTATATGGGGGCTATACGTAAAAGTGGTCCGATATGACCCACTTGCAATACCATCCGACCTAGGTTAGGTTAGGTTATGTGGCAGCCCGATGTATCAAGCTCACTTAGACTATTCAGTCCATTGTGATACCACAGTGGTGAACTTCTCTCTTATCACTGAGTGCTGCCCGATTCCATTCCATCCGACCTACATCAATAACAACTACTTGTGCCAAGTTTCAAGTTGATAGCTTGTTTCGTTCGGAAGTTAGAGTGATTTCAACAGACGGACGGACGGATGGACATGCTTAGATCGACTCAGAATTTCACCACGACCCAGAATATATATACTTTATGGGGGTCTTAAAGGGTGATACGGTCAAAATTTGGTGAAGGGAAAACGCGTGTAAATCGGTGAAATCGTTTATTTAAAAAATCAAATTAAATTTCTTTTTCAAGTTCAATTAGTATAAAATTCAGGGAAAATATTCAGTTAGGCTTTCGCTTTTCCAAATCCGAATTGCCGGGCCTCACGCTTACACCTGCCATCAGATTTTGTACAGCCACCTTGTCCACCTTCTTCGCCGCAGAAAGCCAGTTTGCCTTGAACTGCTGGTCGTCGTTAGCAGTTTTTTTGGTCTTCTTCAGGTTCCGCTTGACAATAGCCCAGTATTTATCAATTGGGCGGAGCTCTGGCGTGTTGGGAGGGTTCTTGTCCTTGGGAACCACCTGCACGTTGTTGGCGGCGTACCACTCCATGGCCTTTTTACCGTAATGGCAAAATGCCAAATCCGGCCAAAACAGTTCTTCAGGAAAGGCAGCAGACGTTTATTCAAACACTCTTTCACTTAAATTTCTTGGTTGACAGTCCCGGAAGCTATGAAAATGGTGCTTTTCAAGCCACAGGTACAGATGGCTTGCCAAACCAGATATTTCTTTGCGAACTTTGACAGTTTCATGTGCTTTAAAATATCTGCTAGCTTTCCCCTTCCTTTTGCCGTATAAAACTCCTGTCCCGGAAGCTGCTTGTAGTCGGCTTTGACGTAGGTTTCGTCGTCCATTACCACGCAGTCAAACTTCGTCAGCATCGTCGTGTACAGTCTCCGGGATGGCGCTTTGGCCGTCGTATTTTGTTTATCATCGCGATTTGGAGTCACTACCTTCTTGTAAGTCGATAGCCCGGCTCGTTTTTTGGCTCGATGCACGGTTGTAGACGATACACCCAGCTTATTTGCGGCATCTCGGAGAGAGAGGTTAGGGTTTCGCTTGAAACTACCGGCAACTCTCTTTGTCGTCTCAGCGGCTTCCGGTTTTCGATTTCCCCCCGATCCAGACTTCCTGGCTGTCGACAAACGTTCCCCAAACACTTTAATTACATTTGTAACGGTTGATTTGGCAACTTTTAGCGATTTTGCCAGCTTTGCGTGCGAGTAGCTCGGATTTTCGCGATGCGCGAGCAAAATTTTGATGCGCTGCTCTTCTTGCTTGGACGGCATTTTGACAATTGAAGAGTGAATTCCAAAACTAAAATAGGAGCAACATTCTACACACACACACACCTTCAAAATGAGGGGTGTTCAGGTTTTTTAAATGCAAAATTGAAAGAAATACGTCAAGTTTATATTGACCAAATTTTGACCGTATCACCCTTTAGAGCAATATTTCGATGTGTTATAAAAGGAATGACAAAGTTAATATACCCCCATCCTATGGTGGAGGGTATAAAAAGAATGTGCCACATTTTGTGCCACTATTTAAAAATAATTGTGGCACTTTTTTGACGTTTGCCACTTTTTGACCGATACTTCGATACGTTACACTATAGTGGAGAAAAATGATCAAAGATCTGGTCACCCGTTTTTGATCTGGGCACCTCTTTCTGCAAAACTGACCTAAGACACCAAAGAAAACATTACTCGCATATCAAATTCGATGATGAGTATGTTGTTGTTGTTTTTTTTTTTTTGCTTTTTGGTTTTTGTTTTATCCCAAAAGTCAAACACCTGCTTAGACAAAGTCAGAAAAATTCTGCATAACATTGGTCAAAGCTGCCAAGCCATACCAAACAAAAAACTTAATTTCAAATTGGTCAGGCAGCAGCAAAGTCGAAATGTTTGGTGAGGCGACGGAAGAGAAGGAGCCAGAGTACCCAGGAGTACCATCAACAGCGTTGACACTGACTGGCATTGAGGTAGGTGCAATGACCAGAAACCCAAGAAGCAAATGAATGAAGAGCTGATACTATTCGAGCAAATATGGCCAACACATGCGAGCAGTAACAACAACCAAACAAAGAATGACCAAAGCTACTAAGACCTCCAGAAGGAATGTCCATATGCAAAGTCTGGCCCAAGAGTTAAAGAAGCAGCTTTGATGTTGTTGTTGTTGGTGTTGTCGCTGTCGTCGTTGGGTTTTTAACAAAGATATCAAATGCCAAAAAATCTTTTAAATGCAAAAAATAAAGCAGTGGTAGAGAGTGAGAGGGCAAACGAAACAAGTCCAAAAACAAAAAGAAACAACTAGCAAAAAACCGAAGATGATCAAATACATGCCACAATGAAGCAAATAGGCAACCGTATAATTTGCACCGAGAGTAACAGACCAAATGACAGCATTACCCATGGGGATAGATGGATGGGCAAGTAGTGGCGGCAACATAGGCCTCTAAGCCCAAACAAACTAAAGCAACTCTTTTTACACTCTCCACCATGGGATGTGGCGTATATTTACTTTATCTATGCGTGGGTTACGCATCGAGATATAGCTCTCAAATTTCGTGGTTTGGTTAGTGACAAACCGTTATTTTAGAATCCCTTAGTCCGTTGTAATACCACAGGTGCGAAACCACTTAGTGAAGCTTTGAAACGTTCACAAATATCACCAATATTCCTCAGAGGGTAAACGTTTTTTGGATTACGTCGAAACTGGAATTGAACCCATAACCATTTGTATACAAGACGGTCATGATACCAATGGTACACATCTCTTGATCGTAATGAAATTCTGATTAGATTTAGCGATGTCCATCCGGTTTTTAATCACGTTAACTTCCGAAAGAAGCTTGGCAGAAGTAGGTCGGATTGTATTACAAATGGGACGATCCCCAGATTTAATTTTTTGAATTTCTTGGAGGACGTGATACTCAATGTATGGCCTCTAATTTCCGTGGAAGCTACAGTGGTGCAATTGTTAGTATGTCCGCCCTACATACAGATTGGCCTTGGGTTGAATCCCAGTTTCGACCAATCACCAAAAAGTTTTTCAGTGGTGGATTATCTCCTCTCAGCAATGACGGTAATATTTCAGAGTCTTTCAAAGTGGTTTCACCGTAATGTGAAATGCCGATGGAGGGTATATAAGATTCGGCCTGGCCTAACATTCAAGTGTGATTTTTTGTTGTTTCAATATGATATTCTGTTTTTGCTGATGGACTCTAACTGCCTCAATGACTGGCTTCTTGTATTCTTTTGGGATGGTACTCTCTCTCTCTCTCTCTATCTCTCTCATTCTCTGTATCTGCCTATGTTGTCTTCTTTGAACTGTAATTTAGAAAAAGACCGGCCGGTTTATGTTCATTTTAGTGTATGATTATGCAGAAATACGCACAACTTTCGTACAGGCCTAATATCCCATACACTCAAATAAAAATCTCAGTATATTTCATAACGGTAAATAACTTTTCGGACGAATTATTAAATAGTTACTAGAGTGAAAATTGGGGTTTATCGGATGTTAAATACCAGACATTTCTCCAAAAAATGTGATCGGTGTTTTTTGAAACAAAAAAACGGCGTAACTGGTCCAACACGAAAAGATTTTGTTACGGTATAATTTGTGTGACCATATGGTCGCGCTAGTACAGCCGGGATTAAGCCTAAAGTTCAGCTTCCTGTCCAATATACCCTTAGGTATTTTGCACACTCACCAAAGGGCAATCACGGTTGCCGCAGCTGGTAGAATTCTACAAAAATGGTAGATGTTTCACTGTTTGATAGATTGGTAGAATTCTTGATGTGTTGGTAAATTTTGCAAAATATTCCTCTCCAACTAAAATGTACTTCACAAATCTTCTATAGAAATAAAATTTTGACAAAATATTCTATTTTCTATAGAATTTTCTATTGAAATAAAATTAAGAAAAAACATTCTCTAAAAATAAAATTTTGACAAAATTTTCTATAGAAATAAAATTTGGACAAAATTTTCTAGAAATAAAATTTTGATAAAAATTTCTATAGAAATAAAATTTGGACAAAATTTTCTATAAAAATAAAATTTTGACAAAATTTTCTATAGAAATAAAATTTTGACAAAATTTTCTATAGAAATAAAATTTTGAAAAAATTTTCTATAGAAATAAAATTTGGACAAAATTTTCTATAGAAATACAATTTTGATAAAATTTCCTATAGAAATAAAATTTGGACAAAATTTTCAATAAAAATAAAATTTTGACATTATTTTCTATAAAAATAAAATTTTGAACAAAATTAAAAAAAAAAAATCTATAGAAATATAATTTGGACACAATTTTCTATAGAAATAAAATTTCGATAAAGTTTACTATAGAAATAAAATAAAAAAACAAGTATATACGGCCGTAAGTTCATGGATCATGGATTGCGTAGAAACTTCATCTAAACACTGCCATCCACAATCGAATTACTTAAGTTGCGGTAACGATTGCCGATGGCACGGTATCTTAAAACCTCCTAACACCATCTTCTAAATTGTATATAAGTCCATACGTGGTATATATTAAATCAAAAAAGATCGATCCAATACGTATATAATTCAGTTTGACAAAGTAGACATAAAATTTTGACAAAATTTTCTACAGAAATAAAATTTTAACAAAATTTTCTATAGAAATAACATTTTCACAAAGTTTTCAATAGAAACAAAATTTGAACAAAATTTTCTAAAGAAATAAAATCTTGGTAGGTTATTTTTGGCTGGAGTGGCAACCATGATTATGAACCGAATAAAATTTGAACAAAATTTTCTATAGAAATAAAATTTTGATAAAATTTTCTATAGAAATAAAATTTTGACAATGATGAAAATTTTATTACGAACCGAATAAAATTTTAACAAAATTTTCTCTAGAAATAAAATTTTGGCAAAATTTTCTATAGAAATAAAATTTTGACAAAATTTTCTATAGAAATAAAATTTTGGTAGATTATTTTTGGCTCTAGTGGCAACCATGATTATGAACCGATATGGACCAATTTTTGTGTGATTGGACCAATTTTGGTGTGGTTGTTAGCGACTATATACTAACACCACGTGTCTAATTTGAACCGGATCGGATGAATTTTGCTCCTCCAAGAGGCTCCGGAGGTCAAATCTGGAGAATGTTTTATATGGGGGCCACATATAATTATGGACCGATATGGACAAATTCTGGCACGGTTGTTAAAGATCATATACTAACACCATGTTCCAAATTACAACCGGATTGGATGAAATTTGCTTCTCTTGGAGACTTCGCAAGCCAAATCTGGGGATCGGTTTATATGGGGGCTATATATAATTATGAACGGATGTGGACCAATTTTTGCATGGTTGTTAGAGACCATATACCAATATCATGTACCAAATTTCAGGCGGATCGGATGAAATTTGCTTCTCTTTGAGGCTCGCAACCCAAATCTGCGGATCGGTTTATATGGGGTCTATATATAAATATGGACCGATGTGGACCAATTTTTGCATGGTTGTTAGAGACCATATACCAACATCATGTACCAAATTTCAGCCGGATCGGATGAAATTTCCTTCTCTTTGAGGCTCCGCAAGCCAAATCTGGGGATCGGTTTATATGGGGGCTGTATATAATTATAGACCGATGTGAACCAATTTTTGCATGATTGTTAGAGACCATATACCAATACCATGTACCAAATTTCAGCCGGATCGGATGAAATATGCTTCTCTTAGAGGCTCCACAAGCCAAATCTGGGGATCGGTTTATATGGGGGCTATATATAATTAAGGACCGATATGGACCAATTTGTCCATGGTTGTTAGAGACCATATACCAACATCATGTACCAAATTTCAGCCGGATCGGATGAAATTTTCTTCTCTTTGAGGCTCCGCAAGCCAAATCTGGGGATCGGTTTATATGGGGGCTATATATAATTATAGACCGATGTGAACCAAGTTTTGCATGGTTGTTAGGGACCATATACCAACACCATGTACCAAATTTCAGCCGAATCGGATGAAATTTGCTTCTCTTTTAGGCTCTGCAAGCCAAATCTGGGGATCGGTTTTTATGGGGGCTATATATAATTATAAACCGATGTGGACCAATTTTGGCATGGTTGTTATAGACCATATACCAACACCATATACCAAATTTCAGCCGGATCGGATGAAATATGCTTCTGTTAGAGGCTCCACAAGCCAAATCTGAGGGTCCCTTTATATGGGGGCTATACGTAAAAGTGGACCGATATGGCCCATTTTCAATACCATCCGACCTACATCGATAACAACTACTTGTGCCAAGTTCCAAGTCGATAGCTTGTTTCGTTCGGAAGTTAGCGTGATTTCAACAGACGGACGGACGGACGGACATGCTTAGATCGACTCAGAATTTCACCACGACCCAGAATATATATACTTTATGGGGTCTTAGAGCAATATTTCGATGTGTTACAAACGGAATGACAAAGTTAATATACCCCCATCCTATGATGGAGGGTATAAAAAAAAACAAGTGTAAACGACCGTAAGTTCGGCCAGGCCGAATCTTATGTACCCTCCACTATGGATTGCGTAGAAACTTCTGCGAAAGACTGTCATCTACAATCGAATTACTTGCGATGTGGTAATACTTACCGATGGCAAGGTATCTTAAAACTTCTTAATATCGTTTTCTAAATTGTGAGTTAGTCCATACGTGGTATATATTAGACAAAAAAGTTATGTATAGGTAAGTCTACAAATTATTACGAACCGATATGGACTTTTGCACGGTACGTGGAGAGCCAGAATTGAAATATGGGGGTCGCTTATATGGGGGCCACAATTATGAACTTGATATGGACCAATTTTTGTGTGATTGGGGATCGATTTATCTGAGGGCTATATATAACTATAGACCGATATGGACCTAGTTAGGCATGGTTGTTAACGGCCATATACTAGCACAATGTACCAAATTTATACTGACTCGGATGAAATTTGCACCTCCAAGAGGCTCCAAAACCAAATCTTGGGAATGGTATATATGGGGGCTATATATGATTATGGACTGTTATGGACCACTTTTAGCATGATTGTTAAATTTCATATACTAAAACCACGTACAAAATTTAAACCAGATCGGATGAATTTTGCTTCTCCAAGAGGCTCCAAAACCAAATCTCGGGATGGGTTTAACATATATGGATGGAGGCTATATATAATTATGGACTGATATGAACCAATTCCTGCATGGTTGTTGGATACCATATACTAACATCACGTACCAAATTTCAACCGAATCGGATGAATTTTGCTGTTCCAAGGGGCTCCGGAGGTCAAATCTGGGGATCGGTTTATATGGGGGCTATATATAATTATGGGCCGATTTCGACCAATTTTTGCATTGGTGTTTGAGGCTATATATTAACACCACGTACCAAATTTCAACTGAATCAGATGAATTTTGGTCTTCCAAGAGGCTCCGGAAGTCAAATCTGGGGACCGGTTTATATGTGGGCTATATGTAATTATGGACCGATGTGGACCAATTTTTGCACAGTGTTTAGAGACCATATACTTACACCACATACCAAATTTCAGCCGGATCGGATGAAATTTGCTTCTCTTAGAGGCTCCGCAAGCCAAATCTGGGGATCGGTTTATATGGGGGCTATATATAATTATGGACCGATGTGGACCAATTTTTGCACAGTGTTTAGAGACCATATACTAACACCATGTACCAAATTTCAGCCAGATCGGATGAAACTTGCTTCTCTTAGAGGATTCCCAAGCCAAATCTGGGGGTCCGTTTATATGGAGGCTATACGTAAAACTGGACCGATATGGCCCATTTGCAATACCACCTGACCTACATCAATAAGAACTACTTGTGCCAAGTTTCAAGTCGATAGCTTGTTTCGTTCGGAAGTTAGCGTGATTTCAACAGACGGACGGACATGCTTAGATCGACTCAGAATTTCACCACGACCTAGAATATATATGCTTCATGGGGTCTTAGAGCAATATTTCGATGTGTTACAAACGGAATGAGAAAGTTAATATACAAGTACATAGAGTAGTAAGTTCGGCCGGGCCGAATCTTAAATACCCACCACCATGAATCAAACTCTTCGCGGGTTACTGGATAATATATAGAATTTCGGGGGATTTGAACCAGTACGCTTCCCGAAGATACATTTTAATATTCTACCTATGAAGACTGGATCAGTTTCTGGATTCATAAGAAACAATTTTGTTTGAGTTTTAGAGAAATCATAAACATAACGTGTAATTGATGAAGTAACGCCTTGATTTGAAATATTAAATCTGCAGATTTTTACCGCCATTATTTAAATGATTACGAGGAATAAAATCTGGAAATTTTACTTTCAGTTTCAAGCAATTTTTATGATCGGTGCGCCTGCTATAGCCTCAAGAAGTGAAATCGGTCCATATCGGTGCCTTATATAATGGACCGGTAAAAATAAATGAGATGCAGATTTTTGAGGGTCCGAAGTACCACCCAGCAAAAAAAATTGGAAGTTGTTCCACAAACATTTCTTCTAAAGAGCAACGCGGGATCCCCCAATGATTTTTTCCACTTCCGATGCAGTCCTTTTGGACATGTACACAAACATTTCTTCTAAAGCGCATCTTGGGATCCCCCAATGATTTTTTTCTACTTCCGGTGCAGTCAAGTATTAGAAAGAACGCAATCAGGCTATTTTAAGTGCAAATTTTGGACAATTAAATTTTACAAAATAATAGAAAACTAATAAAAAAATTAAAAAAAAAAAATAGAAAATCCATAAAAAAGTAAAAAATTAATAATAATAATAAAATAAATTTCATCCCCGCTAGGATTTGAACCTGTGCCGTTTGACTTTTTCGCTTCCATGGAAGTTCTTTTGAGAAGGGTTTGCAAATTACGAGAAGTTTTAATTTTTTGTTGATTTTTAATGGAAAAAATATACTTATACGAAAATATGTGCCGAAAATAAAAAATAAAAATGATGCATGACATAAAAAAATAATTTTTAGAAAAATATTTGATAAAAAAATTGCCGCTGTTGAACCTGCGTTTCTTATTTTTGCGTTCATACTAATAAAGAACATCTCGAGAAGCAATTATAATGTTATTCCTTGGTGTCGTATTACGAACATATCACACACATTTGAATTGACCTTTCGATGCTTTATGTTTAATGGCGTTGGTGGCTGAGTGTGCTAAGGCGTTCTGTTATGGTGCCAGTAAACCCAGGTTCAATCCCTGGTCGGAGCGAAAAAGTTTTTCAAATTGTAAAAATTAGATAATAGGAAAATAATAGTGTAATAAAACATATGGATGGAAAAAAGTGAAATTGGTTGAAAAAAAAAATTTCGCTTTTTAAATTTCTTCATTCAAATTAACTTCCAGGGCACAACTTCTAAGCAATGCAAAGGATCCAAAAAGGGAGTAATTCCATCCTATGACAAGCCCATGTAAAATTCATTGGAGATGATCCAAGTTTGTACTACTTGCGGATCACAGATTGGGGATCCAAACTACTTTTTGGAAGCTCTTTTTTTGCTGGGCAGTGCACCGATACACCCCATTTTCGACACACCGCTTTATGGTCACAAAATATATCTAGATTTCTAATTTCAGGTAAATCGGATTGTAAATACAGTTTCGAGACGACCAAGAAGTATAATCGGGAGATCGATCTATACCAAAACATTGACCGATACACCCCATTTTCGACACACCAATTTGTGATCCTAAAATACCTCTTGATTTTCAATTTCAGGCAAATCAGATAGAAAATACAGTTTCTAGACGCCCAAGAAGCTAAATCGGGAAATCGACCGATATGGGGGCTATACCAAAACATGGACCGGTAGACACCATTTTCGGTACACTTTTTGATAGTCCGAAAATACCTCTAGATTTCCAATTTCAGGCAAATTGGATCAAAACTACGGTTTTTATAAGCCCAAGACCCCTAATCGGGAGGTCGGTTTATATGGGGACTATATCAAAACTTGGACCGATATAGGCCATTCTTAGAACATGACCTGCCTGCAGACAAAAGACGAGTTTGTGCAAAATTTCAGCACGATTGCTTCATGATTGAAGACTGTAGCGTGATTACAACAGACAGCCAGACAGGCAGACAGACAGACGGACAGACGGACATCGTTATATCGTCTTAGAATTTCTCCTGATCAAGAATATATACACTTTATATATTCGGAAATCGATATTTCGATGTGTTACCAACGGAATGACAAACTTATTATACCCCCGTCACCATTCTATGTTGGTGGGTATAAAAATCTATAGAAATAAAATGTTGACAAAATTTTCTATAGAAATACATTTGGGCAAAATTTTCTATAGAAATACAATTTTGACAAAATTTTCTATAAAAATAAAATTTCGACAAAATTTTCTATAAAAATAAAATTTCGACAAAATTTTCTATAGAAATAAAATTTTCTATTAAAAATACAATTTTTGGTTTGGTATTTTTTCGGTAAAATTTTCTTGAAATTTTTATAGATTATTTTTGCCTCAAATGCAGAATTTATACCTAGACCATTGTCCTTCGCCCATTTCTCAGTCACCCGGAGAGCTCTCTGTATAGTATCTCTAATTGTGGATGGGAATTTTCCCATGACTGCTATAGCCACATCATTTGCGTATGCCACCACTTTAATTCTTTCTTTTTTTAGATAAACAAGAAGGTTGTTTATAGCAACATTCCAAAGAAGAGGTGATAGAACTCCTCCTTGGAAAGTGCCACTGTTCACATAACATTGTATGTTTGCTTTTCCCAGTGAAACTGAAATATATCTCTTCGTCAGAAGTTTGTCTAATAGCATAAGCATCCCTTGATCAGTATTTAGAGTTGTGAATTCATTTAATATTGAACTCGATGTCTAGAAATGTCACAATCGTGTCTAGAAATGTCACAATCGTGTATTCATTGACAGATAGTAAGCTTTCAATAAAGCCGACTAACATAGTTCATGCAATTCGGTCTCAGTAGATCTGCCCATCGAGTAAGCATGTTGTCGTTTCGAGAGCAATCTTGAATCGATGCTAGATAAATATCTACCAGCCTCTCCAGCGTATGAAGGAATGCGGCCAAGCTGATTTCACTTGAGGGATTTTGACAAAATTTTCTATAGAAATGCAATTTTGACAAAATTTTCTATAGCAATAAAATGTTGACAAAATTTTCGATAGAAATAAAATTTGGACACAATTTTCTATAGAAATACAATTTTGACAAAATTTTTTATAGAAATCAAATTTTGACAAATTTTTCTATAGAAATAAAACTTGGACACAATTTTGACAAAATTTTCTATAGAAATAAAATTTTGACAAAATGTTCTATAGAAATCAAATTTTGACAAAATGTTCTATAGAAATCAAATTTTGACAAAATTTTCTATAGAAATACAATATTTTGGCAAAATTTTCTATAGAAATCAAATTTTGACAAAGTTTTCTATAGAAATAAAATTTGTACACAATTTTGACAAAATTTTCTATAGAAATAAAATGTTGACAAAATTTTCTATAGAAATAAAATTTTTTGTTGGTATTTTTTTTTTTAATTTTTGTAGATTATTTTTGTCTCAAGTGGCAATTAATACCAACTAATCACAGAATTATTCGCCGACAACCACCGAATAATTTTGTCAGTCACAGCGTATTAGTTCCAAATAGGGATGATACAATTCCTCGTTGTTCCGTATTCCTCATTCTAAACGTTAAACAGTTTATGTCTCCCAAAAAGCCACTTCTTGTTAAGACAATCCCAATTTTTTCTCGAGTGTTCATCATGTTTTTTTCACCATGTTTTTCTTTTATTATAAAATTTGTAAGCATTACAAAAACAACATGTGTTTATTTTAGCATGAAAACGATGTCAAAGGAATTAATTCCCAATTCATCAAGTTTCGGTCGTCTATGCCATATGCAGTACTTACAACAAAGTGCTGGAAAGACTTCAAACGAGAGGAGCCTAAAAGAAGTGGAAGAATACAAAAACAAAAAGAAGACAAAAGCCAAAAAAAAGACTTAAAATAAATACGACAAAAAAACGAATGTTCTGCCCAAAATGTCATGCCATGCAAGCGTTTTTGGGATGGGAGATTGGGTACGACAAAGCGGGATCTGGAAATGCAAACAGAAGTGGATGACTGTCACTAACCACTAGGTTCTCTGCCACCACAACCTCTATGGCGACTCCACTAGACTCTTTCGAGGGGTATGCTCCAACGACAGTGGCTATGACTATCACCAACACATTACCCATATCGCACAAATAGACGACATCATCATCATCCTCATTGTCGACGTTGTCATCGCCAACTTCATCGTCACCATCGTCCTCATCATCTTCATCAGCGACATGTAATAAGCCACTTAAGCGAGTTGTGTCTGTTTTTGTTTTTTGTCTCTGTGCTTCATTCTCAACTGCATTTGGTGCAGCATTTTCAACCAAAGTTTTAACAAAAGAAGCCCCCCAAAAGTCGGCTCGTCGGTTTAGGTCTTTGAATGAGATTTTTTTTTTCGTATTTTTCTAAAGGTCTCAAATTACTTAAGTGTATGCATGACATTGTCAAGCTAAATCTTTATGTTTACTATCTTCCTTTTTCTTCTTCTTCTTCGTCGTCATCGTTTCTTTCGTTTATCATAGAATGGCTGGTGAAATTTGTCCATAATTATATAGATTGTGGACCATAATTTGCAATGACCAAAAAAAAAACATAATTTAGGAAAAACAAGCCATATGAACGCTGGCCTATACTAAAAAAAACAACACAGAATATTGATAAGAGGGACATTGCTATACACTAGACGTAACATAAAAACAAGTATATACGGCCGTAAGTTAGGCCAGGCCGAATCTTATGTACCCTCCACCATGGACTGCGTAGAAACTTCTACTGAAGACTGACAATCGAATTACTTGGGTTGCGGTAACACTTGCCGATGGCAAGGTATCTTAAGATTTCCTAACATCGTCTTCTAAATTACAAGGTAGTCCATACGTAGTATATATTAAACTAAACAAGTATATACGGCCGTAAGTTCGGCCAGGCCGAATCTTATGTACCCTCCACCATGGATTGCGTAGAAACTTCTACGAAAGACTGTTATCCACAAATTTCAACTCACTCGGATGAAATTTGCTCCTCCAAGAGGCTCCTCCCAAAACCAAATCTCGGGATCGGTTTATATGGGGGCTATAAATGATTATGGACTGATATGGACCACTTTTAGCATGGTTGTTAAATATCATATAGTATCACCACGTACCAAATTTCAACCAGATCGGATGAATTTTGCTTCTCCAAAAGGCACCGAAGGTCAAATCTGGCGATCGGTTTATATGGGAACTATATATAATTATGGACTGATAGGAACTAATTCCTGCATGGTTGTTGGATACCATATACTAACATCACGTACCAAATTTCAACCGAATGGGAAGAATTTTTCTCTTCCAAGATGCTCCGGAGGTCAAATCTGGGGATCGGTTTATATCGGGCCTATATATAAGTATAGACCGATATCGACCAATTTTTGCATGGGTGTTTGAGGCCATATATTAACATTACGTACCAAATTTCAACTGAATCAGATGAATTTTGGTCTTCCAAGAGACTCCGGAGGTCAAATCTGGTGATCGGTTTATATGGGGGCTATATATAATTATGAACCGATATGGATCAATTTTTGCATGGTCATTAGAGAACATATACCAATACCATGTACCAAATTTCAGCCGGATCGGATGATATTTGGTTTTCTTAGAGTCTCCGCAAGCTAAATCGGGGGATAGGTTTATATGGGGGCTATATATAATTACGAACCGATGTGGACCAATTTTTGCATGGTCATTAGAGAACATATACCAATACCATGAACCTAATTTCAGCCGGATCGGATGCAATTTGCTTCTCTTAGAGGCTCCGCAAGCCAAATCGGGGGATCGGTTTATATGGGGGCTACATATAATTATGGACCGATGTGGACCAATTTTTGCATGGTTGTTAGATACCATATACTAACACTATGTACCAAATTTCAGCCGGATCGGATGAAATTAGCTTCTCTTAGAGCGATCGCAAGCCAAATTTGGGGGTCCGTTTATATAGGGGCTATACGTAAAAGTGGACCGATATGGACCAATTTTTGCATGGTTATTAGAGATCATTTACTAACACCATGTACCAAATTTCAGCTGGATCGGATGAAAGTTGCTTCTCTTAGAGCAATCGAAAGCCAAATTTGGGGGTCCGTTTATATGGGGGCTATATGTAAAAGTAGACCGATATGGCCCATTTGCAATAATATCCGACCTACATTAATAACAACTACTTGTGCCAAGTTTCAAGTCGATAGCTTGTTTCGTTCGGAAGTTAGCGTGATTTCAACAGACGGACGGACGGACATGCTCAGATCGACTCAGAATTTCACCACGACCCAGAATATATATACTTTATGGAGTCTTAGAGCAATATTTCGATTTGTTACAAACGGAATGACAAAGTTAGTATACCCCCATCCTATGGTGGAGCGTATAAAAAGTCCGATTAAATACGTAAATATTTCAGTTTGACAAAATTTTCTATAGAAATAAAATTTTGACAAAATTTTCTATAGAAATAAAATCTTGACAAAATTTTGTATAGTAATAAAATTTTGACCAAATTTTTTATAGAAATAAAGTTTTGACAAAATTTTCTATAGAAATATAATCTTGACAAAATTTTCTATAGAAATTTTGACAACATTTTTTATAATTTTATTTACAACATTTTTTATAGTAATACATTTTTGACAAAATTTTCTATAGTAATAAAATTTTAACAACATTTTCTATAGAAATAAAATTTTGGTAGATTATTTTTGGGGATCGGCTATATATAACTACAGACCGATATGGACCAAATTTGGCATGGTTGGTAGCGGCCATATACTAGCGCAATGTACCAAATTTCACCACGTACCAAATTTCAACCGGGTCGGATGAATTTTGCTCCTGCAATAGCTTCGGCGGTCAAATTTGGGGATTGGTTTGAAGGGGGGTTATATATAATTAAAACCGGTATGGATCATTTTTTGCATGGTTGTTAGAGACCATATACTAACACCACGTACCAAATTTCAACCGGATCGGGTGAATTTTGCTCTTCCAAAGGGCTCAGAAGTTCAAATCTGGGGATCGGTTTATATGGGGGCTACATATAATTATGGACCGATATGGACCAATTCCTGCATGGTTATCAGAGACCATATACTGACACCATGTACCAAATTTCAATCGAATCGGATGAATTTTGTTCATCCATGAGGCTCCGGAGATCAAATCTGGGGATCGGTTTATATGGGGGTTATATAATTATAGACCAATGTGGACCAATTTTTGCATGGTTGTTAGAGACCATATACTAACACCATGTACCAAATTTCAGCCGGATTGGATGAAATTTGCTTCTCTTAGAGGCTCCGTAAGCCAAATCGGGGGATCGGTTTATATGGGGGTTGTAAAAGTGGACCGATATGGCCCATTTGCAATACCGTCCGACCTACATCAATAACAACTACTTGTGCCAAGTTTCAAGTCGATAGCTTGTTTCGTTCGGAAGTTAGCGTGATTTCAACAGACGGACGGACGAACGGACATGCTCAGATCGACTCAGAATTTCACCACGACCCAGAATATATATACTTTATGGGGTCTTAGATCAATATTTCGATGTGTTACAAACGGAATGACAAAGTTAATATACCCCCCATCCTATGGTGGAGGGTATAAAAATGTCGATTAAATACGTTTATAATTAAGTTCAAAGTTTCTATAGTAATAAAATTTTGACAACATTTTCTATAAAAGTTTGGAAAAAATTTTCTATAGAAATAAAATTTTGATAAAATTTTCTATAGAAATAACATTTTGACAATGTTTTCCCTAAAAATAAAATTTTGGTAGATTATTTTTGGCTCGAGTGGCAACCATGAATATGAACCGATATGGACAAATTTTTTGTGTGATTTGGGATCGGCTATATATAACTATAGGCCGATATGGACCAATTTTGGCATGGATATTAGCGGCCTTATACTAACACCACGTTGCAAATTTCAACCGGATCGGATGAATTTTGCTCCTCCAAGAGACTCCGGAGATCAAATCTGGGTAACGGTTTATATGGGAGCTTCATATAATTATGGACCCATATGGACCAATTATTAGTTTTTGTTTGAGACCACATTCTAACACCATGTTCACCACTGTGGTATCACAATGGACTGAATAGTCTAAGTGAGCCTGATACATCGGGCTGCTACCTACACTGAAAAAAATATTGTCGTGAGGTCAAAGATTTCATGTCTTTAAAATACGAATACAAATTTTGCTTAGCATAGAAGACGCATTTCTCTAAAATAAAGTTATTTTCCTTGTCCAAAAGTCGATAAACTTTTCAATGAAGTCATATTGTCCTTATAATTAAGTGATTTGACTTAAAAATGGGTATCTTAACATGAAAGAAAAAATGTATAGGCTAAGGTCAACTTGACTTTAATAATTCAGAAAAATTCTTTAAATTCAATGAAATTGTCTTTAAATTTGTTGTCTTTTTGCATCTTGACTACAAAGCAAAAAATCGTTCAAATATAGGACATGTTTTTCAAAACTTTATTTTAAAGAAGTTTTTTACTTCAAACATAGCATAATTTCTACTGGAAGTCGAGTCCTAATTTGGAAAATAAAGTTGCCGTTAACTCGTTTTTAAAGGACTTTGATAGCATATGAAGAAAAAAAGCTGAGAATGCGAAAAATTAAAATTTGCTTCCTAGAAGCAAGTACACAAAACCTAAATTTAAAAGAGAATTGTGTCTTAAAAGTATACTTACTTGTATTCTCCGCTTCTTTGGCTCGGAATCAATACCAAATTTTTTAAAGTAAAGACAAAATCTTTGGAACCGAGTATGCTTTTTTTTCAGTGTAACCTAACCTAACCTAACCTAACACCATGTTCTAAATTTCAACCGGATCGGATGAATTTGGACCAATTTTTGCATGGTCATTAGAGAACATATACCAATACCATGTACCAAATTTCAGCCGAATCGGATGATATTTGGTTCTCTTAGAGTCTCCGCAAGCTAAATCGGGGAATTGGTTTATATGGGGGCTATATGTAATTATGGGACAAATTTTTGCATGGTTGTTAGAGACCATATACTAACGTCATGTACCAAATTTCAGCCGGATCGGATAAAATTTGCTTCAATTAGAGCGATCGCAAGCCAAATTTGGGGGTCCGTTTATATGGGGGCTATACGTAAAAGTGTACCGATATGGACCAATTTTTGCATGGTTATTAGAGATCATATACTAACACCATGTACTAAATTTCAGCCGGATCGGATGAATTTTTCTACTCCAAGAGGTTCCGCAAGCCAAATCTGTGCGTCGGTTTATACGCAAAAGTGGTCCGATATGGCCCATTTGCAATACCATCCGACCTATATCAATAATAACTACTTGTGCTAAGTTTCAAGTCGATAGCTTGTTTCGTTCGGAAGTTACCGTGATTTCAACAGACGGACGGACATGCTCAGATCGAATCAGACCCACGACCCAGAATATAAATATACTTTATGGGGTCTTAGAGCCATCCTATGGTGGAGGGGATAAAAAACAACAAATATCCTTATATACCCAGCAAAAAAATTTAGAAGTTCTTCCAAAGGTACAACTTTAAAAGCACTTACAGAAGATGTACTCCCAATGATGTTCTTTATTTTAACTAAACAGAAAGTTCCTTTTATTCAATTTTTTTATAATATGAATTTTTTTTAATGGGTAATTTTACTTTTTTTTTGTTTCAAATATGTTAAAAACAGAGTAAGAATTCATAAAACGGTATAAATTATTAAAATTTTGTCGAGAAAAATGCTACATCCAATCTGAAAAAATTGTGAATTTTTGAAAATATTTGAGGTCAAACGATTTAGACAAGCGTTAGAATCCATCAAAAAATGTTAAAAATTACAAAAACGATTTATGTGACAAAATATCACAGAATTTTTTAATTTACATCCAAAACATTGAATTTGGATCACACCTAACGAAGTAATGCAGATTCAGTGCAATGGCTGTTGAAATGGAGGTCTTCCGTCCTATGGCAAGCCCATGTTAAATTCATCGCTTCTGTGTCAATTTTGCACCACTTCCGTATCCAAAAAGAACATTTTCATTACTTTTTTGGCGATGCTTTTTTTTGCTGGGTAGAGATTTTATTTTATTTAAAATTTTCGATAGAAATAAAATTTTGACAAAAATTTCAATAGGAATACAATTTAGACAAAATTTTCTATAGAAATAAATAGTGAAAAAATTTTCTATAGAAATAAAATTTTTGACAAAATTTTCTATAGGAATAAAATTTTGACAAAATTTCTATAGAAATATAATTCTAACAAAATTTCTATAGAAATAAAATTTTGACAAAATTATCTATAGAAATAACAATAGAGGTATTTTAGTACCGTAACGAAGTGTGCCGAAAATGGCGATTATCTGTCCGTGTTTTGATATAGCCGCCATATAGACGGATCTCCTGATTTTAATTCTTGGGCTTTTACAATCTGTAGTTTTTATCCAATTTGCCTGAAAATTGAAATATAGAGCATATTGTAGGACCATAAAGATGTGCCGAAAATGATGAGGATCGCTCTATGTTTTGATATAGCTCCTATATAGACAGATTTCCCGATTTTACTTCTTGTGCTTCTAAAATTCGTAGTTTTTATCAAAATTACCTGAAATTGGAAAATGGTGTGTATCTCTCCATGTTTTTATATAGCTTCCATATTGACCGATCTCCCGATTTTACTTCTTGGACTTCTAGAATCCTTAGTTTTATATAATTTTGATCAAATTTTCTATTGCAATAAAATTTTGACAAAATTTTCTATAGAAATAAAATATTGACAAATTTTCTATAGAAATAAAATATTGACAAATGTTCGATAGAAATAAAATGTTGACAAAATTTGGATAGAAATAAAATTTTGACAAAATATTCTATAGAAATAAAATTTTGAAAAAATATTCTATAGAAATAAACTTTTGATAAAGTTTTCTATAGTAATAAAATTCTAACAAAATCTTTTATAGTAATAAAATTTTGACAAAATTTTCCATAGAAATAAAATTTTGAGAAAATTTTCTATAGAAAGAAACATTTGACAAAACTTTCTATAGTAATAAAATTTAGAGAAAATTTTCTATAGAAATAAAATTTTGAGAAAATTATCCATAGAATTAAAATTTGGACATAATTTTCTAAGGAAACAAAACTTTGTCTTAATTTTCTATAGAAATAAAATTTTTGACAAAATTTTTCGTAGAAATAAAATTTTGAAAATTTTTTTTTTATTTCTTTAGAAATAAAATTTTGACAAAATTTTCTTTAAAAATAAAATTTTGATAAAATTGTCCATAAAAAGTAAATGTTGATAAAATTGCTATAGAAATAAAATTTTGACAAAATTGTTTATAGAAATAAAATTTTGACAAAATTTTTTTATAGAAATAAGATTTTGACATAATTCTAAGGAAATAAAACTTTGTCACAATTTTCTATAGAAATAACATTTTTGACAAAATTTTCTATAGAAATACAATTTTGACAAAATTTTCTGCAGAAATTTATTTTTTGACAAAATTTTCTATAGAAATAAAATTTTTACATAATTTTCTACAGAAGGGAACCACCGTGGTGCAATGGTTAGCATGCCCGCCTTGCATACACAAGGTCGTGGTTTCGATTTCTGCATCGTCCGAACACCAAAAATTTTTCAGCGGTGGATGATCCCACCTCAGTAATGCTGGTGACATTTCTGAGGGTTTCAAAGCTTCTCTAAGAGGTTTCACTGCAATGTGGACCGCCGTTCGGACTCGGCTATAAAAAGGAGGTCCCTTGTCATTGAGCTTAACATGGAATCGGGCAGCACTCAGTGATAAGAGAGAAGTTCATCAAAACTGAAAAAATATTTACGTGATATTAAAGATTACGCATCCTAAATTTTAGGATGCGAAATTTACAAAATATTAAGGACAAATTTCTTTAATATAGTGAAATTTTAATTAAAACAAAGTTTATAATCATTGCTTCAAAAATTTTTTTCATAAAATTTGGGACACAAATTTTGTAAATTTGTCGTAAAGTTAGCAATGTGTGTAAAGAAACACATTTTTGTTTTAAAGAAATTGTCCTTAAATAAACTGAAATATTGAAACTTTAGATTTAAGATAAAAACGCTTCAAATATAGGCTAAAACTTATTTGAGGATTTAGCGTCTTTGGTTTAAAGTTTTTTTGGAATTCAGAAAAATTTTTTTAATTTGAAGTATCCGTTATAATTTTCATTTTTAAACTGACATTTGTTTGTACGTGAGTACCTTTATTAATAAACCGCGAAAAGACAATGAAAATTTGATAAATGTGATCTGTAACCTAATTTTAATTTTATTGATCCTAGATTTAAAGCCAGATATGTCGCTAAAAAATTCTTTATTTTAAAGAAGCCGCATCTTTGGTTCGGAATCAATACCAAAATCCTTAAGGTAAGGACAAAATCTTTGGATCCAAATAAACTTTTTTTTGAGTGAATGTGGTGTCACAATGGACTGAATAGTCTAAGTGAGCCTGATACATCGGGCTGCCACCTAACCTACAGAACAAAATACTGACAACATTTTCTATAGAAAAAAATTTTAACACAATGTTGCTATAGATATAAAAATTTTTACAACATTTTCTATAGAAATAAAATTTTGACAAAATTTTCTATAGAAATAAAATTTTGACAACATGTTCTACCGAAAGAAAATTTTGACAACATATTCTATAGAAATAAAATTTTGACAAAATTTTGAAACGAATTTTCGAATGGTTACAAAAGCACATTTTGTATATCTATTGCAGCGGCACTTTAACAGATTATTCTGAACGGAACACATTCATTTAGAATTCCCAACATTCCCATTGATTAAGATCATTGACATTCTTCAATGTCATTTCACATTTTCCATTGGTAAAACAAAACAAAAACAAACAAAACCTATGTAATTTTCATATTCCCACCTGATGTCAAGTGACACTGTAAAGGTTTCCTTTATTCCATGTGACATTACTGATATTGTAGAGAAGACTATGTCTCAGGACATTCACTTTAAACATCGAAATAGTCATAAACCACAATTCTATATTTGCGAGTTCAACAAAACGCATATGCATTCGTAGAATATAGCAAAAATGCTATTTGTTATTTTTTTTATAATTTTTTCTGTTTTGAAAAAGATTTTTCTTTTGTTGCATCTGTATATCGAACGATCCAACTCATTTTGTGGTTTTATTTAAAACACAGTCATAAAATATGACTCGAATAAAATGCGGTTAATGAAGCATATGGTACATGCAGCAAGGTAGCATATCAAGCCGAGTTTTGGAAGTGATATTATATCTTAAATACGTTAGTTGAAGATTGTTATGTTGCATTAATAACAAAAAAATACACTATAAACAGAAACCCAAAAAAAATTGTTTCATCCCGAAAGAAGATTTCGACAAACGAAATTTGCCTTTGTAATGAAGTATTTTCATTGAGAGGAAATAAACCCGAATTTTTGACCAACTATTGCCACCCATATATTTTATCTGTTTTTAATGAAAATTGTTTATAGTCAAACGAAAACTTATTTCCATCCGTTCGACTGTTGAAATAACGCTAACTACCTAACGAAATAGAGGAATTAAATATCATTAGTATTTCGATTTGCATTTTGATATAGTCCCCATATGTAGTGATTAAAATATAAATCTGCAGAATTTAGTTTTCATATAAGACAACCATCCAAATTTAAGACTACCATGCAAATTTAACTTTAACTTCGGGATGGGTATGTTCCATCAACTTCACTTGATATTTTTATACACACCACCATAGAATGGTGATAGGGGGTATAATAACCCAGCAAAAAAAGCGTTATGAAAATGTTCTTGTTGGATCCGGAAGTGATGCAAAATTAACGCAGAAGCGATGAATTTAATATGGGCTTGTCATAGGACGGAAGTCTTTCATTTCAACAGCCGTTTCACTGAATTTGCATCACTTCTTTACGTGTGCTCCGAATTCAATGTTTTGGATGTAAATTAAAAAATTGTGTGATATTTTGTCAAATAAATAATTTTTTAATTTTTTATAAATTTTAGTGGATTCTAACGCTTGTCAGAAACGTTTGCCCTCAAATATTTTCACATTTTTTTCAGATTGGAGTTAGCATTTTTTTTCGACAAAATTTAAATGATTTGTACCATTTTATGAATTCTTACTCTGTTTTTAACGTATTTGAAACAAAACAAGTATATGCGGCCGTAAGTTCGGCCAGGCCGAAGCTTATGTACCCTTCACCATGGATTGCGTAGAAACTTCTACTGAAGACTGTCATCCACAATCGAATTACTTGGGTTGCGGTAACACTTGCCGATGGCAAGGTATCTTAAAACTTCCTAACACCGTAATATATACCACATAGTCCATACGTGGTATATATTAAACTAAAAAGGCCGATTAAATACGTATATAATTAAGTTTAAAGTTTCTATAGAAATACAATTTTGACAACATTTTCTATAGAAGTAAAATTTGGAAAAAAATTTCTATAGAAATAAAATTTGGAAAAAATTTTCTATAGATATAAAATTTGGAAAAAATTTTCTATAGAAATAAAATTTTGACAAAATTTTCTATAGAAATAAAATTTTGACAAAATTTTCTATAGAAATAAAATTTTGACAAAATTTTCTATAGAAATAAAATTTTCTATAGAAATAACATTTTGACAATGTTTTCTATAAAAATAAAATTTTGATAGATTATTTTTGACTCGAGTGGCAACCATGATTATGAACCGATATGGACCAATTTTTGTGTGATACGGACCAATTTTGGCATGGTTATTAGCGGCCTTATACTAACACCATGTTGCAAATTTCAACCGGATCGGATGAATTTTGCTCCTCCAAGAGCCTCCGGAGATCAAATCTGGGGAACGGTTTATATGGGGGCTATATATAATTATTGACCGATATGGACCAATTCTTGCGTGTTTGTTAGAGACCACATTCTAACACCATGTTCCCAATTTCAACCGGATCGGATGAATTTAGCTCCTACAAGAGGCTCCGGAGGGCAAATCTGGGGATCGATTTATATGGGGCTATATATAATTATGGACCGATATGGACCAATTCTTGCATGGTTGTTAGAGACAATATACTAACACCACGTACCAATTTCAGTCGGATCGGATGACTTTTGCTCCTCTAAGAGGCTCCGGAGGTCAAATCTGGGGATCGGTTTATATGGGGGCTATATATAATTATGGGTCGACGTGGACCAATTTTTGCATGGTCATTAGAGAACATATACCAACACCATGTACCAAATTCCAGGCGGATCGGATGAAATTTGGTTCTCTTAGAGGCTCCGCAAGCCAAATCGGGGAATCGGTTTATATGGGGACTATAGGTAATTACGGGTCGATATGGACCAATTTTTGCATTTTTGTTAGAGACCCTATACTAACACCACGTACCAAATTTCAACCGGATCGGATGAATTTTGGTCTTCCCAGAGGCTCCGGAGGTCAAATCTGGTGATCGGTTTATATGGGGGCTATATATAATTATGGACGGATGTGGGCCAATTTTTGCATGGTCATTAGAGACTATATATTAACACCATGTACCAAATTTCAGCCGGATCGGATGAAATTTGCTTCTCTTAGGGGCCTCGCAAGCCAAATCGGGGGATCGTTTATATGGGGGCTATATATAATTATGGACCGATGTGGACCAATTTTTGCATGGTTGTTAGAGACCATATACTAACACCATGTTCCAAATTTCAGCCGGATCGGATGAAATTTGCTTCTCTTAGAGGATTTGCAAGCCAAATTTTAGGGTCCGTTTATATGGGGGCTATACGTAAAAGTGGACCGATGAGGACCGATTTTGGCATGGTTTGTGGAGGCTATATACTAACACCATGTACCAAATTTCAGCCGGATCGGGTGAAATTTGCTTCTTTTAGAGGGTCTGCAAGCCAAATTTGGGGGTCCGTTTATATGGGGACTATACGTAAAAGTGGACCGATATGGCCCATTTGCAATACCATCCGACCTACATCAATAACAACTACTTGTGCAAAGTTTCAAGTCGATAGCTTGTTTCGTTCGGAAGTTAGCGTGATTTCAACAGACGGACGGACGGACATGCTCAGATCGACTCAGAATTTCACCACGACCCAGAATATATATACTTTATGGGGTCTTAGAGCAATATTTCGATGTGTTACAAACGGAAGGACAAAGTTAATATACCCACCCCCCCCCCCCCCCCATCCTATGGTGGAGGGTATAAAAATTGTGAATTTTTGAAAATATTTGAGGTCAAACGTTTCCGACAAGCGTTAGAATCCATTAAAAATTATTAAAAATTATAAAAATTATTTATTTGACAAAATATCACAGAATTGTTTAATTTACATCCAAAATATTGAATTCGGATCACACCTAAAGAAGTGATGCAAATTCAGTGCAACGACCGTTGAAATGGAGTACTTCCGTCCTATGACAAGCCCGTATTAAATTCATCGTTGCTGCGTCAATTTTTCACCACTTCCGGATCCAAAAAGAACATTTTCATTACTTTTTTGGTGACGCTTTTTTGCTGGGTTGTTTATAGTAGATTGATTGGTGTACAACTCTTTTTGCTGACTGTACTTGTATCCTAAACACTTGTCAAAAATGTATTGGGGATTTTTTGCGAGGAATTTCGATTTAAATTGGGGATTTTTGGGGACGAAAGCATCCTAACTTGGGGAGAAGAGCCAGAAAAAAAAACCTGCCAATACAGTCGGTAAGGGTTTGATATATATTTTGCGAGTATATATCAAATCATATTTTGTTGAATTTGTTTGCATGCTTAAAGTAAATTTTTAAGATTTTTCTAAAACTAAAACAGAAATGGTTCTCATATGTAAATCCAGAAGCTGACGTTGTCTCCATACACACAAAAAAATTTTTTTCTGATTCAATCACCAAATTAATTGATCCAATTAATTTTTTAATTGAAATGTCTTCAATCACGAAAATGATAGTATCAATCACAGTTTTAATTGGGCATAGAACAAATTCTTGATTAAAAAATTAATTGATTTTTTCAGCAAATTTCAATTAATTTTTGAATTGATTCAATTAAAAATTTAATTGATGTTGAATTCAAAACTCAGTTAATTTATTAATTAAAAAAGGTAACTACTTTTAATTACTTTCTGAATTGACTTAGAGTTTTTATTTGGATTAACAAATGATTGTTTGATATACATTTTTAATTAAAAATTAAAAAAATTCAGCACTTTTTTAACTGAATTAGTCTTCCGAATTTGATTTAAAAGTTATTTGTATCAATTAATTTTTTAATTAAAAATTTTAAAATTTTCAATCATTGACTTAATTAACTTAATGTTTCTACCATGATTAAAAAGTTAATTGTATCAATTAATTTATTAATTGAAAACATTTTCAACTTCAATTAACTTTTTAATTGGAAATATGTTGGTGATATTTTTTTCTGTGTATGTAGAAACTTTAAATTGAACTTCGGTAATATGATACCAATTGCATTCTCTGTAATAAGTATACCAAGGTCTTGATGTGGACACTAAAATGTAGAAATGTGGACAGTGCCCTGTGAGCTATTTTTGGTCGCCCAGGACCAAATTTGCTAGTAAGCAAATTTTCTGCAAACTCTTTTGTACTTTGACCAATAAAGTTATTGGACATAAAAAAATTAACACATGATAATAGCAATAAATTGAAATTCCAACTTAAATTCAATAACACTTCCAGTGTTAATGCCCTTCTTCATAATTGTTTTGAAGAAACGTTTTCTTCTTAAATATTACAAAGGGAAGAAAAAAAAACAAAAACCAACAAAATTTTTACAACTCCCCATGGATCGTTTGGCTATGATCTAAAATTTATGAATGTAAATTAAAGTGTTTTCTTGCATACTGACATCTTTATTGGTGCGACGACAGTTTGCGTACAGTGTGGTATACAATGATGGACAAACATATGAACATACACACAATCTCACACACACACAAATCAACATGACAAACTTACTGAATATCTATAACATTCTACCAGGGGTCGCTTGCAACGACTTCAAATGTGAGTTGAAAATATTTCAGTTTTTTTTTTATTTTCACAAGTATTACGAATATGCACTAAACGAATGGAGAGCGTCCGTTATCGTTCCCTCTCGTTTAATGCGTTTTGTTTTGTTTGCTCTCTTTTATATAAATTTTGTTTATTTTTACGCTTTCTTTGGTCCGCTCCGCGTGGCATACTCCATCTTATATACATACATACAGTAAGTAGATGAAGAAAAAAATAACAAACGTACATTCGACATATTTGTGTTTTTTTTTATTCTCGTACGTACTACGAAAGAATTATACTTCATACATACAAACATGGTGTGTGTGTGTGTGCGTTCCCCTTTTTTGTGTGCTTCTTAACCTACGACAACCGAAATTACATTGGGCCAGGTTCATTGACCTTCGGTTATTGTACGATTTGTATTTTGTTGTTCTTGTTGTTTAGCTCATATTCAAGAAATAACTAAAAACAAAGAAAACGCACACACACATACACACCCAAGCTTTCACATATATATAAAGCTCACCGAAAGAGGCACAATCTCATATAAATACGTATATGACAGTATTTCATGTACCCAGCAAGCAGCAGGAACACCAGCAGCAAAAATGACGAAACCAATAAGCTGATGATGATGGGCATTTTGCAAAATTCGTCATATGCTGATTATGGTATTTTGACTTGGAAGAATTTTTGTTTTGCTCCCAATACCTTTTTTGGGATACGTATGAGAGGATGTACCATTTTGGGATTTTGCGGAGTCTATACTAATATTGTGTGTTCTACGTTATTAGAAAAACGTTGCCACATTGAATTTTTATTTTGGCCCAACATTTTTCAAAAATTGGACCAAAATTCCTACTAGCGGACCATTTTTCCAAATTAAATTAATATCATTTAAAAGTTAAAATTTGTCAAAAATTTTACTTCGATAGAAAATATTGTAAAATTTTTATTTCTATTCAAAACTTTTATTTCTATTTATTTCTATCTTCCTAATTTTGTCAAAACTTTATTTCTATAGAAAATTTTGTCGAAATTTTATTTCTATAGAAAATTTTGTCAAAATTTTATTTCTATAGAAAATTTTGTCAAAATTTTATTTCTATAGAAAATTCTGCCAAAATTTTATTTCTATAGAAAATTTTGTCAAAATTTTATTTCTATAGAAAATTTTGTCAAAATTTTATTTCTGTAGAAAATTTTGTCAAAACTTTATTTCTGTGGAAAACATTAGAAATTTTAGAAAATTTTATCCAGAAATTATGGAAATTGATTCTATAGAAAATTTTGTCAAAATTTTATTTCTATAGACGATTTTGTCAAAATTTTATTTCTATAGAAGATTTTGTCAAAATTTTATTTCTATAGAAAATTTTGTCAAAATCTTATTTCTACAGAAAATTTTGCCAAAATTTTATTTCTATAGAAAATTTCGTCAAAATTTCATTTCTTTTTGTTTGTTATTGTTGCTTTCTCTTTAATCATAGTTTTGCTGCAAGTCGAGGATGCTGATGAGGAATGTGGTAATTCCGAAACAGCTGTACATCCCACCATCTTGCAGTCTATAGGGCTGTGCCCAGATAAATTTGATAAGCATACTTTTCCTCTGTTGGTTAAGCTACACTTGTAGTTTAGTCAATGCATGGTTTTAAGCTTAGATCAAAAACAACAAAAATTTCATTTCTATAAAAAATTTTGTCAAAATTTCATATCTGTAGAAAATTTTGTCAACATTTTATTTCTATAGAAAATTTTGTCAAAATTTTATTTCTACAGAAAATTTTGTCAAAATTTTATTTCTATAGAAAATCTTGTCAAAATTTTATTTCTATAGAAAATTTTGTCAAAATTTTATTTCTATAGAAAATTTTGTTAAAATTTTATTTCTATAGAAAATTTTGTGAAAACTTTATTTCTATAGAAAATTTTGTCAAAATTTTATTTATATAGAAAATTTTGTTAAAATTTGTGGAAAACTTTTTTTTTAAAATTTTAGTCCATTAGAAAATTACAAATTTAAGTTCATTAGAAAATTTTGTCCACATTTTAGTTCATTAGAAAATTTTGTCCACATTTTATTTCTATAAAAAATTTTGTCAAAATTTTATTTCTGTAGAAAATTTTGTCAAAATTTTATTTCTATAGAAAATTTTGTCAAAATTTTATTTCTATAGAAAATTTTGTCAAAATTTTATTTCTATAGAAAAATTTGTCAAATTTTTACTTCTATAGAAAAATTTGTCAAAATTTTATTTCTATAGCAAATTTTGTCAAAATTTTATGTCTATAGAAAACTTTGTCAAAATTTCATATCTATAGAAAATTTTGTCAAAATTTCATATCTATAGAAAATTTTGTCAAAATTTTATTTTTATAGAACAAAATGTCATTTTGGGATTTTCTCCATTTTGGGATTTTGTGGAGTCTATACTAATATTGTGATAGGTGATAGTTCCAACGTTGCCACAACGAATTTTTATTTTGGCCCAACATTTTTCCAAAATTGGACCAAAATTCCTACCAGCGGACCATTTTTCCAAATTAAATAAATATAATTTAAAAGTTAAAATTTGTCAAAAATTTTACTTCGATAGAAAATTTTGTAAAATGTTTATTTCTATTCAAAACTTTTATTTCTATTTTTTTCTATCTTTTTTAATTTTGACAAAACTTTATTTCTATAGAAAATTTTGTCAAAATTTTATTTCTATAGAAAATTTTGTCAAAATTTTATTTATATAGAAAATTTTGACAAAATTTTATTTCTATAGAAAATTTTGTCAAAATTTCATATCTATAGAAAATTTTGTCAAAATTTCATATCTATAGAAAATTTTGTCAAAATTTTATTTTTATAGAACAAAATGTCATTTTGGGATTTTCTCCATTTTGGGATTTTGTGGAGTCTATACTAATATTGTGATAGGGGATAGTTCCAACATTGCCACAACGAATTTTTATTTTGGCCCAACATTTTTCCAAAATTGGACCAAAATTCCTACCAGCGGACCATTTTTCCAAATTAAATTAATATAATTTAAAAGTCAAAATTAGTCAAAAATTTTACTTCGATAGAAAATTTTGTAAAATGTTTATTTCTATTCAAAACATTTATTTCTATTTTTTCTATCTTTTTTAATTTTGACAAAACTTTATTTCTATAGAAAATTTTATCAAAATTTTATTTCTATAGAAAATTGTGTCAAAATTTTATTTCTATAGAAAATTTTGTCAAAATTTTATTTATATAGAAAATTTTGTCAAAATTTTATTTCTATAAAAATTTTGTCAAAATTTTATTTCTGTAGAAAATTTTGTCAAAATGTTATTTCTATAGAAAATTTTGTCAAAATTTTATTTCTATAGAAAAATTTGTCAAAATTTTATTTCTATAGAAAAATTTGTCAAAATTTTATTCTATAGAAAAATTTGTCAAAATTTTATTTCTATAGAAAATTTTGTCAAAATTTTATTTCTATAGAAAATTTTGTCAAAATTTCATATCTATAGAAAATTTTGTCAAAATTTCATATCTATAGAAAATTTTGTCAAAATTTTATTGTTATAGAAAAATTTCTCATTTTGGGATTTTCTCCATTTTGGGATTTTGTGGAGTCTATACTAATATTGTGATAGGGGATAGTTCCAACGTTGCCACAACGAATTTTTATTTTGGCCCAACATTTTTCCAAAATTGGACCAAAATTCCTACCAGCGGACCATTTTTCCAAATTAAATTAATATAATTTAAAAGTTAAAATTTGTCAAAAATTTTACTTCGATAGAAAATTTTGTAAAATGTTTATTTCTATTCAAAACTTTTATTTCTATTTTTTCTATCATTTTCAATTTTGACAAAACTTTATTTCTATAGAAAATTTTATCAAAATTTTATTTCTGTAGAAAATTTTTTCAAAATTTTATTTATATAGAAAATTTTGACAAAATTTTATTTCTATAGAAAATTTTGTCAAAATTTTATTTCCAAAGAAAATTTTGTAAAAATTTTATTTCTATAGAAAATTTCGTCAACAATTTATTACTCTAGAAAATTTTGTCAAAATTTTATTTTTATAGAAAATTTTGTCAAATTTTTATTTCTATAGAAAATTTTGTCAAATTTTTATTTCTATAGAATTTTTTTTTTAATTTTATTTCTGTGGAAAACTTTTTTAAAATTTTAATTTATTTGAAAATTTTGTCCACATTTTATTTCTATCGAAAATTTGGCAAAATTTCATTTCTGTAGAAAATTTTGTCAAAATTTCATATCAATAGAAAATTTTGTCAAAATTTTAGGTCTATAGAAAATTTTGTCAACATTTTATTTCTATAGAAAATTTTGTCAAATTTTTATTTTTCTAGAAAATTTTGTCAAATTTTTATTTCTATAAAAATTTTGTCAAAATTTTATTTCTATAGAAAATTTTGTCACGATTTTATTTCTGTGGAAAACTTTTTTAAAATTTTAGTTTATTAGAAAATTTTGTCCACATTTTATTTCTATAGAAAATTTGGCAAAATTTCATTTTTGTCAAAATTTTATTTCTATAGAAAATTTTTTTAAAATTTTATTTCTGTGGAAAAGTTTTTTAAAATTTTAGTTTATTAGAAAATTTTGTCCACATTTTATTTCTATAGAAAATTTGGCAAAATTTCATTTGTATAGAAAATTTTGTCAAAATTTCCTATCTATAGAAAATTTTGTCAAAATTTTATTTCTATACAAAATTTTGTCAAGATTTTATTTCTGTGAAAAACTGTTTTAAAATTTTAGTTTATTAGAAAATTTTGTCCACATTTTATTTCTATAGAAAATTTGGCAAAATTTCATTTTTGTCAAATATTTATTTCTATAGAAAATTTTGTCAAAATTTTATTTCTATAGAACATTTTTTTTAAATTTTATTTCTGTGGAAAACTTTTTTAAAACTTTAGTTTATTAGAAAATTTTGTCCACATTTTATTGCTATAGAAAATTTGGCAAAATTTCATATATAGAACATTTTTTTTAAATTTTATTTCTGTGGAAAACTTTTTTAAAACTTTAGTTTATTAGAAAATTTTGTCCACATTTTATTGCTATAGAAAATTTGGCAAAATTTCATTTCTATAAAAAATTTTGTCAAAATTTCATATCTATAGAAAATTTTGTCAAAATTTCATATCTATAGAAAATTTTGTCAAAATTTTATTGTTATAGAAAATTTTGTTAAAATTTTATTTTTATAGAAAATTTTGTCAAATTTTTATTTCTAATTATACAATTATTTTTCGAGCTTTTATGGACAGATATAGATTAAGGAACATGGTTAATAGAGCCATTGAAAAGAAAACGCCAGATACAAATCTATACACGTTACTGTCTTATTTTTACAATCTGAAAAACTTTTTGTCTCCACGGAGGTAAACCTGGATTGTTAGCACCATAATAAAACGCCGAAAATCGTGTGTATAGTATATATATATAGTTTTAGTATAGCCCCCACCGATAGACCGATCTCTCGATTTTACTTTTGGGGCTTGTAGCAACCGTAGTTGTTGTCCAATTTGTTAGGACTATAAATAGGTGTGCAAGAAATGATTTTATTGTTAGTTCAATTTGCCTGAACGGATAAAAACTACGGTTCTAGTTTTTATCCGTCCGATTTGCCTGAAATAGTAAATATACTCGCATTTTAGGCTCATAAAAACGTGTATCGGATTTAGTTTTTATCGGTCCATTTGGTATGGCATCCATATAGACCGATTTCACTTCTTGAGGGTAGAGAAAACGCACTGATCATGAAAATTTCTTGAAATTGAATGTAAAGTTTTCAGATCTCGTAATCATTTAAATAATAATATCTACAGATTTTAGATTTCAAATCCAGAAATTAAATAAATTATTTTAGATCTAAAAAACCTATGTCAAATTTACGAAATATACGAATCTTCTTATTTGATTTCTTGGGCTTCATAGAAACAGCAAATTTTACCTGATATAGCTGCAATTTATTTTGACACACAAATGACCTATTTAATTAAAATTATCTATTTCGAGAACGCTTAGGTGAAATTGAAGAATCGGTTTAAACTTATGAACCGAATGTCTAGTCCATCAAATAGATTACCTTGGGAGAGGTATATTCCGCCAAAGTTAGGTTAGATATAGTGGTGATTCTATGATTAGCTCAATGAGCTATGCAGCGTTGCCACAATGAATTTTTATTTTAAACCAACATTTTTACAAAATTGGACCAAAATTCGTACCAGCGGACCATTTTTCCAAATTAAATTAATATCATTTAAAAGTTAAAAATTTTCCAAAATTTTACTTCGATGTAAAATTTTTATTTCTCTTTATTTCTATAGAAAATTTTCTTAAAATTTTATTTCTATAGAAAGTTTGGTCAAAATTTTATTTCTATAGAAAATTTGAACAAAATTTTATTTCTGTAGAAAATTTTGTCAAAATGTTGTTTCTGTAAAAATCTTTGTTAAATTTTTAGTTCATTAGAAATTGTGTCCAAATTTTATTTCTATAGAAAATTTTATCAAAATTTAATTTCTGTCAAATTGTCAAAATTTCATTTCTTTAGCAAATTTTTTTAAAATTTTATTCCTATAGAAAGTTTTGTCAAAATTTTATTTCTTTAGGAATTTTTTTTAAACTTTATTTCTGTAGAAAATTTTGTCAAAATTTTATTTCTATAGAAAATTTTTGTAAAATTTTATTTCTATAGAAATTTTAAAATTAAAATTAAATTTTAAAAATTTTTATTTCTCTTTATTTCTATAGAAAATTTTGTCAAAATTTTATTTCTGTAGAAATTTTTTTTAAATTTATTTTTTTCTATAGAAAATTTTGACAAAATTTTACTTCTGTAGAAAATTTTGTCAAAATTTTACTTCTGTAGAAAAATTTGTCAAAAATTTGTTTCTGTAAAAGACTTTGTTAAATTTTTAGATCATTAGAAAATTGTGTCCAAATTTTATTTCGATAGAAAATTTTGTCCAAATTTCATTTCTATAGAAATTTTTGTCAAAATTTCATTTCTTTAGGATTTTGTTTTTAAATTTTATTTCTGTAGAAAATTTTGTCAAAATTTGATTCCTATAGAAAATTTTTGTAAAATTTTATATCTATAGAAAGTTTTGTCAAAATTTTATTTGTATAGAAAATTTTGACAACATTTTATTTCTATAGAAAATTTTGTCAAAATTTTATTTCTGTAGAAAACTTTGTTATATTTTTAGTTAGTTAGAAAACTGTGTCCAAATTTTATTTATATAGAAAATTTTGTCAAAATTTCATTTCTTTAGGAATGTTAACTAAACTTTTATTTCTATAGAAAATTTTGTTCCGTTTTGTATCTATACAAATTTTTGTTTAAATTTTGTTTCTGTACAACATTTTGGCAAAATTTTATTTCTATAGAAAATTTTTATTTCTATAGAAAATATTTGCAACATTTTATTTCTATAGAAAATTTTCTCAAAATTTTTTTCTATAGAAAGTTTAGAAAAAATTACCAATTTGTACACTTTTTTATTTTTTTTTTTTAAATTTTTAAATAATTTTTTATGCATTGTAATGTTGTCTAAAACATTTGACCTCAAATATTTTCAAAAAGTCTTAATTTTTCTAATATGTATTTAGATTTTTTTTTCAGACAAAATTTAAATAATTTTCACCATTTTATTAATTCTTACTCTTTTTTTAATTTTAAATTACCCATTAAAAAAAATAAAATTACCCATTAAAGATGTGAAAACAGAGCAAGTAATAACAAATTGGGTTAAAAAACTTCCTGTGTAGTTAAAATTTTTGAAAGGGCTTTTAAAGTTGTGTCTTTAGAACAACTTCCAATTTTTTTTTGTTGGCGAAGGATTTGTGCATAATTTCGAGCCAATGGATCTATACTTCTCTCACCATAAAGTTATCGGTGGCATATCCAATCAGTTAATTTCCTTTTTAACTTAAATGCCAAACAATCAGTCAAATCCAACAACGGAATAAGGAAATAGGAATAGATCATCTAACTGGACCAATGCCAGCTAATGCTGAGATATCTATGGGAAAAATAACTCCAGAGAAAAGAAAACAAAAAAACACAAGGAAGTTTGCCAAGTGTTGGCCTTAGAATCATTTCCTTTTTGTAATTTTCCCAATGGTGACATACATTGGATTGACCCACTGACTTTGCCACACATTGTATGGGGAGTACATGCAACAGCACCACCACCAGTACAACAACACTATCAGTCACAACATGCAAGTGCATTTGTACAATAACAACAACAACAATAATAATAACAGCAAACAATCAGTAATCATGACTGCATCAGCGGCAACAATGCCGGGTACAATACCATCCATACAAACCAAAGACTTGGAAGTTTGGTAGAGTTTACCTTAACACCACCATCACCACCATTTAGCAATGGGCGAAGAGCACTGACTCAAACAGGCATGGATATGGTGGCACACTAAACATGTGCTACAACATGGAACTCGCGACACCATGCCACCATATACTAGCATTCACGTTGAGATTCAAACAAAACAAGAAAATCCACTTTAGCCCTGCAGACTGAATGGCTAAAGGAAGGAACGCACGAATCGGGCATCAACATGCGAAGAACTATGATTATGCGATTATTCTAGGATGTCTTTTGACTTGGAGAAATGGAGACATTTATATGCATCTATGTACTACAACCACTAGAAAATAGGCCAAGTAATAATTGTCACACATAACCATTTCCAAGCAATACAAGGCTAAGTCGAAAATGATGGTATTCCGTTTGGAATTGAAATCGATTTCTGTTCACTTTGCAATATCCGATTGATTTCCTTGGCAATTCCTAATTGATCGATTGTACATTTATTAAAAAAACTCAATGGCATTTTAAAACATCACTAGTCGACTTAACAACACGGTTGCCACTTGAGCCAAGAGTAATCTACCAAAATTACCAAACACACACAAACAACAAAATCTTATTTTGTTAAAATTTTATTTTTAAGAACATTTTGTTAAAATTTTCTACCTATACAAAAATTTTTTAAAAATTTTATCTCTATAGAAAATTTTGTTAAAATTTTATTTATATCGAAATTTTAACAAAATTGTATTTCTTTAGGAAATTTTGTCAACATTTTTATTCTATAGAAAATTTTGTCAAAATTTTACTTCTATAGAAAATTTTGTCAAAATTTTATTTGTATAGAAAATTTTGTCAAAATCTTTTTATTATTGTTTGTTTCAAATTTCCATAGTAATAAAACTTTGACAAAATTTTTTTATCGAAATAAAATTTTATTTTTATAGAATATTTTGTAAAATTTTTATTCCTATAGAAAATTTTGCTAAAATTTTATTTCTTTAGAAAAAATTGTCAAAATTTTATTTCTTTAAAAATTTGTATCAACAATTTATTTTTTTAGAAAATTTTGTCAAAATTTTATTTCTATAGAAAATTTTGTCAAAACCTTTATTTTGACAAAATTTTTTATAGAACTAAAATTTTGTTAAAGATTTCTATAGAAATAAAATCTTGACAATATTTTTTTTATAGAAATAAAATTTTATTTCTATAGAATATTTTTTAAAAATCTTATTACTATAAAAAATTTTGTCTAGATTTTATTTTTATAGAAATTTTTTAACAACAATTTATTTCTATAGAAAATTTTGTGCAAATTTTATCTCTTTAGACATTTTAAAGCAAATTTTTTTCTATAGAAAAATTTGTCAAAATTTTATTTCTATAGAAAAATTTGTCAAAATTTTATTTCTATTAAAAAGTTTTGTCAAAATTTTATTTCTATAGAAATTTTTAACTAAATTTTATTGCTATAGATAATTTTGTCAAAATTTTATTTCTATAGAAAACTTTGTCAAAATTTTATTTCTATAGCAAAAAGTTATCAAAATTTTCTTTCTTGTTTGTCAAATTTTGTCAAAATTCTATTTCTAAAGTTTATAAAAATTTTATATATCTATGCAAAATTTTGTCAAAATTTTATTTCTATAGAAAATTTTGTTATTTCTACCGAAAAATGTTGTTAAAATTTTATTTGTGTAGAAAACTTTGTCAAAATTTTGTTTCTATAGAAAACTTTGTCAAAATTTATTTCTATAGAAAACTTTGTCAAAATTTTATTTCTATAGAAATTTTTACCAAAAATTTATTTATATAGAACATTTGCTAAATTTTATTTCTATAGAAAAGTTTTTTTCTATAGAAAACTTTACCACAATATCATTTCTATAGAATATTTTGTTACAATTATATTTCTACAGAAAGTTTTGTCAACATTGAAAAATTTGTCAAAATGTTATTTCTATAAAAAGTTTTGTCAAAATTTTATTTCTATAGAAATTTTTAACTAAATCTTATTTCTATAGAAAATTTTGTCAAAATTTGATTTCTATAGGAAATGTTGTCAAAATTTTATTTCTATAGAAAATTTTGTCAAAATCTTATTTCTATAGAATTTTTTTCAAAATTTTATTTCTATAGAAAATTTTGTCAACATTTTATTTCCATAGAAATTTTTAACTAAATTTTATTTCTATAGAAAATTTTGTAAAAATTTTATTTCTATAGAAAATTTTGTCAACATTTTATTTTTAAAGAAAATTTTGTCAACATTTTATTTCTGTAGAATTTCTTTTCAAAATTTTATTTCTATAGAAATTTTTACCAAAAATTTATTTATATAGAACATTTGCTAAAATTTTATTTCTACAGAAAGTTTTTTTTTCTATAGAAAACGTTATCAAAATATAATTTCTATAGAAAATTTTGTTACAATTATATTTCTACAGAAAGTTTTGTAAACATTGAAAAATTTGCCAAAATTTTATTTTCTATATCTTGTTACTATAAAAAATTTTGTCTAAATTTTATTTTTATAGAAATTTTTAACAATTTTTTATTTATATAGAAAATTTTGTGCAAATTTTATCTCTTTAGAAATTTTAAAGCAAATTTTATTTCTATAGAAAAATTGGTCAAAATTGTATTTCTATTAAAAAGTTTTGTCAAAATTTTATTTCTATAGAAATTTTTAACTAAATTTTATTGCTATAGATAATTTTGTCAAAATTTTATTTCTATAGAAAACTTTGTCAAAATTTTATTTCTATAGCAAAAAGTTATCAAATTTTCTTTCTATAGCAAAATTTTGTCAAAATTCTATTTCTAAAGTTTATAAAAATTTTATATATCTATAAAAAATTTTGTCAAAATTTTATTTCTGTAGAAAATTTTGTTATTTCTACCGAAAAATATTGCTAAAATTTTATTTGTATAGAAAACTTTGTCAAAATTTTGTTTCTATAGAAAACTTTGTCAAAATTTATTTCTATAGAAAACTTTGTCAAAATTTTATTTCTATAGAAAATTTTGTCAAAATTTTATTTCTATAGAAATGTTTAACAAAAATTTATTTAGATAGAACATTTGCTAAATTTTATTTCTATAGAAAAGTTGTTTTCAATAGAAAACTTTATCAAAATATCATTTCTATAGAATATTTTGTTACAATTATATTTCTACAGAAAGTTTTATCAACATTGAAAAATTTGTCAAAATGTTATTTCTATAAAAAATTTTGTCAAAATTTTATTTCTATAGAAATTTTTAACTAAATTTTATATCTATAGAAAATTTTGTCAAAATTTTATTTCTATAGAAAATTTTGTAAAAATTTTATTTCTATAGAAAATTTTGTCAAAATTTTATTTATATCGAAAATTTTGTCAAAATTTTATTTCTATAGAAAATTTTGTCAAAATTTTATTTCTATAGAAAATTTTGTCAAAACCTTATTTCTATAGAATATTTTTTCAAAATTTTATTTCTATAGAAATTTTTAACAAAATTTTATTTCTATAGAAAATTTTGTCAAAATTTATTTTCTATAGACAATTTTGTCAAAATTTTATTTCGATAGAAGATTTTGTCAAAATTTTATTTCTATAGAAAATTTTGTCAAAATTTTATTTCTATAGAAGATTTTGTCAAAATTTTATTTCTATAGAAAATTTTGTCAAAACCTTATTTCTATAGAATATTTTTTCAAAATTTTATTTCTATAGAAATTTTTAACTAAATTTTATTTCTATAGAAAATTTTGTCAAAATTTATTTTCTATAGAAAATTTTGTCAAAATTTTATTTCGATAGAAGATTTTGTCAAAATTTTATTTCTATAGAAAATTTTATCAAAATTTTATTTCTATAGAATTTGTTTTCAAAATTTTATTTCTGTAGAAATTTTTACCAAAAATTTATTTATATAGAACATTTGCTAAAATTTTATTTCTATAGAAAATTTTTTTCAATAGAAAACATTATCAAAATATCATTTCTATAGAAAATTTTGTTACAATTATATTTCTACAGAAATTTTTGTCAACGTTGAAAAATTTGTCAAAATTTTATTTCTATAAAAAAGTTTTGTCAAAATTTTATTTCTATAGAAAATTTTGTCAAAATTTTATTTCTATAGAAAATTTTGTCAAAATTTTATTTCTTTAGAATTTTTTTTCAAAATTTTATTTCTATAGCAAAATTTTATCAACATGTTATTTCTATAGCAAAATTTTGTCAAAATTCTACTTCTATAGAAAATTTTGTTTCTATAGAAAATTTTGTCAAAGTTTTATTTCTATAGAAAATTTTGTCAAAATTTTATTTCTAAAGAAAATTTTGTCAACATTTTATTTCTTAAGAAAATTATGTCAAAATTTCATTTCTGTAGAAATTTTTACCAAAAATTTATTTATATAGAACATTTGCTAAAATTTTAATTCTATAGAAAAGTTTTTTTTTTCTATAGAAAACTTTAGCTATAGCATCTATAGAAAAATTTGTCAAAATTTTATTTCTATAGAATTTTTTTTCAAAATTTTATTTCTATAGAAATTTTTACCAATTTTTTTTTATATAGAACATTTGCTAAAATTTTATTTCTATAGAAAAGTGTTTTTCTATAGATAACTTTATCAAAATATTATTTCTATAGAAAACTTTATCAAACTAGTATTTCCATAGAAATTATTGTCAAAATTTTATTTCTATAGAAAATTTGGTCAAAATTTTATTTCTAAAGAAAATTTTGTCAACATTTTATTTCTAAAGAAAATATTGTCAAAATTTTATTTCTATTGAAAATTTTATCAAAATTGTGTATCTATAGTAAATTTTGTCAAAATTTTATTTCTATGGAAAATCTTGTCAATATTCTTGACGATGTAACCATGTCCGACTGTCTGGCTCTCTGTTGTAATCATGCTACAGCATTCAATAATGAAACTATCGTGCTGAAATTTTGCAGGCATGTCAAGTTCGAGGATGGACTATATCTGCCCTACTTCATATAACCACCATATAATCGGTTTATATAGTGGCTATATCGAATCCATCGATTCGAGCTGCTTTTATCTGGTGTTATGAAAATCTAAAGGAATGTAACGTCCACAAGTGCCATGCTAAGTTTTGTAAATATCGCTCCGTGTTTTGCTATAGCTCACATAAACTTCGTGAGGCTATGGGAACTTTTTATCAGATTTTCTTGAAATTTTAAATCTATAGGCATTTTAAGTTCGTAAAGAGTTATACTGAATTTGTTATATATCGGTCTATGTTTTGATATAGCCCCAATATAGACTGATCTCTCGATTACACTTCGTGAGGGCATGGAAGCCGCAATTTGTATCGAATTCGATTAATTAATGGCGATTTCGATTGGAAAAAAGGTGCAACATTCTCGAAATTGATTGCCAAATATTAAGGACACTGTCATAAATTTTGGATCCTGTATCCCCCACAATATTATGAAACGAAAACGCCCTAACATATGTAAATCCAGAAGTATTTTAGGTCCATAAACAAATATGCCAAATTATACGTTTTTTTACGTGCAAGGTATCAAAATTATTTGTCATTGTGTTTCATTCAATTAGTTAATAATAACTGATTGCCACATTTACCTAAACAAATACTTCATTTATGTTACACAAATCAAATTTCTAATTTTACATTAAGAGGAAAATAAAATTCTAAATGCATCTTCATGCTCTGTAGCCGCAAATTTCACTTTCATTGTCAATGTCAATGTTGGCCATATGGGCAACAAGTGAACATGAGTACATACGAATACCAGACCAGACTACACCAACAAACACAAATCACAAATTGGCCCACACCATTTGAATACGCATAGAAGGCAAAGCGCTTGTCGTTGCATCTTTCGCACACGAAATTGTGAAGGGCCATAATTGCAGGCTCCTTGATAGTCAAACTACCTCAACACACCCGATCCATATCATGAAACATGCAGCATGATGCCTCGTTGCCACGGTTGCCACTCGAGACAAAAATAATCTACCAAAATGTGGAAAAAAACTACCAACAAATGATGTCAACAGTTTTATTTTATAGAAAATTTTGTCAAAATTTTTCTTCTATAGAAAATTGTGTCAAAATTTTATTTCTATAGAAAATTTTGTCAAAATTTTATTTCTCTGGAAAATTTTGTCAAAATTTTATTTCTATAGAAAATTTTGTTAAAATGTTATTTCTATATAAAATTTTGTCAAATTTTATTTCTATAGAAAATTTTGTCAAAATTTTATATCTATAGAAAATTTTGTTAAAATGTTATTTCTATATAAAATTTTGTAAAATTTTATTTCTATTGAAAATTTTGTCAAAATTTCCTATTTCAATGAAAAATGTTGTCAAAATATTTTCTATAGAAAATTTTGTCAAAATTTTATTTCTATAAAAAATTTTATTTCTATAGAAAATTTTGTTAAAATGTTATTTCTATATAAAATTTTATTTCTTTAGAAAATTTTGTTATCATTTTATTTCTATAAAAAATTGTGTCAAAATTTTATTTCTAGAGAAAATTTTGTCAAAATTTTATTTCTATAGAAAATTTTGTCAAAATTTTATTTCTATAGAAAATTTTGTGAAATTTTTTCTATTGAAAATTTTTTCAAAATTTTATATTTCTATAGAAAATATTGTTCATATTTTTTCTATAGCAAAATTTTGTCAAAATTTTATTTTTGTAGAAAATTGTGTCAAAATTTTATTTCTATAGAAAATGTTGTCAAAATTTTATTTCTATAGAAAATTTTGTCAAAATTTTATTTCTACCCAAAATTTTGTCAAAATTTTATTTCTATAAAAAATTGTGTCAAGATTGTATTTCAATAGAAAATTTTGTCAAAATTTTATTTCTATCAAATTTTGATTTCTATAGAAAATTATGTCAAAATTTTATTTCTATACAAATTTTTTTATAATTTTATTTCCATAGAAAATTTTGTGAAATTTTTTCTAGTGAAAATTTTGTCAATGTTTTATATTTCTATAGAAAATGTTGTCAACATATTTTCTATAGCAAAATTTTGTCAAAATTTTATTTCTATAGAAAATTTTGTCAAAATTTTATTTCTATAGAAAGTTATGGCAAAATTTTATTTCTATAGAAAATTTTGTCAAAATTTTGCTTCTATATAAAATTTTGTGAAATTTTGTCTATTAAAAATTTTGTCAAAATTTTATATTTCTATAGAAAATGTTGTCAACATTTTTTCTATAGAAAATTTTGTCAAAATTTTATTTCTGTAGAAAATTGTGTCAAAATTTTATTTCTGTAGAAAATTTTGTCAAAATTTTTTTTCTATAAAAAATTTTGTCAAAATTTTATTTGTATAGAAAATTTTGTCAAAATTTTATTTCTATAAAAACTTGTGTCAAAATTTTATTTCTATAGAAAATTTTGTCAAAATTTTATTTCTATCAAATTTTGATTTCTATAGAAAATTATGTCAAAATTTTATTTCTATACAAATTTTTTTATAATTTTATTTCCATAGAAAATTTTGTGAAATTTTTTCTAGTGAATATTTGGTCAAAATTTTACATTTCTATAGAAAATGTTGTCAACATTTTTTCTATAGCAAAATTTTGTCAAAATTTTATTTCTATTGAAAATTTTATCAAAATTTTATTTCTAACCAAAATTTTGTCAAAATTTTTTTCTATAGAAAATTTGTCAAAATTTTATTTCTATAGAAAATTTTTTTCAAAATTTTATTTCTAACCAAAATTTTTTCAAAATTTTATTTCTATAAAAAATTGTGTCAAAATTGTATTTCTATAGAATTTTTTTTTCTAGAGAACATTTTGTCAAAATTTTATTTCTATAGAAAATTTTGTCAAAATTTTATTTCTATAGAAAATTTTGTCAAAATTTTATTTCTGTAGAAAATTGTGTCAAAATTTTATTTCTACAGAAATTTTTGTCAAAATTTTATTTTTATAAAAAATTGTGTCAAGATTTTATTTCAATAGAACATTTTGTCAAAATTTTATTTGTATAGAAAATTTTGTCAAAATTTTATTTCTATAGACAATTTTGTCAAAATTTTGCTTCTATATAAAATTTTGTGAAATTTTGTCTATTAAAAATTTTGTCAAAATTTTATATTTCTATAGAAAATGTTGTCAACATTTTTTCTATAGAAAATTTTGTCAAAATTTTATTTCTGTAGAAAATTGTGTCAAAATTTTATTTCTACAGAAAATTTTGTCAAAATTTTATTTCTATAGAAAATTTTGTCAAAATTTTATTTGTATAGAAAATTTTGTCAAAATTTTATTTCTATAAAAACTTGTGTAAAAATTTTATTTCTATAGAAAATTTTGTCAAAATTTTATTTCTATCAAATTTTTATTTCTATAGAAAATTATGTCAAAATTTTATTTCTATACAAATTTTTTTATAATTTTATTTCTATAGAAAATTTTGTGAAATTTTTTCTAGTGAAAATTTTGTCAAAATTTTATATTTCTATAGAAAATGTTGTCAACATATTTTCTATAGCAAAATTTTGTCAAAATTTTATTTCTATAGAAAATTTTGTCAAAATTTTATTTCTATAGAAAATTTTGTCAAAATTTTATTTCTATAGAAAATTTTGTCAAAATTTTATTTCTATAGAAAATTTTGTCAAAATTTTATTTGCGAAATCTACCAAACCATTAAGAGTTCTACCCATCTACCAAAGATTAAAAACTCTACCATTTTTAGTCGAATTCGAGGAACTGTGGCAGCCGTGCTCTTTGCTATCTGCCATTGGCTTGTTTTTACAATTTCCCACCAATGTTCCTTAGTTCATTTGTCCGTCCACATATCCTCTGTTGCTCTGTGTGTGAATGATGCTCAAAAGTAACACAATTTGCCTAATAACTTAAGAGGCCGAAAAGATGCTTTTGCATTTTCAGGCATGTGGCGAAAATGCAACATAGAATTTAGGGTTATGGGGTGCTATGCTACTATGTGTACAAATTGCCTTTACTCAATTACGGAATTAGTTCTCCGAAGCATCTGGACGTAAAATGCAAACAACCGATTTGAAGGTCAGCCATAAGATTGGAAGGGTATGCGTTTCTGATGATGCTAATGTTTGGTCAAATGGAAATGATTTTGATGTTGATGAAGATGAAGATGATGATGATAGGAAGAATTTTGTTTATTTGGCACTGAGCCAAATTTGTGATGAAAACAAACTATAGGAATGTTTTCCTCCCAGCTGTTGGGTGTAGGTCGTTATTTATGACCCTTTTATATCCACACTACCATAGAATTGGGAGGGGAGTATAATACGTTGGCCTTTCCGTTTGCAAAACATCGAAATAACGATTTCCGACCATACACGGACGAAAAAGACTGTTCATATATTTTTGGGTGTAAAAATTATATATTTGGAACTGAAATATTTTAACACATTATTTTTAAGTGCAAGCATATAAAGTTCATAAACTATCATAACATAATTGGGACATATATGATAATATGTTAGAACATATTATGTTTGGGACATAAAAGGTTTGAAAATATAATATACTTATATGCAAACATATTTTAATTTAGAAATAGCCTATAAACATATATGTGTTTAAAAAGAGAGACCTAGAGGGTATGCTGCGAGTAAAATAATGGAAGTAACCAATTTGCGCCTTAAAAATATATCAACACAAAGAAAATTTCATGAAATTTTTTTCTACCAGTGTATGCCCTAAGGTGAAACATAATATGTTTGAATAATACAAACAATATTTTGTTTGGAGCAATCCTGAAAATCTATATGCTTGAAGCAAAATGATTTTTTTTTTTTTGAGGGTGAATCTTAGTTCCTCTCGTGATAAATTTCAAAATTTACCCACCACCTACTCATTCGTTTTATCAACAGCCTACACCGAATATTTTTAGACAGCATGAAAACAAAAGTGAAATTTTAATTCCTATGATATTTACTATTCTTTATTTTTATTAGTTTTTTCCTTTTTAAAAAAAGAAAAAAAGTCCAAATATATTTTCCATATCAGATGCAGCATCTTCTGCTGAAATTATTCTCTTGTCTTTGGCCATACAAAGAGCATCCTTAAAGACTTTAGCAAAATATTGCAGTGCTTCCCTTGTAAAGTTGTCCATGGAAATGTTTACATTTAATGCCATTCCATATAGCTGCTACCAAGACCTTGACTGTAGCGGTATTTGGCCAACTTGGCCATCCATTGTTGGATGATGCCGTGTCTTTTACTTTCGGGGCCATTCTCTGTTGCAGTATGAATGAATACAGGGGAAGTAGTGTGTTGGATTTGCCTGAAAGACAATGTGGCCAACACATGATGCCTTTCTTGGATTGGGGTTTATATGGCGTCATTGAAATTGAAATTAAGTGTGGTACAAAAGACACGTTTTCGTGTCCTACAAAACCTCCTTTTAATTCAATGATGCTAAGGTGTAAGCTAAGCTTTAGTTGGGATCTTATTTGTACTGTCGACCAAATTAAATTTGTAGAGGAATTGCTTTTGATTTTTGTGGTTCAATGATGGACAGAATTTCGATATAAGAATCATTTTGAGAAAGTGTTCTCCAATGTGGGTATTATTCGTAGAAATTTATTTAGGGCCGAAGCAATTTCCCCTGACCGGTCGACCTGTACCGTTGTGCGAATCAATCTTCATTTCCTATTCTTTGTAAATTCTTCACTAAAATAAGGAAATTTTCATCGATTTTTACAAATTTGGTAAATAACTTTTTTCGAAATATGTCCACAGAAAACATTTTTTCTAATTCAATTACCAAATTAATGTTTTAAATGAAATGTCTTCAATCACGAAATCAGTATTAATTGAACACACAAAAATATTTTATTAACAAACAAGTATATACGGGTGTAAGTTCGGCTAGGCCGAAGCTTATGTACCCTCCACCATGGATTGCGTAGAAACTTCTACTAATCTACTGTCATCCACAATCGAATTACTTGGGTTGCTGTAACACTTGCCGATGGCAATGTATCTTAAAACTTCGTAACACCGTCTTCTAAATTGTAAGTTAGTCCACACGTGGTATATATTAAACTAAAAAAAATGGCCGATTAAATACGTATATAATTCAGTTTGGCAAAATTTTCTATAGAAATAAAATTTTGACAAAATTTTCTATAGAAATAAAATTTTAACAAAATTTTCTATTGAAATAAAATTTTGATAAAATTTTCTATAGAAATAAAATTTTGACAAAATTTTCTATAGAAATAAAATTTTGACCAAATTTTCTATAGAAATAAAATTTGGACCAAATTTTCTATAGAAATAAAATTTTTACAAAATTTTCTATAGAAATAAAATTTTTACAAAATTTTCTATAGAAATAAAATTTGGACCAAATTTTCTATAGCAATAAAATTTTGACAACATTTTCTATAGACGTAAAATTTTGACAAAATTTTGTATAGAAATAAAATTTAGACAAAAATCTATAAATATAAAATTTTGATAAAATTTTCTATATTAATAAAATTTGGACACAATTTTCTATTGAAATAAAATTTTTACAAAAATTTCGATAGAAATAAAATTTTGACAAAATTTTCTAAAGAAATGAAATCGGGACAAAATTTTCTATAGAAATAAAATTTTGACAAAATTTTCTATAGAAACAAAATTTTGACAAAATTTTCTATAGAAACAAAATTTTGACAAAATTTTCTATAGAAACAAAATTTTGACAAAATTTTCTATAGAAATAAAATTTTGACAAAATTTTCTATAGAAATGAAATTGTGACAAAATTTTCTAAAGAAATGAAATCGGGAAAAAATTTTTTTTAGAAATAAAATTTTGGCAACATTTTCTATACAAATCAAATTTTGCCAAAATTTTCTATAGGAATAAAATTTTGACAAAAAAATTTTTTTTACCAAATTTTCTATACAAATAAAATTTTGACAAAATTTTCTATACAGCCGAAGCTATTAGTGCGGAAGCAAGCTAATTGCCGAAACAATTAGTGCGGAAGCAAGCTAATAGCCGAAGCTACTTGTGCGGAAGCAAGCCAATAGCCGGAGCTATTAGTGCGAAAGCAAGCTAATCGTCGGGAAACGATTTGTGCGTGAAACAATTAGTGCGGAAGCTAGCTAATACCCGAAACTACTAGTGCGGAAGCAAGCTAATAGCCGAAGCTACTAGTGCGGAAGCAAGCTAATAGCCGAAGCTACTAGTGCGGAAGCAGGCTAATAGACGAAGCTACTAGTGCGGAAGCAAGCTGATAGCCGAAGCTACTAGTGCGGAAGCAAGCTAATCGTCGGGAAACGATTAGTGCGGAAGCAAGCTAATAACCGAAGCAATTAGTGCGGAAGCAAGCAAAATGCCGAAACACTTCGTGCGGTGGTAGAGTTCCTGTCGCTTAGTGTGAACTGACTGCGGTCGTGCTACTCGTCGTGTTCAATACCCTTCGACTGTCGGGACTCCTTGCTCGTTGTCCAAAAACCCCGAGTTTATATTCTCCCACAGCCACGACGTAGATAAGAATTGTACTCATACCACGCAACAATAAATGTTGCCCAAAGTGAAATTGCCTCATAAAGCATTTTCCCATACCCATCCAGACTGCATTGAAATGACAGTGAGCTCAAGTCGGGGCACATCTTCAAACTTGACCTTCCTGCAAACAAAAAACGAATCTGTGGCAAATTTCTGGACGATAGCACCATTATTGACGGACATGCTTATATCGTCTTCCAATTTCTCACTGATCAAGAATATATACATATATATATATATATATATATATATATATATATATATATATATATATATATATATATATATATATATATATATATATATATATATATATATATATATATATATATATATATATATATATATATATATATATATATATATATATATATATATATATATATATATATATATATATATATATATATATATATATATATACATATATATATATATATATATATATATATATATATATATTTTATATATACTTTAAAGTATATATATATATATATATATATATATATATATATGTATATATATATATATATATATATATATATATATATATATATATATATATATATATATATATATATATATATATATATATATATATATATATATATATACATATATATATATATATATATATATATATATATATATATATATATATATATATATATATATTTTATATATACTTTAAAGTATATATATATATATATATATATATATATATATATATATATATATATATATATATATATATATATATATATATATATATATATATATATATATATATATATATATATATATATATATATATATATATATATATATATATATATATATATCTATATATATATATATATATATATATACTTTATATAGTCGGAATGGGAAACTTATTATACCCCCCTCACAATTCTATGGTGGTGGTATAAAAACGGCGAACATTTTCACTCATTTTCTTAAATAACTTTGTGTTCTTAGTTTGTTAAAAAATGATTGTATCAATTATTATTTTAATTAAAGTGTATTTTCAATCACTTTCTTAATGTTCTTTGAGATTTTATTTTTATTAAAAAATTGATTGTATCAATTATTTTTATACCCTCCACCATAGGATGGGGGGTATAGTAACTTTGTCATTCCGTTTGTGACACATCGTCATATTGCTCTAAGACCCCATATATTCTGGGTCGTGGTGAAATTCTGAGTCGATCTAAGCATGTCCGTCCGTCCGTCTGTTGAAATCACGCTACCTTTCGAACAAAACAAGCTATCGACTTGAAACTTGGCACAAGTAGTTGTTATTGATGTAGGTCGGATGGTATTGCAAATGGGCCATATCGGTCCACTTTTACTTATAGACACGTACATGGTGTTAGTGTATGGTCTCTACTGACCATATCGGTCCACTTTTACGTATAGCCCCCATATAAACGGACCCCCAAATTTGGCTTGCGGTTCCTCTAAAAGAAGCAAATTTCATCCGAACCGGCTGAAATTTGGTACATGCTGTTAGTATATGGTCTCTAACAACCATGCAAAAATTGGTCCACATCGGCCTATAATTATATATAGCCCCTATATAAACCGATCCCCCGATTTGGCTTGCGGAGTCTCCAAGAGAAGCAAATTTCATCCGATCCGGCTGAAATTTGGTACATGGTGTTAGTATATGGTCTGTAATAACCATGCAAAAATTGGTCCACATCGGTCCATAATTATATATAGCCCCCATATAAACCGATCCCCCGATTTGGCTTGCGAGGCCTCTAAGAGAAGCAAATTTCATCCGATCCGGCTGAAATTTGGTACATGGTGTTAGTATATGGTCTCTAACAACCATGCAAAAATTGGTCCACATCGGTACATAATTATATATAGCCCATATAAACCGATCGCCAGATTTGACCTCCGGATCCTCTTGGAAGTCCAAAATTCATCTGATTCAGTTGAAATTTGGTACGTGGTGTTGATATATGGTTTCAAACTCCCATGCAAAAATTGGTTGGTATCGGTCCATAATTTTATATAGGCTCCATATTAACCGATCCCCAGATTTGACCTCTAGAGGTAGGTAGGTCGGACGGTATTGCAAATGGGTCATATCGGTTAACTTTTACATATAGCCCCCATATAAACGGACACCCAGATTTGGCTTGCGGATCCTCTAAGAGAAACAAATTTGATCCGATCCGGCTGAAATTTGGTACATGGTGTAAGTATATGCTCTCACAACCATGCGAAAATTGGTACACATCGGTCCATAATTATATATAGCCCCTATATATACCGATCCCTAGATTTGGCTTGCGGATCCTCTAAGAGAAGCAAGTTTCATCCGATCCGGTTGAAATTTGGTACATGGTGTTAGTATATGGCCTCCAATACACATGCAAAAATTGGTCGAAATAGGTCCATAATTATTTATAGCCCCTATATAAACCGATCCCCAGATTTGACCTCCGGAGCCCCTAGGAAGAGCAAACTTCATCCGATTCGGTTGAAATTTGGTACGTGATGTTAGTATATGGTATCCAACAACCATGCAGTAATTGGTTCATATGAGTCCATAATTATATAACCCCCATATAAACCGATCCCCAGATTTGACCTCAGGTGCCTTTTGGAGAAGAAAAATTCATCCGATCTGGTTGAAATTTGGTACGTGGTGGTAGTATATGATATTTAACTACCATGCCAAAGTGGTCCATATCAGTCCATAATCATATATTGCCCCCATATAAACTGATCCCGAGATTTGGTTTTGGATCCTCTTGGAGGAGCAAATTTCATCCGAGTCAGTTGAAATTTGGTACATTGTGCTAGTATATGGCCGTTAACAACCATATCGGTCTATAGTTATATATAGCCCTCAGATAAATCGATCCCCAATCACACAAAAATTGGTCTATATCAAGTTCATAATTGTAGCCCCCATATAAGCGACCCCCATATTTCAATTCTGGCTCTCTACGTACCGTGCAAAAGTCCATATCGATTCGTAATTATTTGGAGACCTTTTTGTCTAATATATAGCACGTATGGACTAACTAATAATTTAGAAAACGATGTTAAAAAGTTTTAAGATACCACAACCCAATTAATTCGATTGTGGATGACAGTCTTTCGTAGAAGTTTCTACGCAATCCATGGTGGAGGGTACATAAGATTCGGCCTGGCCGAACTTACGGCCATATATAATTGTTTTTAATTAATAAAAGTAAATCATTTTTTAACTGATTTACATGTAGCTCCGTTAGGCTTTAACTGCCAGTTAACAGAAAGTAAATTGCAAATATCTTCTCTCCAGTTAACTTTAACTGAAAAAATTTTCGTCAGTTAAGTTCCTAACTGGCATATGGAATATATATGCAAGATGACAGCTTCGTCCATAATACGGTTCAAAAGTTGGTTAGTTAACAGAACACTAACGGAGCTTTATGAAAATGGGGGTTAGTCTTCCAAGTTTGATTAAAAAGTTTATTGTATCAAGTAATTGTTTAATTAAAATTTTAAAAATGTTCAACAATTAACCTTATTGGTTTAATGTTTCTAGTTCGATTAAAAAGTTAATTGTATCAATTATTATACAATTAATAATAATTTCGTAATTATTTGTAGACTTCTCTATATATACCTTTTTGTCTAATATATAGCACGTATGGACTAACTAATAATTTAGAAAACGATGTTAAAAAGTTAATTCGATTGTGGATGACAGTCTTTCGTAGAAGTGTCTACGCAATCCATGGTGGAGGGTACATAAGATTCGGCCTGGCCGAACTTACGGCCATATATACTTGTTTTTAATTAATAAAAGTAAATCATTTTTTAACTGACTTAGTCTTCCAAGTTTGATTAAAAATTTTATTGTATCAAGTAATTGTTTAATTAAAATTTTAAAAATGTTCAACAATTAACCTTATTGGTTTAATGTTTCTAGTTTGATTAAAATGTTAATTGTATCAATTAATTTATTAATTGAAAAAATGTTCACCAAAATATTTCCAATTAAAAGTTGATTGACGTAACTTTTAATTGGAAATATTTTGGTAATATTTGTTTCTGTGTAAAGCTGGGTTTCTGAGATGATATGTGGAAACCTAACAACGTTTTCTATTTTAACCTCTTACATCACCCATGCAAGAAGCTTTTGAAATGGTTAGAATTTTGCTGACAATTATTTATTTAAATAAACACTAAACTAATATTTCAAAGATTGGTTTTTGTTTTCTCTTCGTCAGTATGGTATGGCTAGTTAATATCTTGTAATAAAATTTCTCCAGATTTTCTTTCAAGAAAAAAAAAAACGAGTAAAACAGAATACAGTATAAATTATAGATTTCGGTTCCTCTAGGTTATATGGAATCATAAGAATTCGATTTCTTAAATATTCGATTACATGAATTTAATTGATTTGGTGTGAATGAAATTTTCTTTTAATTCGATAGCCTGCAGTCTTGCTGTGCTTGCATCGTCGGTACCTTTAATAGGATTAGAATATGTCAAGCATTTTTCCCCAGCCAAGGAGTTATCATGGGGGGCAGCATCAGAAGATTTTTTGAATACGGGGTATGGGTCAGTTGAATGAATGAGTTCCTTAACCCAACGTTACATGTTGTCACGTCATTTGAATTACTACTAGATCCAAAGATGACGTCAATGATGATGGGTTCCCTTTCATTTTTCGTTTCGTTTCGTTTTTTTCGGAACCGCACTCGAAAAAGTACTTGGTGAAGAAAAACCAAAAAAAAAAAAAACTGACACCGAAAAGTGACTTCTAACATTTTTCTTCGTCTTATGCGAAAGCACTCAAATCACACATATCCATCCGTCTCCTCATCACGGTTGCCACAGTTGTAGGATTCTAGCAAAAATGACAGATTTTGTGCCGTTTTATAGATTAGTAGAAATCTTGATGTTTTGTTAAATTTTGCAAAAAAGAATTTGACAAAATTTTTCATAGAAATAAAATTTTCGCAAAATTTTCTCTAGAAATAAAATTTTGACAAAATTTTCTTTAAAAATAAAATTTTGACAAAATTTCATATAGAAATAAACTTTTGACAACGTTTTCTATAGAAATAAAATTTTGACAACGTTTTCTATAGAAATAAAATTTTGACAAAGTTTTCTGAAAAAAATTTTGAAAAAAAATTTTATAGAAATAAAATTTTGAAAAAAATTTTCTTTAAAAATAAAATTTTGACAAAATTTTCTATTAAAAAAATCCTATAGAAATAAAATCTTGACAAAATTTTCTACAGAAATAAACTTTTGACAACGTTTTCTATAGAAATAAAATGTTGACAACGTTTTCTATTGAAATAAAATTTTGACAAAATTTTCTATAGAAATAAAAATGTGACAAAGTTTTCTGTAGATATAAAATTTATAAAACCTTCTCTAGAAATAAAATTGTGACAAAATTTTCTATAGGAATAAAATTTTGACAACATTTTTTATGGAATTAAAATGTTGACTAAATTTTCGATAGAAATAAAATTTTGACTAAATTTTCTATAGAAATACAACTTTAACAAAATTTTCTATAAAAATAAAATTTTCGCAAAATTTTCTCTAGAAATAAAATTTTGACAAAATTTTCTATAGAAATAAAATCTTGACAAAATTGTCTATAGAAATAAAATTTTGACGTTTTCTATCGAAACAAAATTTTGAAAAAAATTTCTACCGAAATAAAATTTTGACAAAATTTTCGGTATATAAAAAAAGTGATAACATTTTCTGTATATATGAAATTGATAAAATCTTCTCTAGAAATAAAATTTTGAAAAAATTTTCTATAGAAATAAAATTTTGACATTTTCTATAGAAATAAACTTTTGACAAAGTTTTCTATAGAAATAACATTTTGACAAAATTGTCTATGGAAATAAAATTTTGACAAAATTTTCTATAGAAATAAACTTTTGACAAAATTTTCTATTGAAATAAAATTTTGACAGAATTATCTATAGAAATAAAACTTTGACAAAGTTTTGTATAGAAATAAAATTTTGTCTAAATTTTCTTTAGAAATAAAATCTTGACAAAATTGTCTATGGAAATAAAATTTTGAAAACGTTTTATATCGAAACAAAATTTTGAAAAAAATTCTACAGAAATAAAATTTTGACAAAATTTTCGGTATATATAAAATTGATAAAATCTTCTCTAAAAATAAAATTTGACAAAATTTTCCATAGAAATAAAATGTTGACAAAATTTTCTATAGAAAAAAAAATGTTGACAAAATTTTCTATAGATAGAAAATTTTGACAACATTTTCTATAGAAATAAACTTTTGACAAAGTTTTCTATAGAAATAACATTTTGACAAAATTTTTCTATAGAAATAAAATTTTGACAAAATTTGGTATTGAAATAAAATTTTGACAACAATTTTTATAGAAATAAAATTTTTTACAAAATTTTCTATAGAGATAACATTTTGACAACATTTTCTATAGAAATATACTGTTGACAAAGTTTTCTATCGAAATAGACTTTTGACAAAGTTTTCTATAGAAATAACATTTTGACAAAAAATGTTTATAGGAATAAAATTTTGACAAAATATTCTATAGAAATTAAATTTTGACAAAATTTTCTATAGAAATAAAATTTTGACAAAATTTTCTATAGAAATAAAATTTAGAAAAAGTTTTCTATAGAAATAAAATTTTGACAAAATTTTCTACAGAAATAAAATTTTGACTAAATTTTCTACAAAAAAAATTGACAATAACTTTTATAGAAATAAACTTTTGACAAAGTTTTCTATGGAAATAACATTTTGACAAAAATTTCTATAGAAATAAACTTTTGATAAAATTTGGTATTGATGTAAAATTTTGACAAAAATCTTTATGGAAATAAAATTTTGACAAAACTTTCTATAGAAACAACATTTTAACAACATTTTCTATAGAAATAAACTGTTGACAAAGTTTTCTATCGAAATAGACTTTTGACAAAGTTTTCTATACACTGTTAGAAAAATATGTTTTTCATATGTTTCGATATAAACAAAATGTGTTTCGAGCACAATTTTTAAACACAATATATTTAAGAGCAAACATGTAATGTTCTCAAACTAACACTAAATGTTGGGAACACATATGTTAATATGTTAGAATATATTATGTTTGGGGCATGCATGTTTCATAAAAATTATATGTGTGAATGTAATCATATGTAAATTTACAAATTTCGAGTAAACATATACATGTTGTGATATTTTATTCAGAGAGCGACAGAGAGGGAGAGAGTATAGAGAAAGAAATAGAGATAAAAACCGGGAGGGTTGACGAAAGATATCAAATTAACACAGCGAGAGAATCGAAAGAGAGCAATTTCTGTGAAACCGCTTATATGTTGTTTCGGAAACTGCTTTATGATAAGGCCAAACATTTTATACGCTTAAGTCTATATATTATTTAATTTGTGTATATTATAAAATTATTTATGTATGTTTATACTCGACCCCACGTTCTTCCTTTGTTAGAGTTTTTGAATTCCTTCCAAAATATCAAACTTTTATACCAAAACCAGTTTTTTATTACAAAATTGTTATTTTTGCAATAAAAAAATAATATTTTATCCAAAAGCTCAGTCCATCTCGTTTATATCAAGCACTGTTTCTGACTGTAAATCTTTAATAACCCACATTTCGAAGTTTCATTATAAAAAATTAATATAGTATAAATATAAATGTGTAAATTAAAAAAAAGACAATTGGTGTTTGGTCGGAGTAGGGATTGAACCCACGACCCTTTGCATGTACGGCAGACATGCTAACCACTGCTCCACGTTGCCAACACATGTATGTTTCTGTTAAATAATGTTATGTTTGCATGGGCTCGTGGGCGCTGCAAACTATGCTATATAAATATAACTTATAACGATAATTGTCTTCTGGTGACTATAACAGCTACGTAGCTCAGTGGTAGTGTGTTGGCTTACAAACTGTATGGTCCTCTGTTCGATTCTCCGTCCAGGCGAAAGGTAAAATTTAAAAAAATTATAAAATTGAATAATTCCTTCAACATTATTTGTATTATAGAAAAAGGTGACAAGAACTAAAAAATTTCGTGGAAGTGAAAATTATGTTAGGGAATGAGCACAATCTTCTTTGGGGAAAATTCTTCCAAGCATATAATATTTTTGGCTCAAAATGCTTCCAAAAATAGAATATGTTCACATAAAACAAACATATTAAGGTTTCGGCAGTATCCAATAATATATGTGCTTCCTGCAAAATATGTTTGGAACATATGTTAGAGAGGCGATTTTTTTGAGGGTGTAGAAATAACATTTTGACAAAAACTGTTTATAGGAATAAAATTTTTACAAAATATTCTATAGAAATAAAATTTTGACAACATTTTCTACAAAAAAAATTAACAATAATTTTTATAGAAATAAACTTTTGACAATATTTTCTATAGAAATAAAATTTTGACAAAATTTTCCATAGAAATAAATTTTGACAAAAATTTCAATAGAAATAAAATGTTGACAAAATTTTCTATAGAAATAGCATTTTGACCAAATTTTCTATAGAAATTTGACAATAATTTTTATAGAAATAAACTTGTGAAATTTTTTTATAGAAATAAAATTTTGTTGTTGTTTTTTATTTCAGCTTACAACCATACATTGACTAAACTACAAGAGTAGCTTAACCAACAGAGGAAAAGAATGTTTGTCAAATTTATTTGGGCAAAGCCCTATAGACTGCAAGATGGTTGGATGGACGCACGTTTCGGAATTACCACATTCCTCATCAGCATCCTCTACTTGCAGCAAAACTATCAACCAATTATCAGAATAAATTCAGGCAGTTTATTAAACCCAACAAAAACCACACTTGAACCCTCCGAAAAAAGGTTTTACATTGATAGCCGGCTTATGCCGAAATAAATTCGAAACAAACATATCTCTTTTCCTATGCCACTGTCAAATCATCGATTTGAATTCACATGGCTGGGTTTATTTTGAGCGTGCCTCCTCTTCTTTTTCCATTTGTTTTGTTTTGTTATTGTTGGTTTTGTTCTTTAAGCATTGTTGTTGTTTTTTATTTCAGCTTACAACCATACATTGACTAAACTACAAGAGTAGCTTAACCAACAGAGGAAAAGAATGTTTGTCAAATTTATTTGGGCAAAGCCCTATAGACTGCAAGATGGTTGGATGGACGCACGTTTCGGAATTACCACATTCCTCATCAGCATCCTCTACTTGCAGCAAAACTATCAACCAATTATCAGAATAAATTCAGGCAGTTTATTAAACCCAACAAAAACCACACTTGAACCCTCCGAAAAAAGGTTTTACATTGATAGCCGGCTTATGCCGAAATAAATTCGAAACAAACATATCTCTTTTCCTATGCCACTGTCAAATCATCGATTTGAATTCACATGGCTGGGTTTATTTTGAGCGTGCCTCCTCTTCTTTTTCCATTTGTTTTGTTTTGTTATTGTTGGTTTTGTTCTTTAAGCATTGTTGTTGTTTTTTATTTCAGCTTACAACCATACATTGACTAAACTACAAGAGTAGCTTAACCAACAGAGGAAAAGAATGTTTGTCAAATTTATTTGGGCAAAGCCCTATAGACTGCAAGATGGTTGGATGGACGCACGTTTCGGAATTACCACATTCCTCATCAGCATCCTCTACTTGCAGCAAAACTATCAACCAATTATCAGAATAAATTCAGGCAGTTTATTAAACCCAACAAAAACCACACTTGAACCCTCCGAAAAAAGGTTTTACATTGATAGCCGGCTTATGCCGAAATAAATTCGAAACAAACATATCTCTTTTCCTATGCCACTGTCAAATCATCGATTTGAATTCACATGGCTGGGTTTATTTTGAGCGTGCCTCCTCTTCTTTTTCCATTTGTTTTGTTTTATTATTGTTGGTTTTGTTCTTTAAGCATTGTTGTTGTTTTTTATTTCAGCTTACAACCATACATTGACTAAACTACAAGAGTAGCTTAACCAACAGAGGAAAAGCTAAGCTACTCTTGTAGTTTAGTCAATGTATGGTTGTAAGCTGAAATAAAAAACAACAACAATGCTTAAAGAACAAAACCAACAATAACAAAACAAAACAAATGGAAAAAGAAGAGGAGGCACGCTCAAAATAAACCCAGCCATGTGAATTCAAATCGATGATTTGACAGTGGCATAGGAAAAGAGATATGTTTGTTTCGAATTTATTTCGGCATAAGCCGGCTATCAATGTAAAACCTTTTTTCGGAGGGTTCAAGTGTGGTTTTTGTTGGGTTTAATAAACTGCCTGAATTTATTCTGATAATTGGTTGATAGTTTTGCTGCAAGTAGAGGATGCTGATGAGGAATGTGGTAATTCCGAAACGTGCGTCCATCCAACCATCTTGCAGTCTATAGGGCTTTGCCCAAATAAATTTGACAAACATTCTTTTCCTCTGTTGGTTAAGCTACTCTTGTAGTTTAGTCAATGTATGGTTGTAAGCTGAAATAAAAAACAACAACAATGCTTAAAGAACAAAACCAACAATAACAAAACAAAACAAATGGAAAAAGAAGAGGAGGCACGCTCAAAATAAACCCAGCCATGTGAATTCAAATCGATGATTTGACAGTGGCATAGGAAAAGAGATATGTTTGTTTCGAATTTATTTCGGCATAAGCCGGCTATCAATGTAAAACCTTTTTTCGGAGGGTTCAAGAGTGGTTTTTGTTGGGTTTAATAAACTGCCTGAATTTATTCTGATAATTGGTTGATAGTTTTGCTGCAAGTAGAGGATGCTGATGAGGAATGTGGTAATTCCGAAACGTGCGTCCATCCAACCATCTTGCAGTCTATAGGGCTTTGCCCAAATAAATTTGACAAACATTCTTTTCCTCTGTTGGTTAAGCTACTCTTGTAGTTTAGTCAATGTATGGTTGTAAGCTGAAATAAAAAACAACAACAATGCTTAAAGAACAAAACCAACAATAACAAAACAAAACAAATGGAAATAAAATTTTGACAAAATTTTCTGTATGAATAAAATTTTGACTAAATTTTCTATAGAAATAAAAATGGTGACAAAATTTTCTGAAAAAAATTTGAAAAAAAATTTATAGAAATAAAATGTTGAAAAAAAATTCTATTAAAATAAAATTTTCACAAAATTTTCCATAAAAATAAAATTTTGACAAAATTTCCTATAGAAATAAAATCTTGACAAAATTTTCTATAGAAATAAAATTTGGACAAAATATTTTTTTAGAAATATAATTTTGACACTTTTTTATAGACAAAATATTTCTTTAGAAAAAAATTTTTGACAACATTTTTGATTTTTTTTTTATAAAAATAAAATTTTGACTAAATTTTAGTTACAAATAATATTATTAAAAAAAAAATTTATAGAAATAAAATTTGTTTTGTTTTGTTATTGTTGGTTTATTCTTCAATGATTTTGTTGTTTTTTGATTTCAGCTTAAAGCCATGCATTGACTAAACTACAAGTGTAGCTTAACCAACAGAGGAAAAGAATGTTTGTAAAATTTATTTGGACAAAGTCCTATAGACTGCAAGGTTTGATGGACGCACGTTTCGGAATTACCACATTCCTCATCAGCATCCTCTACTTTGACAAAATTTTCTATAGAAATAAAATTGTGACAAAATTTTCTATGGAAATAAAATTTTGACAGAATTTTCTATAGAGACACAATGTTGACAATTTTTTTTTACAGAAATAAAACTTTGAAAAAATTTTCTATAGAAATAAAATTTTGACACAATTTTCTATAGAAATAAATTTTAACAAAACTTTGGATAGAAATAACATTTTGTATAGAAATAACATTTTGACAAAATTTTCTATAGAAATAAATTTGCTTCAGAAATAAATAAAATTTTGACAAAAATTCTACAGATTAAACAAATTTTTTTTAGAAATAAAATTTAAAAAAAATTTTCCAGAAAAATATAATTAAAAACTTAATTGTGGATTTGGTATTTTTTTTTGTGCCAATTTTCTTCAAATTTTGGTAGATTATTTTTGGCTCGAGTGGCAACCGTGCTCCTCATGCATGTAGGTGGAGGATTCATTGGGCTTGTAAGTGTACTTGGTATGACACATACAAATGTATGCTTGTACCTATCATACTCACTCTCCCAATCACGTGTGAGTACATCGAAGTAAAAGTATGCACTTGAAGCATAAGCTACTCAAGTGAAGTGAAAAAAGAAGATGGTTTGTCATCGTAGAATGTCGACGTCGCCGACGACAACGATGACTATAACTGCAACTACTGCTACGACTTGCTAAACACCAAAGCATTTATATCGTGTTGTTGTTGTTGTTTGCGTTGGTGGAGTAGACAAAACCGAAAAAAAAACAACCAAAAATATATGAATGAATAAACACAAGAAGAAATCATTAACAAAATGCCTTGGAATGAGCAAAACACTCACTCATACCGAAGACAGACAGACAATCGACCATACCAAAAACGATGATGAGAGCACGAGCATATTTGTATATCACACGAAAAAAGTAACAAAAACCAGGCGCTCAGAATGTCTAATGCGAACAGTAAACTGACTGCTGGCCAACTTAAAACGGGCCCCACCACACCGCCCCCACATCAAATGAATTTCTCATTCATTCAGACAAACACTTGTACACTTAGCATACTACGAATACTTGTAAGCTCTCATTATGGTGTAGCGTAATTCAAAAGCCGCAAAAAAGGTAATGCCAATTTAGTGTTTTTTTTTTATACTCATCATCAAATTTTGAAGTTTCTGACACATCGAAAACTCGATTTCCGACCAACAAAGCATGTACTGAAAAAATTTTGCCGTGAGGCAAATATCTAATGGCTTTAAAATACTAATGCGGGTTTTGCTCAGCTTAGAAGACGCATTTCTCTGATATATTAATCACAAATTAAAGCGCTAGTGTATCAATTTTCTGAGTACGTATAACCTCAAAAATGTCAAGCTCTACGATAAAGCGGTCAGTTGTCAGATTGCAACATTAGGGTTGACCAATCCCGAAATATAAAAGGCAATACATTCTTTATAGCCGAGTCAGAACTAGAGGTGTGCACGTGACACGAAATTTTCGTGATTCACACGTGAATCGTGAGTGACGTTGACGACAAAGCCGTGAGTGTGCGTAATTAACAAACCAAATATCATGCGTGAGCGTGAGTCACGAAAATATTATCTTCGTGATTGTGCGTGAGTAACGAATTTCGGAAAACGCTCACGAAAATAATCACGCATCAGAACATAAAACTCTTACGAGTTGAATTGATTTAAAATTTTAGTGACACCTAGGATGTTAAGAGTTTAATAATGCTGTTGATTTTAATCATGTTTACAGACACGTCCCTCATGTAAATTACTCATAAAATTATTCGTGAGACACGACATTTTTAGTGAGTCACGACATTTTCATGCGTGAATGTTCGTAAGTACAAATTTTCTTTTCGTGCGTGAGTCTTACCAAACAATAATGTGCGTGAGTAAAATTTTTCCGTCGTGAGTGTACGTGAGGCAAATATTACATATATTACGTGCACACCTCTAATGCACAGTGGAAAAGTGCGTCTTTTTATAGCCGAGTCCGAACGACGCTTCACATTATGGTGGAATCGCTTAGAGAAGCATAACTGAGATGGGATAAGTTACTATGCTGAAAAACTTTTTGGTGTTCGCCCGAAACTGGCAATGAACCCACGATCCTTTGTACACAAGGAAGACTTGCTACACAGAAAAAATCATAGTTAAACTAACGCTAAATTTAACTTATTTTTATTACAAAAATATATTTGCTTGTAGTTACATTTTATTTGCTTTTGGTTCATTTTTATACCCTGCGTCACACTGTGTATATGTTTAAAACACCCAGGAACGGCCCCTAAGTCGATATACTCATGTCCGTTCGTCTGTCTGTGCACACCTTTTATACCCTCCACCATAGCATGGGGGCGGTATACTAACTTAGTCATTCTGTTTGTAACACATCGAAATATTGCTCTAAAAGCTAAAAAGTACGAGTATATATATTCTGGGTCGTGGTGAAATTCTGAGTCTATCTAAGCATGTCCGTCCGTCTGTCGAAATCACGTTAACTTCCGAACGAAACAAGCTATCAACTTGAAACTTGGAACAAGTAGTTGTTATACGGTCAAAATTTGGTCAAGGGAAAACGCGTGTAAATCGGTGAAATCGTTTATTTAAAAAATCAAATTAAATTTCTTTTTCAAGTTCAATTAGTATAAAATTCAGGAAAAATATTCAGTGTCACCATATGGTCTCTAACAACCATGCATAAATTGATCCACACCGGTCCATAATATAGCCCCCATATAAACCGATCCCCCGATTTGGCTTTCGGAGCCTCTAAGAGAAGCAAATTTCATCCGATCCAGCTGAAATTTGGTACATGGTGTCACCATATGATTTCTAATATCCATGCAATAATTGGTCTAAATCGGTCCATAATTATATATAGCCCCCATATAAACCGATCCCCAGATTTGACCTCCGGAGACTCTTAGGGGAATAAATTTCATCCGATTGGGTTGAAATTTGGTACATTTTGCAAGGATATGGCCGCTAACAACCAGGGCTGTGGAGTCGGAGTCGGAGTCGGAGTCTTGGAGTCTTGGAGTCGGAGTCTGAAGATTTGGGTGGAGTCGGAGTCGGAGTCGTAAAAATTTTGCTCGACTCCGACTCCGGCTAAACCAAATTTTTTAAAACACTACACATTTTTGTAACTAAAAAAGTTTTTACGCAAATTAGTTTCCAATGCGTTATGCATTCGATCAATGTACACCATGATTGGAAATGAAAATCAACTTCCAATTACGGCTATCATTTTATGTTTCCTAGAATGTTAGACTAGCAAATGGGCTGGATCGATCCATTTTAATCCCCATATCAATTTATTTGAAATAATTCGAACAATAATTCGAATTTATTGTTTTTAATTTTATTTTAGGCTATATACACACATATGACAGAAAAAAATTGTCAAAGCTGTTTTTTATAGAAAATTTTGTCACTATTGTATTTATATGGAATGTTTTGTCAAAATTTAATTTCTATAAAAAAATTGTTCGAGATATTATTACTATAGAAATATTTTTTTCTATAGAAAATTAAGTCAACATTTATTTCTATAGAAAATAAAAAATAAAACAAGTATATACAGCAGTAAGTTCGTCCGGGCCGAATCATAAATACCCACCACCATGAATCAAATATACTAATTTCCTTAGAAAATTTCATGGGGGTTTGATGACAGATCAGTTTAACCAGTTCGCATCCCGAAAATAAATGCAAAGATTTTACCTATCAGATTCCGGATTTATAAGAACTATTTTTGTTTGAGTTTTAAAGGAATCATAAACATATCCTGTAAATGTGCAAGAAAATTAAGAAAAAATACCTTGATTTGAAATCTAAAATCTATAGTACACCAACTGTTTTATGATTACGAGAAGAATTATCTGGCAAATTTACATTTATGGTAAATGCACCTTCTGTACCCTCAATATCTGAAATCGGTCTATATGGAGGCCTTACCAGCGTTGCAACAACGAATTTTTATTTTGGATCAAATTTTTCCAAAATTCGTACCAGGGAACCAGTTTTCTAATTTAAATTAATATAATTTAAAAAATACAATTTTTCTAAAATTTTGCTTCCAAAGAAAATTTTTTCAAAATTTTATTTCTATATAAAATTTTGACCTCATTCTATTTCTATCGAAAATTTTGTCCATATTTTATTTCTATAGAAAATTTGGTCCAAATTTTATTTCAATAGATTTCATTTTAGCCAAAATTTCAATTTAGCCAAAATTTAATTTCTATAGAAAATGTAGCCAAAGTTTAATTCTATTGAAAATTTAGCCAAAATTTAATTTCTGTAAAAAATTTAGCCAAAATTTTATTTCTATTACATATTTAGCAGAAATCTTTTTCTATAGAAAGTTATAGCAAAATTTTATTTTTTCTTAAAATTTGTACAAAATTTTTGCATAATATTGTATCCCAAAATTTTTTCAGAAGCTTATTTCTATACAAAATTTTGTTAAAATTTTATTTCTATGAAAATTTTGTTAAAATTTTATTTCTATAGAAATTTTTGTCCAAATGTTATTTCTGCAGAAAAATTCCATTTGGTCTGTCCATCGGACCAACTTCAATAATTTTTTGGGTCTATTTTGGTCCAATCGGACTAATGGGGTTACGCCAAAAACATGGAAGGATACGTACAGTATTCAGCACATCTATTGTAGTTCTAAAATATAGACCCCAAAACGGAGGGCCGGTTTGTTAGGAGACTATATCAAAAACTGGACCGATACACAATATATTCGGCACACCTCTTAATGGTCCTAGAATACCTCCAGATTTCCAATTTCAGGCAAATTGGATAAAAACTACGGATTGTAGAAGTCCAAGAAGTAAACTCGTAACATCGGTCTAAAAGGGGGCTATATCAAAACTTCGTCCGATAATGACCATCTTCGGCACGCCTTGTAATGGTCCTATAATACCTCTAGATTTCCAATTTCAGACAAATTGGATAAAAACTACGGATTCTAGAAGCTCAAGAAATAAAATCGGGAGTTCTGTCTATATGGGAGCTATATTAAAACATGGTCCGATAATCACCATTTTCAGCACTCCTCCTTATAGAAAATTTAGCCAAAATTTTGCTTCTATAGAAAATTGTGCAAAATTTTATTTACACAAAAAATTTTCCAAAATTTCTATTAATATTTTTTTTAAATTTTTTTTCTATAGAAAATTGTGCCAAAATTTTGTTACTATAGATTTTTTTTTAAACAAAATTTTACATTTTATTTTTATAGAAAATTTAGTCTAAATTTTCTTTCTATAGAAAATTTTGCAGCATTTTATTTCTTTAGAAAATTTTGCAAAATTTTATTTACAACACAAAAAATTTTCCAAAAATTTCTATTGATATTTTTTTCAAAATTTTATTTCTATAGAAAATTTTGTCAAAATTTTTTTACTATAGTTTTTTTATAGAAAATTTAGTAAAAATTTATTTATATAGAAAATTTTCTCAAACATTTATTTATATAGAGAATTTAGTTCAAATTTTGTTTCTATAGAAAATTTTGCAAACTTTTATTTACTACACAAAAATTTTTCCAAAATTTCTATTTATATTTTTTTTCAAAATTTTATTTCTATAAAACAATTTGTCAAAATTTTATTTATATAGCAAATTTTCTCAAATTTTTTTCTTACTGATACTCACTGCTAAGTCGAAAACTGGAAAAAGTGACTCAAATTTTGCTATATAAAAAATTATGAATGTTTCCCAAATACTGCAGATTTTGTAGAAGTCTGATTTCAGATTTTATCAAAATGTAGATCTAAATACAAAGTTGTGCAGAGTATGTTACAATCGGCCCGCCCGACTTTAGACTTTCTTTGCATTTTTATTTTTTGCTATAATTGTGTTACGTCCCATAACGTTAGATTTAAATTTTAGGTACAGAGATTTTCTAGACGTATATACAATTTTGTCTAAATCGATACAGATTCAAATTCATGCATATGGGAATATAACCCTTTATAATAATTTTCGTCCACAAATACATATACTGTCGGTATCTTCTCATATTATGATGGGTATTTATATCATTATTTTATTTATTAAACATTGCCCTAAATTTGAAATAAAGAGTTTAATTGGTATAAATGCGAAATTAAGACCTTTCTTGCACACATAAATAAATACGATACTTTATATCGATCCATATATACCCCCTCAATAGAACTACAAATTAGTGGTACTAAAATGAGATTTAGTTATATTACCCGGAGTCGACTCCGGAGTCGGAGTCGGAGTCGAGCTGATGAAAAATGCTGGAGTCGGAGTCGGAGTCGAGCAAAATTGGCTCGACTCCACAGCCCTGCTAACAACCATGCTAAAAGTGTTCCATATCGTTTTATAGTTATATATATAGCCCCCAGATAAACTGACCCCCTATCAAACAAAAATTTGTCCATATCGGTTCATACATAGCCCTGTAAAAAGTGACCCCCATATTTCATTTCTGTCTCTGTAATTACCCCGCAACAGTTCATATCGGTTCGTAATTATTTATAGACTCCCCCGAATATACCGATCAAGAACTGAATTATATAAGTTTTTAATCGGTCTTTTGTGTATAATATATACCCCGTATGGATTAACTTACAATTTAGAAGACGATGTTAAGAAGTTTTAAGATACCTTGCCATCGGTAAGTATTGCCACAGCCCAAGTAATTCAATTGTGGATGACAGTCTTTTGTAGAACTTTCTACACAATCCATGGTGGAGGGTATATAAGATTCGGCCTGGCCAAACTTACGGCCGTATATACAAGGGTGTGAAGTTATGTTGTTTTCTAAAGTTGTTTTTAGCCAAGACACAAACCATCAGAAACTTTTTTTTTTTTTTATTTTAATTTTTCAACGAAAATTCGCAAAAAATCAAGAAAATTTGTTTTGTTTCTAAAAGAATAAAATATGAACAAATTTTATTAATTATTTTATACACAGAAAAAAATTTCACGAACATTTTTCCAATTAAAATCTTAATTGAGTTTTAAAAAATATTCAATTAAAAATTTAATTGATTCAACATTTTTTTTAATTGAAATAAAAATCAATCACACAAATTAATAGTATCAATTAATTATACCCTTCACAACTACTGTGGTACAGGGTATAATAAGTTTGTGCATTTGTATGTAACGCAATGAACGAAAAGTCTGAGACCCGTCGTTTAGTATACCGATCGTCTTAGAATTTAATTCTGAGTCGATTTAGCGATGTCTGTCTGTCTGTCTGTCTGTCTGTCCGTCTGTCTGTTCATGTATTTTTGTGCGCAAAGTACAGGTCGCAGTTTAAGTCCGATCGTTCTCAAATTTGGCACAGGGTCGTTTTGAGGAACAAAGACGATCGCTATTTTTCACCGATCTGGTCATAATTGGCGTGTATTTCAACCGATCTTCCTCAAGTTCCGTACATCCGAATATTTTATGAGTCTCGAAAAACTTGCAAAATATCAGCAAAATCGGTTCAGATTTAGATATGGCTCCCATATATAGCTTTCGCCCGATTTACACTCATTTGCCGACAGAGGCCAATTTTTTGCTCCGATTTAGTTGAAATTTTGCATAGGGAGTAGAATTAGCGTTGTAACTTTGCGTGCCAAATTTGCTTGAAATCGGTTCAGATTTGGATATATCTCCCATATAAAGCTTTCGCCCGATTTACACTCATATGACCACAGAGGCCAATTTTTAACTCCGATTTAGTTGAAATTTTGCACAGGGAGTAGAATTAGCATTGTTGCTATGCGTGCCAGATTTGGTTGAAATCGGTTCAGATTTAGATATAGCTCCCATATATATGTTTTTCTGATTTCGACAAAAATGGTCAAAATACCAACATTTTCCTTGTAAAATCGCCACTGCTTAGTCGAAAAGTTGTAAAAATGACTCTAATTTTCCTAAACTTCTAACACATATATATCGAGCGAAAAATCATAAATAAACTTTTTCGAAGTTTCCTTAAAATTGCTTCAGATTTAAACGTTTCCCATATTTTTTTACTAACATTGTGTTCCACCCTAGTGCATTAGCCGACTTAAATTTTGAGTCTATAGATTTTGTAGAAGTCTAGCAAATTCTTCCAGATCGAGTGATATTTAAATGTATGTATTTGGGACAAACCTTTATATATATATATAGCCCCCAACACATTTGACGGATGTGATGTGGTATCGAAAATTTAGATCTACAAAGTGGTGCAGGGTATAATATAGTCGGCCCCGCCCGACTTTAGACTTTCCTTACTGGTTTTATTTTAACATTGTGTTTTATTCTAGGGCGTTAGCCGATTTCAATTTTAATTCTAGAGATTTTGTAGAAGTACAAAAAATGGTCTCCATTATAAATATTTGTACACCGAAAGAATTTTCTTCGTAAAAAGAACGAAAAATTTCGTTAAAAGTACGAAATTTTTCATTGTTTTACAACCAAAGAAACTTTTCATTAGAAGTACGAAATATTTCGTACTTTTTACGAAGAAAAGTTCTTCCAAAATTTTCGTAGTTTGTAAGAAAAAAATTCGTACTTTTTATGAAGAATCTTCGTGCTTTTTATGAAAGATCTTCGTACTTTTTATGAAACAATTTCGTTCTTTTTATGAAAATGTTTCGTACTTTTTATGAAAAATTTTCGTAGTTTTTATGAAAAATTTTCGTACTTTTTATGAAAAAATTTCGTACTTTTTCTGAAAAATGTTCGAACTTTTAGAAAAAAAATTATAGTCGAAAGTTCATTTGGTTGTAGTTGCAAGTGTGAAAAATGACATCACTACTTTTTCGTAAAAACTTCTTCACAAAATTCATGAAATGTGAAGAAAGTTTCGTTAAAAGTACGAACTTCTTACGAAGAAAAGTTAATGTAGAATGTTTCGTAGAAGTTTCGTATATTCGTAAAATGTTCTTCGTAAAATTTACGAAAATGAATGAAAATTTCGTTATTTTAATGAAGAATTCAGGAAGAATAATTAATGAAGAATTCTTCGTAAAATTAACGAAGAGAATTCTTTCGGTGTATCTGGAAAGGCAAACCTTTATATAGCCCTCCCAGCAAATTTGAAGTAGTTGAGATGGTAACACAAATGTTGGTCTACATGGTGGTGAAGGGTATAATATAGTCGGCCCCGCCCGACTTTAAACTTTACTTACTTGTTTTTTAATAGGATCAATTAATTATACCCTGCGCCACACTGTGGAACAGGATATTGTAAGTTAGTGCATATGTTTGCAACACCCAGAAGGAGACGAGATAGACACATGGTGTCTTTGGCAAAAATGCTCAGGGTGGGCTCCTGAGTCGATATAGCCATGTCCGTCTGTCCGTGAACACATTTTTGTAATCAAAGTCTAGGTCGCAGTTTTAGTCCAATTGACTTTAAATTTAGCACAAGCATGTATTTTGGCTCAGAATAGAACCCTATTAATTTTGGAAGAAATCGGTTCAGATTTAGAGATAGCTCCCGTATTTATATTTCGCCCGATATGGACTTATATTGCCCCAGAAGCCAGAGTTTTACCTTAATTTGCTTAAAATTTTGCACAAGAAGAAAAATTAGTACTATAGTAAAGTGTGCCAAATTTTATTGAAATCGGTTCAGATTTAGATGTAGCTCCCATATATACCTTTCGCCCGATATGGACTAATACGGTCCCAGAAGCCAGAGTTTTACCCCAATTTGGTTGAAATTTTGCACTAGGAGTACAATTAGTAGTTTAGTCAAGTGTGCCAAATTTGGTTGAAATCGGTTCAGATTTAGATGTAGCTCCCATATATAGCTTTCGCCCGATTTACACTCATATGACCACATAGGCCAATTTTTTGCTCCGATGTAGTTGAATTTTTTCACAGGGAGTAGAATTTGCATTGTAGCTATGCGTGCCAAATTTGGTTGCAATCGGTTCAGATTTGGATATATCTCCCATATATAGCTTTCGCCCGATTTACACTCATATGACCACAGAGGCCAATTTTTAACTCCGATTTAGTTGAAATTTTGCACAGGGAGTAGAATTAGCATTGTTGCTATGCGGTCCAAATTTGGTTGAAATCGGTTCAGATTTAGATATATCTCCCATATATAGCTTTCGCCCGATTTACACTCATATGACCACAGAGGCCAATTTTTAACTCCAATTTAGTTGACATTTTGCACAGGGAGTAGAATTAGCATTATAGCTATGCGTGCCAAATTTGGTTGAAATCGTTTCAGATTTAGATATATCTCCCATATATAGCTTTCGCCCGATTTACACTCATATGACCACAGAGGCCAATTTTTTTGCTCCGATTTAGTTCAAATTTTGCACAGGGAGTAGAATTAGCATTGTAGCTATGCGTACCAAATTTGGTTGAACATAGTTGAATGAATTGAGATGCTATCGAAGTCTCCAAATGTGGAGTACCATGTAGTTAAATTTTCGCACGAGTTAGTTAATTTTTCCTATCAAACAGTTGACTTTTTTTTTGGTGTAAACATTGTACCACGGTGGTGCATTCGACCTTTGAAGAAATATGTTTTTCTAAAATTTCCGACTTTTAAAAGAGCATACGTAATACAATCATATGGATTGACAACACTGTCAGCCAAATATTGACTTTTTGAGACATTTTTCCATATTAAAGATTCACAATTGACACCCGCACTCCCAAATAGGGCGACAACGAAAGAACGAAAAAAAAAAACAAAAAATAAGATAGACAAACGTCTATAAACTAAACGAATGACACGAACGTAAAGGCAGTCGAACGGACACATAATATGCAACAAGGCTTAAGTACAAGCGAAAAAAAGTAAAAATTTGTATGTAGAGTTTCGTTTGAAACAAATTCGTGCTCAAAGATTTTTCCTGTTTCTGTTTGATGTTATGCCTCTATGTGAATGTCGATATGTTGGGACTTCAATCGGGTTAATGTCCTCCAAAACATTTTGTAATATACTCGTAATGTACTATGCAAAAAAAAAACTAAGAATACGAAATACGCATGCTACTCATCATCACCTTCGTTTCAAAAATGCAGAGAGTCATTGTAGGTATTCTTCCTTGGTAGGGGAGAATGTCAAATATCTACAATTAGCGATTGTATGTAAATGAGAAGATCTCGTTGGGGCTATTGCTCCATTCCTGTCAGATTGGATGGGAACTATAGTGGGCATCATAGTATAAAAGTGTAAAGCATACCAATAGTTATAAATTGATACTTCAGGGTGGCTTACACGAAGTGTTACCAATTAAAATGACTCTATCTAATATATAACAAGTATATACTGCCGTAAGTTCGGCCAGGCCGAATCTTATGTACCCTCCACCATGGATTGCATAGAAACTTGTACTAAAGACTGTCATCCACAATCGAATTAATTGGGTTGCGGTAACACTTGGCGATGACAAGGTATCTTAAAGCTTCTTAACATCGTCTTCTTAATTGTAAGTTAGTCCATACGGGGTATATATTAAACAAAAAAGGCCGATTAAAAACGTAAATGATTCAGTTTGACAAAATTTTCTATAGAAATAAAATTTTGACAAAATTTTCTATAGAAATAAATTTTGACAAAATTTTCTATAGAAATAAAATTTTGGTAGATTATTTTTGGGGATCGGCTATATATAACTATAGACCGATATGGACCAGTTTTGGCATGGTTGTTAGCAGCCATATACTAGCGCGATGTACCAAATTTCACCACGTACCAAATTTCAACCGGGTCGGATGAATTGTGCACCTCCATAGCTCCGGAGGTCAAATCTGGGGATCGATTTAAATGGGGGTTATATATAATTAAGACCGGTATGGACCAATTTTGTATGGTTGTTAGCGACCATATACTAACACCACGTACCAAATTTGAACCGGATCGGGTGAATTTTGCTCTTCCATGAGGCTCCGGAGGTCAAATCTGGGGATCGGTTTATATGGAGGCTACATATAATTATGAACCGATATGGACCAATTCCTGCATGGTTGTCAGATACCATATTCTAACACCACGTACCAAATTTCAACCGAATCGGATGAATTTTGCTCATCCCTGAGGCTCCGGAGGTCAAATTTGGGGATCGGTTTATATAAGTGCTATATATAATTATGGACCGACGTGAACCAAAGTTTGCATGGTTGTTAGAGACCATATACCAACACCATGTACCAAATTTCAGCCGGATCGGATGAAATTTGCTTCTCTTAGAGGCTCCTCAAGCCAAATCTGAGGATGCCGGGTTCCAAAGATTTTGTCTTTACTTTAAAAATTTTGGTATTGTTTCCGATCCAAAGAAGCGGAGAATACAAATAAGGATACTTTTAAGACACAATTCTCTTTTAAATATGGGTTTGTGTACTTACTTATTTTTGTGAAATCGGCGTGACATCTATGTTTCTAATACGTACAGCTTAGTTTAAATTTTTTTCTAAAATTAACTAATTTTGAACCCATCATGGGTTCACTGTTTTTTCAGTTCATGAAACAAAATTTGTTTCCTAGAATCAATTACGCCAAATTAAGATTAAAATAAGTAAGGAAAGTCTAAAGTCGGGCGGGCCGACAATATTATACCCTTCACCACTTTGTAGGTCTAAATTTTCGATACCATATCACATCCGTGTTGGGTGCTATATATAAAGGTTTGTCCCAAATAAATATCACTCGATTTGGACATAATTTGATAGACTTTTACAAAATCTATAGACTAAAAATTTAAGTTGGCTAATGCACTAGGTGGAACACAATTTTAGTAAAAACAAGTAAGGAAAGTCTAAAGTCGGGCGGGGCCGACTATATTATACCCTGCACCACTTAGTAGATCTAAATTTTCGATACCATATCACATCCGTCAAATGTGTTGGGGGCTATATATATAAAGGTTTGTCCCAAATACATACATTTAAATACCACTCGATCTGGACAGAATTTGATAGACTTCTACAAAATCTATAGACTCAAAATTTAAGTCGGCTAATGCACTAGGGTGGAACACAATGTTAGAAAAAAAATATGGGAAACGTTTAAATCTGAAGCAATTTTTAGGAAACTTCGAAAAAGTTTATTTATGAGTTATCGCTCGATATATATGTATTAGAAGTTTAGGAAAATAAGAGTCATTTTTACAACTTTTCGACTAAGCAGTGGCGATTTTACAAGGAAAATGTTGGTATTTTGACCATTTTTGTCGAAATCAGAAAAACATATATATGGGAGCTATATCTAAATCTGAACCGATTTCAACCAAATTTGGCACGTATAGCAACAATGCTAATTCTACTCCCTGTGCAAAATTTCAACTAAATCGGAGTTAAAAATTGGCCTCTGTGGTCATATGAGTGTAAATCGAGCGAAAGCTATATATGGGAGCTATATCTAAATCTCAACCGATTTCAACCAAACTTGGCACACATAGCTACAATGCTAATTCTACTCCCTGTGCAAAATTTCAACTAAATCGGAGCAAAAAATTAGCCTCTGTGGTCATATGAGTGTATATCGGGCGAAGCTATATATGGGAGCTATATCTAAATCTGAACCGATTTCAACAAAATTTGGTACGGATAGCTACAATGCTAATTCTACTCCCTGTGCAAAATTTCAACCAAATTGGGGTAAAACTCTGGCTTCTGGGACCGGATTAGTCCATATCGGGTGAAAGATATATATGGGAGCTATATCTAAATCTAAACCGATTTCTTCCAAAATCAATAGGGATCTATTCTGAGCCAAAACATATACTTGTGCCAAATTTGAAGTCGATTGGACTAAAACTGCGACCTAGACCACCCTTAGCATTTTTGCCAAAGACACCATGTGTCTATCTCGTCTCCTTCTGGGTGTTGCAAACATATGCATTAACTTATAATACCCTGTTCCACAGTGTGGAGCAGGGTATAACAAGTATATACGGCCGTAAGTTCGGCCAGGCCGAAGCTTATGTACCCTCCATCATGGATTGCGTAGAAACTTCTTCTAAACACTGCCATCCAGAATCGAATTACTTAAGTTGCGGTAACGCTTGCCGATGGCAAGGTATCTTACAAACTCCTAACACCATCTTCTAAATTGTATGTAAGTCCATACGTGGTATATATTAAATCAAAAAAGATCGATCCAATACGTATATAATTCAGTTTGACAAAGTAGACATAAAATTTTGACAAAATTTTCTATAGAAATAAAATTTTCACTAAATTTTCTATAGAAATAAAAATTTTGACAAAATTTTCTATAGAAAGAAAATTTTTACAAAAATTTCTACAGAAATAAAATTTTAACAAAATTTTCTATAGAAATAAACTTTTGACAAAATTTTCTATAGAAATAAAATCTTGGTAGATTATTTTTGGCTCGAGTGGCAACCATGATTATGAACCGAATAAAATTTGAACAAAATTTTCTATAGATATAAAATTTTGACAAAATTTTCCATAGAAATAAAATTTTGACAATGATGAAAATTTTATTATGAACCGAATAAAATTTTAACAAAATTTTCTCTAAAAATAAAATTTTGACAAAATTTTCTATATAAATAAAATTTTGGTAGATTATTTTTGGCTCTAGTGGCAACCATGATTATGAACCGATATGGACCAATTTTTGTGTGATTGGACCAATTTTTGCATGGTTGTTAGAGACCATATACCAACATCATGTACCAAATTTCAGCCGTATCGGATGAAATTTGCTTCTCTTTGAGGCTCCGCAAGCCAAATCTAGGGATCGGTTTATATGGGGGCTATATATAATTATGGACCGATGTGGACCAATTTTTGCATGATTGTTAGAGACCATATGTACCAACACCATGTACCAAATTTCAGCCGGATCGGATGAAATATGCTTCTCTTAGAGGCTCCACAAGCCAAATCTGGGGATCGGTTTATATGGGGGGCTATATATAATTATTGACCGATGTGAACCAATTTTTGCACGGTTGTTAGAGATCATATACCAACACCATGTACCAAATTTCAGCGGGATCGGATGAAATTTGCTTCTCTTTTAGGCTCCGCAAGCCAAATCTGGGTATCGGTTTATATGGGGGCTATATATAATTATGGACCGATGTCGACCAATTTTTGCACGGTTGTTAGAGACCATATACCAACACCATGTACCAAATTTCAGCGGGATCGGATGAAATATGCTTCTGTTAGAGGCTCCACAAGCCAAATCTGAGGGTCCCTTTATATGGGGGCTATACGTAAAAGTGGACCGATATGGCCCATTTTCAATACCATCCGACCTACGTCGATGACAACTACTTGTGCCAAGTTTCAAGTCGATAGCTTGTTTCGTTCGGAAGTTAGCGTGATTTCAACAGACGGACGGACGGACGGACGGACATGCTTAGATCGACTCAGAATTTCACCACGACCCAGAATATATATACTTTATGGGGTCTTAGAGCAATATTTCGATGTGTTACAAACGGAATGACAAAGTTAATATACCCCCATCCTATGATGGAGGGTATAAAAATATAGGAAATGGAAATGGGATTTAAATCTGAAGCAATTTTAAGGAAACTTCGCAAAAGTTTATTTATGATTTATCGCTCGATATATATGTATTAGAAGTTTAGGAAAATTAGTGTCATTTTTACAACTTTTCGACTAAGCAGTGGCGATTTAACAAGGAAAATGTTGGTATTTTGACCATTTTTGTCGAAATCAGAAAAACATATATATGGGAGCTATATCTAAATCTGAACCGATTTCAATCAAGTTTGGCACACATGACTATATTACCAATTGTACTCCTTGTACAAAATTTCAAGCTAATCGGGATAAAACTCTGGCTTCTCGGTGCATATAAGTTGATATCGGGCGAAAGATATATATGGAAGCTATATCTAAATCTGAACCGATTTCAATCAAATTTTGCGCACTTAACTATACCACTAATTGTACTCCTAGTGCAAAATTTCAACCAAATTCGGCCAAAAATCTGGCTTCTGGGGCCATATAAGTCAATATCGGGCAAAAGATATATATGGGAGCTATATCTAAATCTGAACCGATTTCTTCCAAAATCAATAGGATTCTATTCTGACCCAAATTAAAAACATGTGCTAAATTTGAAGGCGATTGGACTTAAATTGCGACCTAGACTTTGATCACATAAAAGTGTTCACAGACAGACGGACGGACGGACAGACGGACATGGTTATATCGACACAGGGACCCACCCTGAGCATTATTGCCAAAGACACCATGTGTCTATCTCGTCTCCTTCTGAGTGTTACAAACATATGCACTAACTTATAATACCCTGTTCCACAGTTTGGCGCAGGGTATAAAAAATGTGTCTTAAAGGTGCCTTCACTTCAATTCTCCGCTTCATTGACTCGGAATCAGTACCAAAACCATTAGAATAGAGACAAAATTTTTGGAACCGAGAATGCTTTTTTCAGTGTTTATGTGAATTGAAGATATCTTCAAATCGTTTGGAGTTGTTTTCAGAAGGATTATCTTATTCTTCGAGTTACTCTGTGAAGTATAGAGTTGACTTAGTTAACGCAAAATGTTCCGTAAAAAAATATATTTTTAAACAAATAATGTCTCAGTTTAGAAAAATCAGAAGGGCTGGGTTCGGCTAGTATTTTAAAAATACTCCCAATTGCTTAAATTTACTAATTCAGTTCAGGAGGTGGTTTAGGGTATGACATAGTCAACCCTGCCCGTTGTCTCACCTTACTCTCTTGTTTAGTTTAAGAAATTAATTTTCAAGGCTCCTTAAAATGTTCCTCTTAAAATTCCCATTAATTTTTGTAGACATTTTTATTACATCGCACATAAATTTCACTAACATGGACATGGACAGAGTTTGTTTTTTTTTTTTGTTCTACTAATAATAAAATAATCTCAAAAATACTTTTCTCAGAATTGATAACGAAAACCAAAACGATGAACAGCGATAAGAGACTTATGCCAGATTTTCCATAACATGGGTAATTGAACCAATTGATATTTGCTCACTTTCACGCACAATCACACGCACTTGGGCTCTAGTAAATGTGATAAACGAAATGAAGAGGATTTTGTTGAAAGCTGGTATCGTTCGTCGAATGGCCATCGAATATTTGCACTTTGGGGGCACTTTTGTTTTTGTACCCTGATCGTTGTTGTTGTTGTTGCCGCTAGTATTGTTGAAGATAGTAAAGTTTGCTAAAATAAAAAGTAAAAATTTCTTTCCATTTAAAAGTGAAAAAAGACGACAAACGCACACTCACACACATGGGGGCTTATCTAAAATTGTCGCAGTAAGAAAGCAAATAACAGAGAGCAATGACTGCGATAAACGAAATGCAAGTAAAAATGTTATTAAGTGCGGTACACCCATAGAAAAAAGTCTATTAAAAATAGTAATAGCGTTAAATTTTTTTTAAATCATAATTAAGTTTCAGTTGGATTATATCGGTCCTTGTTTTGATATAACCCCCATGTAAACCGATCTCCCAATTTAACTTCTTGATTATATAGACGCCGATAATTACATTCGCTTTGGCTGAAATTCAAAATCTGAAGTACTCGCACAGATGTGTTAACTTAGGTATATAACGGTCGAAGTTTTCATAAAGCCCCCATATAAACTGATCTCTTGATTTGACTTCTTGACACCATGTAAGCCTCATTTCTATCCAATTTGCTTAAAATTTGAAATCTAGGGATTTTCAATTCGTCAAAGAGCTGTGCTAAATTTGGTATGTATCGGCCGAGCTGAATCTTAAATACCCACCACCACGAATCAAATATTAGGGTTTCCTTTGAAATTTCAAGGGGGTTTGAGGACAGATCAAGGAGAGCAGTTCAACCAGTACACCTCACGAAGATAAATTTAAAGATTTTACCTATGAAGACTATATCAGATTCTGGATTTATAAGAACCATTTGAGTTTTAGAGGAATCATTAACATCTCTTGTAAGTGTGCAAGAAAATTATAAAACAACGTCTTGATTTGAAATCTAAAATCTGTAGATTTTCACCCGAGAAATAAAATTTGGACATTTCACATTGTGTTCAGTGCGCCTTCTACACCCTCAAGAAGTGAAATCGGTTTATGTGGAGGCATTACCAAATGGACCGATAAAAACTTAATCCGATACACGTTTTTGTGAGCCTAAAATACCTCTAGATTTCCAATTTCAGGCAAATCGGATAAAATCTACGGTTTCTAGAAACCAGGGATGGAAAATGCAGTACTATAGTACTCTTTCCAATACTTTTTCACCTTGGTCAGTACCGTAGTACACCCGCGAATGATTTAGTACCTTTGTATAGACATTTTTGAGCCTATTTCAGATTTATTGCACAATAGTTTCGACAAAATAATTTAATATTTTGAGAAAGTCTTTAACAAACGTATTTGCTAATAGTATTTAAAAAATTTGGCAAATCAGACAAGTTCATTCGAGGAGAAAATCTCAATTTTTGTTAAAGGCCACTTTATAGATGAGATGTTATCAATCGCTTACTTAACTAATGCGAGCCCAAAAATATTATCTACAGAAAATTTTGCCAAAATTTTATTTCTATAGAAAATTTTGATAGAAAATTTTCTATAGCAATTTTATTTTTATAGAAAATTTTGTCAAAATTTTATTTCTATAGAAAATTTAAATTTTTTTCATAGAAAATTTTGTCAAAATTTTATATCCATAGAATATTTTGTCAAACTTTTATTTCTATAGAAAATTTTGTCAAAATTTTATTTTTTTTAGAAAATTTTGTCAAAATTTTACATGTATAGAAAATTTTGTCAAAATGTTATATCTATTGAAAATTTTGTCAAAATTTTATTTCTATAGAAAATTTTATAAAAATTGTATTTTTATAGAAAATTTTGTCAAAATTTTACATGTATAGAAAATTTTGTCAAAATGTTATATCTATTGAAAATTTAGTCAAAATTTTATATCTATAGAAAATTTTGTCAAAATGTTATATCTATTGAAAATTTAGTCAAAATTTTATATCTATAGAAATTATTTTCAAAATTTTAGATCTATAGAAAATTTTGTCAAAATGTTATATCTATTGAAAATTTAGTCAAAATTTTATATCTATAGAAAATTTTGTCAAAATGTTATATCTATTGAAAATTTAGTCAAAATTTTATATCTATAGAAAATTTTGTCAAAATTTTATTTCAATAGAAAATTTTGTCAAAATTTTATTTCTATAGAAAATTTTGTCAAAATTTTATTTCTATAGAAAATTTTGTCAAAATTTTATTTCTATAGAAATTTTTGTTAAAATTTTATTTCTATAGAAAATTTTGTCAAAATTTTATATCTATAGAAAATTTTGTCAAAATTTTATTTCAATATAAAATTTTGTCAAAATGTTATTTCTATAGAAAATTTCGTCAAAATATTATTTCTATAGAAAATTTCGTCAACATATTATTTCTTTAGAAAATTTTATCAAAATTTTATTTCTATAGAAAATTTTGCTAAAATTTTATTTCTATAGAAAATTTTTGCTAACATTTTATTTCTATAGAAAATTTTATCAACATTTTATTTTTATAGAAAATTTTATCAAAATTTAATTTTTATACACAATTTTGTCAAAATTGTATTTTTATAGAAAACTTTGTCACCAGTTTAGTTCTGTAGAAAATTGTGTCAAAATTTTATTTCTATAGAAAATTTTATAAAAAATTTTATTTTTATAGAAAATTTTGTCAAAATTTTACATGTATAGAAAATTTTGTCAAAATGTTATATCTATTGAAAATTTTGTCGAAATTTTATATCTATAGAAAATTTTGTCAAAATTTTATTTCTATAGAAAATTTCGTCAAAATATTATTTCTATAGAAAATTTCGTCAACATATTATTTCTTTAGAAAATTTTATCAAAATTTTATTTCTATAGAAAATTTTGCTAAAATTTTATTTCTATAGAAAATTTTTGCTAACATTTTATTTCTATAGAAAATTTTATCAACATTTTATTTTTATAGAAAATTTTATCAAAATTTAATTTTTATAGACAATTTTGTCAAAATTGTATTTTTATAGAAAACTTTGTCACCAGTTTAGTTCTGTAGAAAATTGTGTCAAAATTTTATTTCTATAGAAAATTTTATAAAAAATTTATTTTTATAGAAAATTTTACATGTATAGAAAATTTTGTCAAAATGTTATATCTATTGAAAATTTTGTCGAAATTTTATATCTATAGAAAATTTTGTCAAAATTTTATTTCTATAGAAAATTTCGTCAAAATATTATTTCTATAGAAAATTTCGTCAACATATTATTTCTTTAGAAAATTTTATCAAAATTTTATTTCTATAGAAAATTTTGCTAAAATTTTATTTCTATAGAAAATTTTTGCTAACATTTTATTTCTATAGAAAATTTTATCAACATTTTAGTTTTATAGAAAATTTTATCAAAATTTAATTTTTATAGACAATTTTGTCAAAATTGTATTTTTTATAGAAAACTTTGTCACCAGTTTAGTTCTATAGAAAATTGTGTCAAAATTTTATTTCTATAGAAAACTTTGTCAAAATTTTATTTTTTTAGAAAATTTTGTTAAAATTTAACATGTATAGAAAATTTTGTCAAAATGTAATATCTATTGAAAATTTTGTCAAAATTTTATTTCTATAGAAAATTTTATAAAAATTTTATTTTTAAAGAAAATTTTGTCAATATGTTACATGTATAGAAAATTTTGTCAAAATATTATATCTATTGAAAATTTTGTCAAAACTTTACAGGTATAGAAAATTTTGTCAAAATATTATATCTATTGAAAATTTTGTCAAAATTTTATATCTAAAGACAATTTTGTCAAAATTTTATTTCTATAGATAATTTTGTCAAAATTTTATATCTATTGAAAATTTTGTCAAAATTTTATTTTATTTTTGTCGAAATGTTATATCTATTGAGAATTTTGTCAAAACTTTACAGGTATAGAAAATTTTGTCAAATATTATATCTATTGAAAATTTGGTAAAAATTTTATACTACAGTAAATTTTGTCAAAATTTTATTTTTATATAAAATTTTTGTCAAAAGTTTATTTCTATAGAAAATTTTGTCAAAATTTTATATCTATAGAAAATTTTGCCTAAGTGTTATATCTATAGAAAATTTTGTTAAAATTTTATTTCAATAGAAAATTTTGTCACAACTTTATTTCTATAGAAAATTTTGTCAGAATTTTATTTCTATAGAAAATTTTGTCAAAATTTTATATCTATAGAAAATTTTGTCGAAATTTTATATCTGTAGAAAATTTTGTCAAAATTTAATTTTTATAGACAATTTTATCAAAATTGTATTTTTATAGAAAACTTTGTCAACAGTTTATTTCTATAGAAAATTTTGTCAAAATTTTATTTCTATAGAAAATTTTATTTTTATAGAAAATTTTGTCAAGATTTTACATGTATAGAAAATTTTGTCAAAACGTTATATCTATTGAAAATTTTGTCGAAATTTTATATCTATAGAAAATTTTGTCAAAATTTTATTTCTATAGAAAATTTCGTCAAAATATTATTTCTATAGAAAATTTCGTCAACATATTATTTCTTTAGAAAATTTTATCAAAATTTTATTTCTATACAAAATTTTTTCAAAATTTTATTTCTATAGAAAATTTTGCTAAAATTTTTCCTAACATTTTATTTCTATAGAAAATTTTATCAACATATTATTTTTATAGAAAATTTTTATCAAAATTTAATTTTTATAGACAATTTTGTCAAAATTGTATTTTTATAGAAAACTTTGTCACCAGTTTATTTCTATAGAAAATTATGTCAAAATATTATTTTTTTGGAAAAATTTGTCTAAATTTTATTTCTATTTCCCTTCAGAAAATTTATGGAGAACAACTTAGGCAACCGTGGTTACAATACTACGGTAGTCTTTGTAAGTGGATATAAAACAAACAAGTATATACAGTAGTAAGTTCGGCCGGGCCGAATCTTAAATACCCACCACCATGAATCAAATATAATAGTTTCCTTTGAAAATTTCAGGGGGGTTTGATGACAGATATTTTCCCAAGCAGATGACTTCAACCAGTACGCTTCCCACAGATAAATGTAAAGATTTTACCTATGAAGACTAGATCAGATTCTGAATTTATAAGAAACATTTTTTATTTAAGTTTTAGAGGAATCATAAACATCTCTTGTAAGTGTGCAAGAAAATTATGAAATAACGCCTTGATTTGAAATCTAAAATCTGTGGATGTTCATCCCAATTATTTAAATGACAACGAGAAGTAAAATCTGAAAATTTGGCATTCAGTTTCAAGCAATTTTCATGATCAGTGCGCCTTCTATACCCTCAATAAGTCAAATCAGTCTACATGGAGGCCTTACCAAATGGACCGATAAAACTAAATCATGTACACTTTGTTATGGGTCTAAAATGCCAGTATATTTTCAATTTTTGGCAAATCGGATAAAAACTTCAATTTCTAGAAACCCTAAGAGTTAAATCGGGAGTTCAGTGTAATGGGGGCTATACCAAAACATGGAAGCATACACACAGTATTCAGCACATTTAATTGTAGTTATAGAATCTACACCCCAAATCGGAGGGCCGGGGGGCTATATAAAACACTGTAGCGATACTCAATATATTCCGCACACATTTCAAGCAATTTTTATGATCAGTGCGCCTTCTATACCCTCAATAAGTGAAATCGGTCTAGATGGAGACCTTACCAAATGGACCTATAAAACTAAATCATATACACTTTGTTATGGGTCTAAAATGCCAGTATATTTTCAATTTGTGGATAATCGGATAAAAACTACAATTTTTATAAACCACAGGAGTTAAACCGGGTTTCGGAACATGGAAGGATACATACATTACTCAGCACATTTAATTCTAGTTCTAGAAACTAGACCCCAAATCGGAGGGCCGGTTTATAAGGGGGCTATATAAAAAACTGCACCGATACTCAATATATTCGGCACACCCCTTTGGGGTCCTAGAATACCTCTAGATTTCCAATTTCAGGCAAATTGGATAAAAACTACAGATTCTAGAAGCCCAAGAAGTAAATCTGGGGATCGGTCTATATGGGGGCTATATCAAAACATGGTCCGCTAATCGCCATTTTCGGCACATCTCTTTATTTTCTTAGAATACCTCTAGATTTCCAATTCCAGGCAAATTGGATAAAAACTACGGATTTTAGAAGCCCAAGAAGTAAAATCGGGAGATCGGTTTATATGGGGGCTATATCAAAACATGGTCCGATAATCGCCATCTTCGGCACATCCCTTTATTTTCCTAGAATACCTCTAGATTTCCAATTTCAAGCAAATTGGGTAAAAGCTACGGATTCTAGAAGCCCAAGAAGTAAAATCGGGATATCTGTCTATATGGGGGCTATATCAAAACACGGACCGATACACCCCATTTTAAGCACACCTTTTTATGGTCCTAGAATACCTCTAAATTTCCAATTTCAGGCAAATCGGATAGAAAATACACTTTCTAGACGCCCAAGAAGCAAAATCGGGAAATCGGTCCATATGGGGGCTATACCAAAACATGGACCGATATGCACCATTTTCGATACACTTTTTGATGGTCCTAAAATATCTCTAGTCTTCCAATATCAGGCAAATTGGATAAAAACTACGATTTCTATAAGCCCAAGACCCCACATCGGTAAGTCGGTTTATATGGGGACTATATCAAAACTTGGACCAATATAGCCCATCTTCGAACTTGACCTGCCTGCAAACATTAGTGAAGACAACAGACAGACAGACATGGTTATATCGTCTTAGAATTTCTCCCTGATCAAGAATATATATATTTCGGACTATATGGAAATCGATATTTCGATGTGTTACAAACGGAATGACAAACTTATTATACCCCCGTCACCATTCTATGGTGGTGGGTTTAAAAATGTCGAAGAAAATCAATGAAAATTGTTATAGTTTTTGTTTAATATAAACAAGTTGAAATAGTCGAACTATATCCTGGTTTTACAATTCGATGTGTGACTGGGAATTATAAGTTAGTGAATATATTTGCAACACCCAGAAGCAGACGAGGCGGGCACATGAAATCGTTGTTAGCATTGCTCTGGGCCGCCCCCTGAGTCGATTTAGCGATGTCTACCTGTCTGTCTGGATCTGATTTAGATATCGATCCCAAGGCCAATTTGGACAAATTCTATTCACAGTTTAGATTCTAGTTACGCTAAATTTGATTGAAATTGATTCAGATTTAAATATAGCTCTCATATATATCTTTCGGCCGATTTACACTCATATGACCAGTGGAGGCCAAAGTTTACTTTAAATTTTGCCAAATTTAATTTAAATATGCTCAAATGTGGAAGTGCGGAGTGGGGCCAGTTTCCCCGCGTTTCCATCTCTGATCATTCCTTACTTTTTCCCATATTAAATTTCTCCCTCTACAATAAATGTATTTGGTCTTTTTTTCGGTTTCGCAGATCATTCCAATATTTATGGTATTCACACTTATCATAGCAAGTGCGCTCCAAACTTCAACAATGTAAAATAATCCAGATCAATTCAAAAAAGCCAAAAATAAATAAAAGAGAAAACATCTTTTTTTAAATTGATTTTGTTTTTCGTCTTTTTGTGAATTGCTCTCTTTTATGTGTGGCATTGGCAGCCTAAAACCAGAAGGATTCTTGCTGCGCAATTACCCACACTCGACATTATTGATGATGGGTGAATTTTTCGGAGTCAAGGCCTTTGTGAATATTAAAGTTTGCATTTTATAGATGCACAAGTGCATACAGTGAGTGTGAACAAAACTGGGGTTAGGTTAGGTATAATGGCTAGACTATTGCGTCAATTGTGATAACATAGAGGCGAACTTGTCTTGTATCACTGAGTGCTGACCGATTCTGGGTGGCATACTAAATTTGTCATTCCCTTTGTAACACATCCAAATATTGGTCTCTGACACTGTAACGTGTATATATTCTGGGTCGTAGTGAAATTGTCAGTTGATGTGTCTGTACGTAGCTATGTCACCCTAACTTCCAAAGGAAATTGGTTCATATCGGTCGATTATTATATACAGCTCCCATATAAACCGACTCTCAGGTTTGATCCCTGGAACCTCAAGAAGGATCAAATTTCATCCAATTGAAATTAGTTATCCTAGCAAAACTACAGCTTCCAAAAACGGAGATTGGATCCCACAATTGTGACCCGGAAATAGTGCAAACTTGGATCATCTCAAATGAATTTACGTGAGCTTTTCATAGGACGGAAGTACTCCGTTTTTTATTCTTTGCTTTGCTTTGAAAGTTATGCCTTGGAAGTTAATTTGAATGAAGACATTTAAAAACAAGTAAGGAAAATCTAAAGTCGGGCGGTGCCGACTATATTATACCCTGCACCACTTTGTAGATCTAAATTTTCGATACCACATCACATCCGTCAAATGTGTTTGGGGCTAAATATAAATGTTTGTCCCAAATACATACATTTAAATATCACTCGATCTGGAAGAATATGATAGACTTCTACAAAATCTTTAGACTCAAAGTTTAAGTCGGCTAATGCACTAGGGTGGAACACAATGTTAGTAAAAAAATATGGGACACATTTAAATCTGAAGCAAATTTAATGAAACTTCGCAAAAGTTTAATTATGATATATCGCTCGATATATATGTATTAGAAGTTTAGGAAAATTAGAGTCATTTTTACAACTTTTCGACTAAGCAGTGGCGATTTTACAAGGATCATGTTGGTATTTTGACCATTTTTGTCGAAATCAGAAAAACATATATATGGGAGCTATATCTAAATCTGAACCGATTTCAACCAAATTTGGCACGCATAGCAACATTGCTAATTCTACTCCCTGTGCAAAATTTCAACTAAATCGGAGTTAAAAATTGGACTCTGTGGTCATATGAGTGTAAATCGGGCGAAAGCTATATAAGGGAGATATATCTAAATCTGAACCGATTTAAACCAAATTTGGCACGCATAGCAACAATGCTAATTCTACTCCCTGTGCAAAATTTCAACTAAATCGGAGTTAAAAATTGGCCTCTGTGGTCATATGAGTGTAAATCGGCCGAAAGCTATATATGGGAGCTATATCTAAATCTGAACCGATTTCAACCAAATTTGGCACTCCTAGCTACAATGCTAATTCTACTCCCTGTGCAAATTTTCAACTAAATCAGAGCAAAAAATTGGCCTCTGTGGTCATATGAGTCTAAATCGGGCGAAAGCTATATATGGGAGCTATATCTAAATCTGAACCGATTTCAACCAAATTTGGCACTCCTAGCTACAATGCTAATTCTACTCCCTGTGCAAAATTTCAACTAAATCAGAGCAAAAAATTGGCCTCTGTGGTCATATGAGTGTAAATCGGGCGAAAGCTATATATGGAAGCTATATCTAAATCTGAACCGATTTCAACCAAATTTGGCACGCATAGCAACAATGCTAATTCTACTCCCTGTGCAAAATTTCAATCAAATTGGGGTAAAACTCTGGCTTCTGGGACCTTATTAGTGCATATCGGGCGAAAGATATATATGGGAGCTCTATCTAAATCTGCACCGATTTCAATAAAATTTGGCACACTTGACTATAGTACTAATCGTTCTTCTTGTGCTAAATTTTAAGCAAATTAGGGTAAAACTCTGGCTTCTGGGGCCATCTAAGTCCATATCGGACGAAATATATATATGGGAGCTATATCTAAATCTGAACCGATTTCTTCCAAAATCAATAGGGATCTATTCAGAGCCAAAACACATACTTATGCCAAATTTGAAGTCGATTGGACTAAACCTGCGACCTAGACTTTCATTACAAAAATGTGTTCACGGACAAACGGACAGACGGACATGGCTACATCGACTCAGGAGACCACCCTGAGCATTTTTGCCAAAGACACCATGTGTCTATCTCGTCTCCTTCTGGGTGTTGCAAACATATGCACTAACTTATAATACCCTGTTCCACAGTGTGGAGCAGGGTATAATGATTTTTTACCAATTTCACTTTTTATTATACTCTCCACAACAGGATGGGGGATATATTAACTTTGTCATTCCGTTTGTAACACATTGAAATATTGCTCCAAGACCCCATAAAGTATATATATTCTATCGACTTGAAACTTGGCACAAGTAGTTGTTATTGATGTAGGTCGGATGGTATTGCAAATGTGCCATATCCGATCACTTTTACATATAGCCCCCATATAAACCGACGCTCAGATTTGGCTTGCGGAGCCTCTTGGAGGAGCAAAATTCATCCGATCCGGTAGAAATTTGGCACGTGGTGTTAGTATACGGTCTCTAACAACCACGCAAAAATTGGTCCACATCGGACCATAATTATATGTAGCCCCCATATAAACCGATCCCCAGATTTGGCTTGCGGAGCCTCTAAGAGAAGCAAATTTCATCCGATCCGGCTGAAATTTGGTACATGGCGAAAGTATATAGTCTCTAACAACCATGACAGAATTGGTCCATATCGGTCCATAATTATATGTAGCCCCCATATAAACCGATCCTCAGATTTGGCTTGCGGAGCCTATAAGAGAAGCAAATTTGATCCGATCCGGCTGAAATTTGGTACATGGTGTAAGTATATGGTCCCTAACAACTGTACAAAAATTGGTTCACATCGGTCCGTAATTATATGGCGCCCCCATATAAACCGGTCCCCAGATTTGTCCTCCGGAGCCTCATGGATGAGCAAAATTCATCCGATTCGGTTGAAATTTGGTCCGCGGTGTTAGTATATGGTCTCTGACAACCATGCACGAATTGGTTCATATCGGTCCATAATTATATGTAGCCCCCATATAAACCGATCCCAAGATTTGACCTCCGGAGCCCTTTGGAAGAGCAAAATTCACCCGATCCGGTTGATATTTGATACGTGGTGTTATTATATGGTCTCTAACAACCATGCAAAAATTGGTCCATATCGGTCTTAATTATATATAAGCCCTATATAAACCGATCCCAAATTTTGACATCCGGAGCTCTTTGAGGAGCCAAATTCATCCGACCCGGTTGAAATTTGGTACGTGGTGAAATTTGGTACGTGGTGAAATTTGGTACGTGGTGAAATTTGGTACATTGCGCTAGTATATGGCCGCTAACAACCATGCCAAAATTGGTCCATATCGGTCTATAGTTATATATAGCAGATCCCCAAAAATAATCTACCAAAATTTTATTATACCCTGCTCCACGCTGTGGAACAGGGTATTATAAGTTAGTGCATATGTTTGCAACACCCAGAAGGAGACGAGATAGACACATGGTGTCTTTGGCAAAAATGCTAAGGGTGGTCTAGGTCGTAGTTTTAGTCCAATCGACTTGAAATTTGGCACAAGTATGTGTTTTGGCTCAGAATAGATCCCTATTGATTTTGGAAGAAATCGTTTCAGATTTAGATATAGCTCCCATATATATATATTTCGCCCGATATGGACTTATATGGCCCCAGAAGCCAGAGTTTTACCCTAATTTACTTAAAATTTTGCACAAGAAGAACAATTAGTACTATAGCCAAGTGTGCAAAATTTTATTGAAATCAGTTCAGATTTAGATATAGCTCCCATATATATCTTTCGCCCGATATGGACTAATACGGTCCCAGAAGCCAGAGTTTTACCCCAATTTGGTTGAAATTATGCACAGGGAGTAGAATTAGAATTGTAGCTATGCGTGCCAAATTTGGTTGAAATCGGTTCAGATTCAGATATAGCTCCCATATATAGCTTTCGCCCGATTTACACTCATATGACCACAGAGGCAAATTTTTTGCTCCGATTTAGTTGAAATTTAGCATAGGGAGTAGAATTAGCATTGTAGCTATGTGTGCAAAATTTGGTTGAAATCGGTTCAGATTTAGATATAGCTCCCATATATATGTTTTCCGATTTCGACAAAAATGGTCAAAATACTAACATTTTCCTTGTAAAATCGCCACTGCTTAGTCGAAAAGTTGTGAAAATGACCCTAATTTTCCTAAACTTCTAATACATATATATCGAGCGATAAATCATAAATAAACTTTTTCGAATTTTCCTTAAATTGCTTCAGATTTAAATGTTTCCCAAATTTATACCCTGCGCCACACTGTGGAACAGGGTATTATAAGTTAGTGCATATGTTTGTAACACCCAGAAGGAGACGAGATAGACACAAGGTGTCTTTGGCAATAATGCTCAGGGTGGGTCCCTGAGTCAATATAACCATGTCCGTCTGTCCGTCCGTCCGTCCGTCTGTCTGTGAACACATTTTTGTGATCAAAGTCTAGATCGCAATTTAAGTCCAATCGCCTTCAAATTTGGCACATGTTCCTAATTTGGGTCAGATTTGAACCCTATTGATTTTGGAAGAAATCGGTTCAGATTTAGATATAGCTCCCATATATATCTTTCGCCCGATATGCACTAATATGGACCCAGCAGCCAGAGTTTTATACCGATTTTCTTGAAATTTTGTACAACCATAACACTTAGTCGTATAGTCAAGTGTGCAAAATTTGATGGAAATCGGTTCAGATTTAGATATAGCTCCCATATACATCTTTCGCCCGATATGGACTTATATGGCCCCAGAAGCCAGATTTTTGGCCGAATTTGGTTGAAATTTTGCACTAGGAGTACAATTAGTAGTATAGTCAGGTGTGCAAATTTTGATTGAAATCGGTTCAGATTTAGATATAGCTCCCATATATATCTTTCGCCCGATATGGACTTATATGGCCCCAGAAGCCACAGTTTTACCCTAATTTGCTTAAAATTTTGCACAAGAAGAACAATTAGCACTATAGTCAAGTGTGCCAAATTCTATTGAAATCGGTTCAGATTTAGATATAGCTCCCATATATATCTTTCGCCCGATATGGACTAATACGGTCCCAGAAGCCAGAGTTTTACCCCAATTTGGTTGAAATTTTGCACAGAGAGTAGAATTTGCATTGTAGCTATGCGTGCCAAATTTGGTTGAAATCGGTTCAGATTTAGATATAGCTCCCATATATAGCTTTCGCCCGATTTACACTCATATGACCACAGAGGCCAATTTTTTGCTCTGATTTAGTTGAAATTTTGCACAGGGAGTAGAATTAGCATTGTAGCAATGCATGCCAAATTTGGTTGAAATCGGTTCAGATTTAGATATAGCTCCCATATATAGCTTTCGCCCGATTTACACTCATATGACCACAGAGGCCAATTTTTTGCTCTGATTTAGTTGAAATTTTGCACAGGGAGTAGAATTAGCATTGTAGCTATGCGTGCCAAATTTGATTGAAATCGGTTCAGATTTAGATATAGCTCCCATATATATCTTTCGCCCGATATGGACTAATATGGTCCTAAAAGCCACAGTTTTGACCCAATTTGGTTGAAATTTTGCACAGGGAGTAGAATTAGCATTGTAGCTATGCGTGCCAAATTTAGTTGAAATCGATTCGGATTTAGATATAGCTCCCATATATATATTTCGCCCGATATGCACTTATATAGACCCAGAAGCCAGAGTTTTATCCCGATTACCTTGAAATTGTGCGGAAGGAGTACAATTGGTAGTATAGTCATGTGTGCCAAATTTGATTGAAATCCGTTCAGATTTAGATATAGCTTCCATATATATTTTTCGCCCGATATGGACTTGTATGGCCCCAGAAGCCAGAGTTTTGGCCCAATTTGGTTGGAATTTTGCACTAGGAGCATTGCCGTATCTAGACATATTTAACCAGGGGGGCTGTAGCCCCCTATCTATACTACAGTAACAATATATAATGGAACATCATATATAGGTTTTCACATTCTAGGGGGGGGGGGGCTAATTTTTTTCTGGAGGGGGCTAAGCCCTCCCCCCAGAGGCCTTACTACGCTTATGACTAGGAGTACAATTAGGAATATAGTGATGTATGTCAAATTTGATTGAAATCGGTCCAGATTTAGATATAGCTCGCATATATATGTTTTTCTGATTTCGACATAAATGGTCAAAATACCAACATTTTCCTTGTTAAATCGCCACAGCTTAGTTGAAAAGTTGTTAAAATGACTCTAACTTTCCTAAACTTCTAATACATATATATCGAGCGATAAATCATAAATAAACTTTTGCGAAGTTTCCTTAAAATTGCTTCAGATTTAAATGTTTCCCATATTTATACCCGTCACCACTACTGTGGTACAGGGTATAATAAGTTTGTGCATTTGTATGTAACGCCAAGAAGGAGTAACCATAGACCAACCTTTTAGTATACGGATCGGCTTAGAATTAAATTCTGAGTCGATTTAGCGATGTCCGTCTGTCTGTCTGTCCGTCTGTCTGTCCGTCTGTCTGTCCGTCTGTCTGTCTGTCTGTCTGTCTGTCTGTTGATGTATTTTTGTGTGCAAAGTACAGCTCGCAGTTTTAGTCCGATTGTCCTAAAATTTGGTGTTGGGTCCTGTTTCGGCTCAAAGACGATCCCTATTGATTTTGGAAAAAATCGGTTCAGATTTAGATATAGCTGCCATATATATTTTTCGCCGATCTGGTCATAATTGGCGTGTATATCAACCGATCTCCCTCAAATTCCGTACATCCGAATATTTTATGGGTCTCGAAAAACTTGCAAAATACCAGCTAAATCGGTTCAGATTTAGATATAGCTGTCATATATAGCTTTCGCCCGATTTACACTCATTTGCCCAAAGAGGCGAATTTTTAACTCCGATTTGGTTGAAATTTTGCACAGGCAGTAGAATTAGCATTGTAACTATGCGTGCCAAATTTGGTTGAAATCGGTTCAGATTTGGATATATATCCCATATATAGCTTTCGCCCGATTTACACTCATATGACCACAGAGGCCAATTTTTAACTCCGATTTAGTTGAAATTTTGCACAGGGAGTAGAATTAGCATTGAAACTATGCGTGCCAAATTTGGTTGAAATCGGTTCAGATTTGGATATATCTCCCATATATAGCTTTCGCCCGATTTACACTCATATGACCACAGAGGCCAATTTTTTGCTCCGATTTAGTTGAAATTTTGCACAGGGAGTAGAATTAGCATTGTAGCTATGCGTGCCAAATTTGGTTGAAATCGGTTCAGATTTAGATATATCTCCCATACATAGCTTTCGCCCGATTTACACTCATATGACCACAGAGGCCAATATATATGTTTTTCTGATTTCGACAAAAATGGTCAAAATACCAACAATTTCCTTGTAAAATCGCCACTGCTTTGTCGCAAAGTTGTAAAATGACTCTAATTTTCCTAAACTTCTAATACATATATATCGAGCGATAAATCATAAATAAACTTTTGCAAAGTTTCCTTAAAATTGCTTCAGATTTAAATGTTTCCCATATTTTTTTACTAACATTGTGTTCCACCCTAGTGCATTAGCCGACTTAAATTTTGAGTCTATAGATTTTGTAGAAATCTATCAAATTCTTCCAGATCGAGTAATATTTAAATGTATGTAGTTGGGACAAACCTTTATATATAGCCCCAAACACATTTGACGGATGTGATATGGTATCGAAAATTTAGATCTACAAAGTGGTGCAGGGTATAATATAGTCGGCCCCGCCCGACTTTAGACTTTCCTTACTGGTTTTTTACTAAAATTATGTTCCACCCTAGTGCATTAGCCAACTTAAATTTTGAGTCTATAGATTTTGTAAAAGTCTATCATATTCTGTCCAAATCGAGTGATATTTAAATGTATATATTTGGGACAAACCTTTATATATAGCACCCAACACATTTGACGGATGTGATATGGTATCGAAAATTTAGATCTACAAAGTGGTGCAGGGTATAATATAGACGGCCCCGCCCGACTTTAGACTTTCCTTACTTGTTTTTATAGAAAATTTTGTCAACATTTTATTGCTATAGAAAATTTTGTCAAAATTTTATTACTATACAAAATTGTGCCAAGATTTTATTTCTATAGAAAATTTTGTCAAAATTTTATTTCTATAGAAAATTTTGTCAAAATTTTATTTCTATAGAAAATTTTGTCAAATTTTATTTCTATAGAAAATTTTGTCAAAATTTTATTTCTATAGAATATTTTGTCAAAATTTTATTTCTATATATACCCCGTATGGACTAACTTACAATTGAGAACACGGTGTTAAGAAGTTTTACGATACCTTGTCATCGGCAAGTGTTACCGCAACCCAAGTAATTCGATTGTGGATGACAGTCTTTAGTAAAAGTTTCTGTGCAATCCATGGTGGAGGGTACATAAGATTCGGCCTGGCCGATCTTATGGCCGTATATACTTGTTATTTTTATCAATATTTATATGCCAAAAATGTGCCTAGAAGAAATATTGATTTTATACCCCATAAAATATTTACCGATCGACTCAGAATCACTTGCTGAGTAGATCTCGCCCTTGGTGCTCGTCCGTCCGTCCATCTGTCCATGTATTTGTTATTCACAAGATTCCGTGGTATCACCAAACCCAATATAGTTTTTAATTGAAAATATTTAGGTAACATTTTTTCCTGTGTATAAAATTAGAAGTGTATCACCAGTGAACCATTTATTATTTCTCAACTACACTAACTGTATATTAGGGTAGCTTGTCTCAACCTCCCTTCTTATTGAAGATTTTCGTTTGAATTTTTATAATTTTGTTTTTTTTTTCATACTCTTTACACACTTTGATATTAATTTGTTGTTTTATTTTTTTCTGTTATTCACAAATGAAATGAATTTTTGTTTGTATTAATAAATGTTAAATAAATAGCCATGGCGAACAACAATGGAAATCGTGGTGAGGAGAGACTTTGAACAGCAACAGCATATGCTGATGAATTCGTTCGAAATGCAAAAATTTTGCTGCGTACTTGGACAAGAGTTTCACAATTTCATATGGATTGGGATAGTCCTTCCCTATCTGGGGGACGAATGACCTCTTGATGATATGGCTTCTTTCAACGCTATTGTTGATTTTGAGATCTGTAGGTGTGTGTGTGTATGTGTAGCTGTGTTTTTCTTTTATTTTTACTTTGTCACACATTCTCATACTTTTGTGTATGAAAGGGGCTATACCTATGCCAATATATTCTGACTTGAGTACTTGCTCATATTGTATATATGTATGCATGTTTGTGTAGATGTATATGTAGCTGTTTATATTTGTGGTTCCAATTGATAATTGTTTGTACTCAGATAATTCGTAAAGTTCAAAAACATTTTGGTACACAAAGATTTCAATGTTAAACAACCAAGTCAGTTGTCGTTAATTGACAATCCACAGTACCCCAATGAGAGAAGCATCGTGCAAAAATGACAGGGTGGACGAAGGAGGAGATTTAATTGCAATACCTTTGAATTAAAGATTGATTTTAAATTACAAATAGGGTGATTTGCAAAAGAATCCTTTATAAATTTTCAATTGCAGTACTGCAGCTCAAAACATTTGCAACATTTGCAGTTTCATGAACTTAATGTGAAGGAATATGATCTACTTCTATGGCAAAATGTTTTTTATAGGACATTTTAAGATTGGCGAGAAAATAACATTTTTGCAGCCACAATGTTTCATGTTCACCACCCAAAAAAAAATATTTTGCTTTAGGAGCCGGTTGCCACAGTTGGTAGAATTCTACCAAAATTATAGATTTTTTTACTGTTTGGTAGATTGGTAGAATTCTTGATGGTTTGGTAGATTTTCCGAAATATTCATCTCCAAAATAAAAATTTCGACAAAATTTTCTATAGAAATATAATTAAAAAAAAACATAGAAAAAAACCAAAAACTGTAATAAAAAAATTGGAAACTTTTCTGTTGAAATAATATTCTGACAAAATCCTCTATAGAAATAAAATGTTGATAAATATTCCATAGAAGGAAAACTTATGTAAAATGTTCTAAATAAATAAAATTTAGACAACATTTTCTATAGAATTAATATTTTGAGAAAATATTTTAGAGAAATACAATCTTCTAGAGAAATGCAATTTTGACAAAATCTTCTATGGAAATAAAATTATGACGACATTTTTTATAGAAATAAAATTTAAAAAAAAAAAGTTTCTATGGAAATAAAATTTCCTATGGAAATAATATTTTAACAAAATTTTCTATGTAAATAAAATTTTGAGAAAATTTTCTATAGAAATACAATTTTGGAAAAATTTTCTATAGAAATAAAATTTTGCAAAATCTTCTATAGAATTGTACCACTAATGATCTATTTTTACTGTTTGGTACAATTCTTGATGTTTTCATTTCCAAATATTTTCCAAAATATTCATCTTTAACTAAGAGGTACACAAAAATGGAAAGAACAGTTTTAAACAAGTATATACGGCCGTAAGTTCGGCCAGGCCGAAGCTAATGTACCCTCCACCATGGATTGCGTAGAAACTTCTACTAAGGACTGTCATCCACAATCGAATTACTTGGGTTGTAAGTTAGTTCATACGTGGTATATATTAAACTAAAACAAGTAAGGAAAGTCTAAAGTCGGGCGGGGCCGACTATATTATACCCTGCACCACTTTGTAGATCTAAATTTTCGATACCATATCACATCCGTCAAATGTGTTGGGGTCTATGTATAAAGGTTTGTCTCAAATATATACATTTAAATATCACTCGATCTGGACAGAATTTGATAGACTTTTACAAAATCTATAGACTCAAAATTTAAGTCGGCTAATGCACTAGGGTGGAACACAATGTTAGTAAAAAACAATATGAGAAACATTTAAATCTGAAGCAATTTTAAGGAAACTTCGCAAAAGTTTATTTATGATTTATCGCTCGATATATATGTATTAGAAGTTTAGGAAAAATATATGGGAGCTATATCTAAATCTGAACCGATTTTGCACGCATAGCTGCAATGCTAATTCTACTCCCTGTGCAAAATTTCAACTAAATCGGAGTAAAAAATTGGCCTCTGTGGTCATATGAGTGTAAATCGGGCGAAAGCTCTATATGGGAGTTATATCTAAATCTGAACCGATTTCAACCAAATTTGGCACGCATAGCTACAATGCTAATTCTTCTCCCTGTGCAAAATTTCAATGAAATCGGAGTAAAAGATTGGCCACTGTGGTCATATGAGTGTAAATCGGGCGAACGATATATATTGGAGCTATGTCTAAATCTGAACCGATTTCAATAAAATTTGGCACACTTGACTATAGTACTAATTTTTCTTCTTGTGCAAAATTTTAAGCAAATCAGGGTAAAACTCTGGCTTCTGGGGTCATATAAGTCCATATCGGGCGAAATATATATATGGGAGCTATATCTGAATCTGAACCGATTTCTTCCAAAATCTATAGGGTTCTATTCTGAACCAAAACACATACTTGTGCCAAATTTGAAGTCGATTGGACTAAAACTGCGACCTAGACTTTGGTTACAAAAATGTATTCACAGACAGACGGACATGGTCGATATAGCGATAGGAGCCCACCCTGAGCATTTTTGCCAAAGACACCAAAGACACCATTTGGCGCAGGGTATAAAAAAATGCCCGATTAAATACGTATATAATTCATTTTGACAAAATTTTCCATAGAAATAAAAATTTGACAAAATGTTCTATAGAAATTTTCTTTAGAAATAAAACTTTGATAAAATTTTCTATTCAAATAAAATTTTTACAAAATATTCTATAGAAATAAAATTTTGACAAAATTTTCTATAGAAATAAAATTTTGCTAGACTATTTTTGGCTCGAGTGGCAACCATGAATATGAACCGATACGGAGGTCAAATATGGGGATCTGTTTATATAAGGGCTATATATAATTATGAACCGATATGGACCAATTCTGTCATGGTTGTTAGCGATTCTATATCAACATCATGTACCAAATTTCAGCCGGATCGGATGAAATTTGCTTTTCTTTGTGGCTCCGCAAGCCAAATCTGGGGATCGGTTTATATGGGGGGCTATATATAATTATGGACTGATATGGACCAATTTTGGCACGATTGTTAGAGACCATAAACTAATAACTCGTACAAAATTTCAACCGAATCGGATGAAATTTGCTTCTCTTTGAGGCTCCGCAAGCCAAATCTAGGGATCGGTTTATATAGGGGATATATATAATTATGGACCGATGTGGACCAATTGTTGCGTGGTTGTTCGAGACCATATACCAACACTATGTACCAAATTTCAGCCGGATCGGATGAAATTTGCTTTTCTGTGAGGCTCCGCAAGCCAAATCTGGGGATCGGTTTATAATGGGGGGCTATATATAATTATGGAGTGATATGGACCAATTTTGGCACGATTGTTAGAGACCATAAACTAATAACTCGTACAAAATTTCAACCGAATCGAATGAAATTTGCTTCTCTTTGAGGCTCCGCAAGCCAAATCTGGGGATCGGTTTATATGGGGGATATATATAATTATGAACCGATGTGGACCAATTGTTGCGTGGTTTTTCGAGACCATATACCAACACTATGTACCAAATTTCAGCCGGATCGGATGAAATTTGCTTTTCTGTGAGGCTCCGCAAGCCAAATCTGGGGATCGGTTTATAATGGGGGGCTATATATAATTATGGAGTAATATGGACCAATTTTGGCACGATTGTTAGAGACCATAAACTAATAACTCGTACAAAATTTCAACCGAATCGAATGAAATTTGCTTCTCTTTGAGGCTCCGCAAGCCAAATCTGGGGATCGGTTTATATGGGGGATATATATAATTATGAACCGATGTGGACCAATTGTTGCGTGGTTTTTCGAGACCATATACCAACACTATGTACCAAATTTCAGCCGGATCGGATGAAATGTACTTCTCTTTGAGGCTCCGCAAGTAAAATCTGAGGGTCCGTTTATATGGGGGCTGTATATAATTATGGACTGATGTGAACCACTTTCAGCATGGTTGTTAGAGACCAAATACCAACACCATGTACCAAATTTCAGCCGGATCGGATGAAATTTGCTTCTCTTTGAGGCTCCGCAAGCCAAATCTGAGAGTCCGTTTATATGGGGGCTATACGTAAAAGTGGACCGATATGGCCCATTTGCAATACCATCCGACCTACATCAAAAACAACTACTTGTGCCAAGTTTAAAGTCGATAGCTTGTTTCGTTCGGAAGTTAGCGTGATTTCAAAAGACGGACATGCTTAGATCGACTCAGAATTTCACCACGACCCAGAATATATATACTTTATGGGGTCTGAGAGCAATATTTCGATGTGTTACAAACGGAATGACGAAGTATGGTGGAGGGTATGGTTAGGTTAATTTAGGTTAGGTGGCAGCCCGATGTATCAGGCTCACTTAGACTATTCAGTCCAATGTGATACCACATTGGTGAACTTCTCTCTTATCACTGAGTGCTGCCCGATTCCATGTTAAGCTCAAATACAAAGGACCTCCTTTTTATAACCGAGTCCGAACGGCGTTCCAAATTGCACTGAAACCACTTAGAGAAGCTTTGAAACCCTCAGAAATGTCACCAGCATTACTGAGGTGGGATAATCCACCGTTGGAAAGCTTTTTGGTGTTTGGTCGAAGCAGGAATTGAACCCACGACCTTGTGTATGCAAGGCGGGCATGCTAACCATTGCACCACGGTAGAGGGTATAAAAAGATTGTTTAGAGACGTTTGGGATAAGTCTTTATAGGCTCGTCTGAAGGCATATTTATGGAGACTTATTTCGGTCGTTTCCTATGAGTAAAGAAATACTTTTTGAAAATTTTTTTGACAAATGTTTATTTTTCAATCAGAACTCGTGTACTTGTTTCAATTTGCAATGTAACTACGTTTGTTTCTCGAGTGCCAAAAATAAATACAAAGCCAAATGGATTTTACAAAATAACCGCAAGACTATATTTTCGGAGTGCTTACAATTGAAATAATTTTTAAAAGTAACTCACAAGAAACCCCAAACAAATCGAATCCATCAGAATCACGAACGCAATAAAATAGAAAAAAATCGAGAAAAAATCTTCGACCAATATTTGTAACCGCTTTAGGAATGTTTGCATTGGTGGAACGGATAAGCATTTATTTTTAATAAACGCAATTCAAAGCAAAACCAAAAGAAAACCAGTAAGGAAAGTCTAAAGTCGGGCGGGGCCGACTATATTATACCCTGCACCACTTTGTAGATCTAAATTTTCGATACCATATCACATCCGTCAAATGTGTTTGGGGCTATATATAAAGGTTTGTCCCAACTACATACATTTAAATATTACTCGATCTGGAAGAATTTGATAGATTTCTACAAAATCTATAGACTCAAAATTTAAGTCGGCTAATGCACTAGGGTGGAACACAATGTTAGTAAAAAAATATGGGAAACATTTAAATCTGAAGCAATTTTAAGGAAACTTTGCAAAAGTTTATTTATGATTTATCGCTCGATATATATGTATTAGAAGTTTAGGAAAATTAGAGTCATTTTACAACTTTGCGACAAAGCAGTGGCGATTTTACAAGGAAATTGTTGGTATTTTGACCATTTTTGTCGAAATCAGAAAAACATATATATTGGCCTCTGTGGTCATATGAGTGTAAATCGGGCGAAAGCTATGTATGGGAGATATATCTAAATCTGAACCGATTTCAACCAAATTTGGCACGCATAGCTACAATGCTAATTCTACTCCCTGTGCAAAATTTCAACTAAATCGGAGCAAAAAATTGGCCTCTGTGGTCATATGAGTGTAAATCGGGCGAAAGCTATATATGGGAGATATATCCAAATCTGAACCGATTTCAACCAAATTTGGCACGCATAGTTTCAATGCTAATTCTACTCCCTGTGCAAAATTTCAACTAAATCGGAGTTAAAAATTGGCCTCTGTGGTCATATGAGTGTAAATCGGGCGAAAGCTATATATGGGATATATATCCAAATCTGAACCGATTTCAACCAAATTTGGCACGCATAGTTACAATGCTAATTCTACTCCCTGTGCAAAATTTCAACCAAATCGGAGTTAAAAATTCGCCTCTTTGGGCAAATGAGTGTAAATCGGGCGAAAGCTATATATGACAGCTATATCTAAATCTGAACCGATTTAGCTGGTATTTTGCAAGTTTTTCGAGACCCATAAAATATTCGGATGTACGGAATTTGAGGGAGATCGGTTGATATACACGCCAATTATGACCAGATCGGCGAAAAATATATATGGCAGCTATATCTAAATCTGAACCGATTTTTTCCAAAATCAATAGGGATCGTCTTTGAGCCGAAACAGGACCCAACACCAAATTTTAGGACAATCGGACTAAAACTGCGAGCTGTACTTTGCACACAAAAATACATCAACAGACAGACAGACAGACAGACAGACAGACGGACAGACAGACGGACAGACAGACGGACAGACAGACAGACGGACATCGCTAAATCGACTCAGAATTTAATTCTAAGCCGATCCGTATACTAAAAGGTTGGTCTATGGTTACTCCTTCTTGGCGTTACATACAAATGCACAAACTTATTATACCCTGTACCACAGTAGTGGTGACGGGTATAAATATGGGAAACATTTAAATCTGAAGCAATTTTAAGGAAACTTTGCAAAAGTTTATTTATGATTTATCGCTCGATATATATGTATTAGAAGTTTAGGAAAATTAGAGTCATTTTACAACTTTGCGACAAAGCAGTGGCGATTTTACAAGGAAATTGTTGGTATTTTGACCATTTTTGTCGAAATCAGAAAAACATATATATTGGCCTCTGTGGTCATATGAGTGTAAATCGGGCGAAAGCTATGTATGGGAGATATATCTAAATCTGAACCGATTTCAACCAAATTTGGCACGCATAGCTACAATGCTAATTCTACTCCCTGTGCAAAATTTCAACTAAATCGGAGCAAAAAATTGGCCTCTGTGGTCATATGAGTGTAAATCGGGCGAAAGCTATATATGGGAGATATATCCAAATCTGAACCGATTTCAACCAAATTTGGCACGCATAGTTTCAATGCTAATTCTACTCCCTGTGCAAAATTTCAACTAAATCGGAGTTAAAAATTGGCCTCTGTGGTCATATGAGTGTAAATCGGGCGAAAGCTATATATGGGATATATATCCAAATCTGAACCGATTTCAACCAAATTTGGCACGCATAGTTACAATGCTAATTCTACTCCCTGTGCAAAATTTCAACCAAATCGGAGTTAAAAATTCGCCTCTTTGGGCAAATGAGTGTAAATCGGGCGAAAGCTATATATGACAGCTATATCTAAATCTGAACCGATTTAGCTGGTATTTTGCAAGTTTTTCGAGACCCATAAAATATTCGGATGTACGGAATTTGAGGGAGATCGGTTGATATACACGCCAATTATGACCAGATCGGCGAAAAATATATATGGCAGCTATATCTAAATCTGAACCGATTTTTTCCAAAATCAATAGGGATCGTCTTTGAGCCGAAACAGGACCCAACACCAAATTTTAGGACAATCGGACTAAAACTGCGAGCTGTACTTTGCACACAAAAATACATCAACAGACAGACAGACAGACAGACAGACAGACGGACAGACAGACGGACAGACAGACGGACAGACAGACAGACGGACATCGCTAAATCGACTCAGAATTTAATTCTAAGCCGATCCGTATACTAAAAGGTTGGTCTATGGTTACTCCTTCTTGGCGTTACATACAAATGCACAAACTTATTATACCCTGTACCACAGTAGTGGTGACGGGTATAAAAATTAATAATTAAAAAAATTCTTAAACAAAAGTCAAATCGAGCATCCATCCAAATCAAAGCAACATTCAAATCAGAACACAAGATTACATAGCGAACATAAGATCACAGAGAGTTGGACTGTTTCATTTGTACATTGTTGCAGCCTCAAACCAAATGGGGTTTTATTTTGTCAGGGATTACGCATAGAAAAAAATGCTTATTACTAATATTTTACACGCTTAACAAAAGCTCTTATTCTATATGTATACAACAAAATAAAATATACTAAATATGAGTGGATATTAAGAGGAGTCATATAAAATCATATCACAATTATATTTAAAGAATTGTTTAAACTGTTGAAAAGAAAAATATTTAATTAATATAAAAGACTACACTCAAAGACATACAACTTGAACGCAGGGACGCAAATATCCACAATTTATGTCCTAAAATTAATAAATAACATTTTTGGAGCAAAGATTATAATTAAAAATTAATTATTTTAAGAAATTTGTCCTTAATATTGTGTAAATCGTAAATACTTTGTTTCAGTGTATATTCAATTACTCTCCACCTTAGCTGTAAGCTTCATGTAAATCAGGAAGGTTAAAATTTTGCTCCATTGTTTCAACAAAGGGACGTTCACCACACCCATCAAATATCGAAAAACAAATTAGGCGTTTTTTTTCCATGGACAACCCTAAACTTTCCAGAAATGTCAAGAACTCGGTCAACTTTCCTTCAAGTTTCAAAATGTCGGGCAAGAGGAGGTCGCCCTCCTGACCGAATATCGAAAACTAATGTAGAGGATTTTGAGCCATGTGAACTTTCCCTGAAAATTACAAGCTAATCAGAGAACCTGAGTCCAATTTTCGGGCATGGATGACTAAATATTAACATCATAACCTCATCTCCCAAGACCGCTGTAAATTTCAAGTTAATCGGAGAAATATAGTTTTTTCACTGTACTCTATAACAATGTCTGGAGGAGGGGACCCCCCTACTCGATTAAATATCGAGGAGTAAAGTAACGGATTTTTGTCTAAATGCCATCAACCTTTCCCAAAGTTTCAACAACTCAGAGAGGGGAGGTCCTTCTTCCACGGTGGCCACTCTGGTCAAAACTAAACTACTAAATCTAAAGAAAAAATTACCAAAACTCTATCAAATTTAAAAAATCTAAATTTGAAGCTTTGCATTAAATTTTTGTCAAAATTTTATTTCTATAGAAAATTTTGTCAAAATTTTATTTTTATAGAAATTTTGTCAAAATTTTATTTCTAAAGAAAATTTTGTCTAAATTTTAGTTTTATAGGAAATTTTGTCAAAATTTTATTTTTATAGAAAATTTTGTCTAAATTTTATTTCTATAGAAAATTTTGTCTTAATTTTATTTCTATAGAAAATTTTGTCTAAATTTTATTTTTATAGGAAATGTTGTCAAAATTTTATTTTTATAGAAAATTTTGTCAAAATTTTATTTCTATACAAAATTTTGTCAAAATTTTATTTCTATATAAAATTTTGTCAACATTTTATTTCTAAAGAAAACTTTGTCTAAATTTTATTTCTACAGAAAATTTTGTCTAAATTTTATTTCTGTGGAAAATTTTGTCTAAATTTTATTTCTGTGGAAAATTTTGTCTAAATTTTATTTCTATATAAAATTTTGTAAAAATTTTATTTCTATAGAAAATTTTGTAAAAATTTCATTTCTATAGAAAATTTTGTCTAAATTTTATTTCTAGAGAAAATTTTGTCAACATTTTATTTTTATAGAAAATTTTGTCTAAATTTTATTTCTATAGAAAATAAAATTTAGACAAAAATAAAATTTTGTTAACATTTTATTTTTATAGAAAATTTTCTCTAAATTTTATTTCTATAGAAAATTTTGTCTAAATTTTATTTCTAGAGAAAATTTGGTCTAAATTGTATTTCTATAGAAAATTTTGTCAACATTTTATTTCTATATAAAATTTTGTCAAAGTTGTATTTTTATAGGAAATTTTGTCAAAATTTTATTTTTTTAGAAAATTTTGTCTAAATTTTATTTTTATAGAAAATTTTGTCAAATTTTTATTTTTATAGGAAATGTTGTCAAAAATTTATTTTTATAGAAAATTTTGTCAAAATTTTTATTCTATAGAAAATTTTTTCAAAATGTTATTTCTATAAAAAATTTTGTCTAAATTTTATTTCTATAGAAAATTTTGTATAAATTTTATTTCTATAGAAAATTTTGTCTAAATTTTATTTCTATAGAAAATTTTGTCAAAATTTTATTTCTATAGGAAATTTTGTCAAAATTTTATTTTCATAAAAAATGTTGTCTAAATTTTATTTCTCTTTAAAATTTTGTCAAACTTTTATTTTTATAGAAAATTTTGTCAACATTTTATTTTTATAGAAAATTTTGTAAAAATTTTATTTCTATAGAAAATTTTGTCTAAATTTTATTTCTAGAGAAAATTTTGTCAACATTTTATTTTTATAGAAAATTTTGTCTAAATTTTATTTCTATAGAAAATAAAATTTAGACAAAAATAAAATTTTGTTAACATTTCATTTCTATAGAAAATTTTCTCTAAATTTTATTTCTATAGAAAATTTTGTCTAAATTTTATTTCTAGAGAAAATTTGGTCTAAATTGTATTTCTATAGAAAATTTTGTCAACATTTTATTTCTATATAAAATTTTGTTAAAGTTGTATTTTTATAGGAAATTTTGTCAAAATTTTATTTTTTTAGAAAATTTTGTCTAAATTTTATTTTTATAGAAAATTTTGTCAAATTTTTATTTTTATAGGAAATGTTGTCAAAAATTTATTTTTATAGAAAATTTTGTCAAAATTTTTATTCTATAGAAAATTTTTTCAAAATGTTATTTCTATAAAAAATTTTGTCTAAATTTTATTTCTATAGAAAATTTTGTATAAATTTTATTTCTATAGAAAATTTTGTCTAAATTTTATTTCTATAGAAAATTTTGTCAAAATTTTATTTCTATAGGAAATTTTGTCAAAATTTTATTTTCATAAAAAATGTTGTCTAAATTTTATTTCTCTTTAAAATTTTGTCAAACTTTTATTTTTATAGAAAATTTTGTCAACATTTTATTTTTATAGAAAATTTTGTCAAAATTTTATTTCTATATAAAATTTTGTCAAAATTGTATTTCTATATAAAATTTAGTCTAAATTTTATTTCTATATAAAATTTTGTCAAAATTTTATTTCAATATCTCATTATACCCGTCACCACTACTGTGGTACAGGGTATAATAAGTTTGTGCATTTGTATGTAACGCCAAGAAGGAGTAACCATAGACCAACCTTTTAGTATACGGATCGGCTTAGAATTAAATTCTGAGTCGATTTAGCGATGTCCGTCTGTCTGTCTGTCCGTCTGTCTGTCCGTCTGTCTGTCCGTCTGTCTGTCTGTCTGTCTGTCTGTCTGTTGATGTATTTTTGTGTGCAAAGTACAGCTCGCAGTTTTAGTCCGATTGTCCTAAAATTTGGTGTTGGGTCCTGTTTCGGCTCAAAGACGATCCCTATTGATTTTGGAAAAAATCGGTTCAGATTTAGATATAGCTGCCATATATATTTTTCGCCGATCTGGTCATAATTGGCGTGTATATCAACCGATCTCCCTCAAATTCCGTACATCCGAATATTTTATGGGTCTCGAAAAACTTGCAAAATACCAGCTAAATCGGTTCAGATTTAGATATAGCTGTCATATATAGCTTTCGCCCGATTTACACTCATTTGCCCAAAGAGGCGAATTTTTAACTCCGATTTGGTTGAAATTTTGCACAGGGAGTAGAATTAGCATTGTAACTATGCGTGCCAAATTTGGTTGAAATCGGTTCAGATTTGGATATATATCCCATATATAGCTTTCGCCCGATTTACACTCATATGACCACAGAGGCCAATTTTTAACTCCGATTTAGTTGAAATTTTGCACAGGGAGTAGAATTAGCATTGAAACTATGCGTGCCAAATTTGGTTGAAATCGGTTCAGATTTGGATATATCTCCCATATATAGCTTTCGCCCGATTTACACTCATATGACCACAGAGGCCAATTTTTTGCTCCGATTTAGTTGAAATTTTGCACAGGGAGTAGAATTAGCATTGTAGCTATGCGTGCCAAATTTGGTTGAAATCGGTTCAGATTTAGATATATCTCCCATACATAGCTTTCGCCCGATTTACACTCATATGACCACAGAGGCCAATATATATGTTTTTCTGATTTCGACAAAAATGGTCAAAATACCAACAATTTCCTTGTAAAATCGCCACTGCTTTGTCGCAAAGTTGTAAAATGACTCTAATTTTCCTAAACTTCTAATACATATATATCGAGCGATAAATCATAAATAAACTTTTGCAAAGTTTCCTTAAAATTGCTTCAGATTTAAATGTTTCCCATATTTATACCCGTCACCACTACTGTGGTACAGGGTATAATAAGTTTGTGCATTTGTATGTAACGCCAAGAAGGAGTAACCATAGACCAACCTTTTAGTATACGGATCGGCTTAGAATTAAATTCTGAGTCGATTTAGCGATGTCCGTCTGTCTGTCTGTCCGTCTGTCTGTCCGTCTGTCTGTCCGTCTGTCTGTCTGTCTGTCTGTCTGTCTGTTGATGTATTTTTGTGTGCAAAGTACAGCTCGCAGTTTTAGTCCGATTGTCCTAAAATTTGGTGTTGGGTCCTGTTTCGGCTCAAAGACGATCCCTATTGATTTTGGAAAAAATCGGTTCAGATTTAGATATAGCTGCCATATATATTTTTCGCCGATCTGGTCATAATTGGCGTGTATATCAACCGATCTCCCTCAAATTCCGTACATCCGAATATTTTATGGGTCTCGAAAAACTTGCAAAATACCAGCTAAATCGGTTCAGATTTAGATATAGCTGTCATATATAGCTTTCGCCCGATTTACACTCATTTGCCCAAAGAGGCGAATTTTTAACTCCGATTTGGTTGAAATTTTGCACAGGGAGTAGAATTAGCATTGTAACTATGCGTGCCAAATTTGGTTGAAATCGGTTCAGATTTGGATATATATCCCATATATAGCTTTCGCCCGATTTACACTCATATGACCACAGAGGCCAATTTTTAACTCCGATTTAGTTGAAATTTTGCACAGGGAGTAGAATTAGCATTGAAACTATGCGTGCCAAATTTGGTTGAAATCGGTTCAGATTTGGATATATCTCCCATATATAGCTTTCGCCCGATTTACACTCATATGACCACAGAGGCCAATTTTTTGCTCCGATTTAGTTGAAATTTTGCACAGGGAGTAGAATTAGCATTGTAGCTATGCGTGCCAAATTTGGTTGAAATCGGTTCAGATTTAGATATATCTCCCATACATAGCTTTCGCCCGATTTACACTCATATGACCACAGAGGCCAATATATATGTTTTTCTGATTTCGACAAAAATGGTCAAAATACCAACAATTTCCTTGTAAAATCGCCACTGCTTTGTCGCAAAGTTGTAAAATGACTCTAATTTTCCTAAACTTCTAATACATATATATCGAGCGATAAATCATAAATAAACTTTTGCAAAGTTTCCTTAAAATTGCTTCAGATTTAAATGTTTCCCATATTTTTTTACTAACATTGTGTTCCACCCTAGTGCATTAGCCGACTTAAATTTTGAGTCTATAGATTTTGTAGAAATCTATCAAATTCTTCCAGATCGAGTAATATTTAAATGTATGTAGTTGGGACAAACCTTTATATATAGCCCCAAACACATTTGACGGATGTGATATGGTATCGAAAATTTAGATCTACAAAGTGGTGCAGGGTATAATATAGTCGGCCCCGCCCGACTTTAGACTTTCCTTACTGGTTTTTTACTAACATTGTGTTCCACCTTAGTGCATTAGCCGACTTAAATTTTGAGTCTATAGATTTTGTAGAAATCTATCAAATTCTTCCAGATCGAGTAATATTTAAATGTATGTAGTTGGGACAAACCTTTATATATAGCCCCAAACACATTTGACGGATGTGATATGGTATCGAAAATTTAGATCTACAAAGTGGTGCAGGGTATAATATAGTCGGCCCCGCCCGACTTTAGACTTTCCTTACTGGTTTTTATATAAAATTTTGTCAATATTTTATTTTTATAGAAAATGTAGTCTAAATTTTATTTCTACAGGAAATTTTGTCAAAATTTTATTTCTATATAAAATTTTGTAAAAATTTTATTTTTATAGAAAATTTGGTGATAATTTTATTTCTATAGAGAATTTTGTCAAAATTTTTTTTCTATAGAAAATTTTATCTAAATTTTATTTCTATATAAAATTTTGCCAAAATTTAATTTTTACAGAAAATTTTGTCAACATATTTTTATAGAAAATTTTGTCAAAATTTTATTTCTATAGAAATTTTTGTCAAAATTTTATTTCTATAGAAATTTTTGTCAAAATTTTATTTCTGTAGAAAATTTTTTCTAAAATTTATTTCTATAAAGATTTTTTTCAAAATTTTTATATCTATAGAAAATTTCGTTAAAATTTTATTTCTATATAAAATTTTGTCCAAATTGTATTTTTATAGGAATTTTGTCAATTTTTTTTTTTAAATTTTGTCTAGATTTCATTCCTATAGGAAATTTTGTCACAATTTTATTTTTATAGAAAATTTTGTCAAAGTTTTATTTCTATAGAAAATTTTGTCAACAATTTATTTTTAAAGAAAATTTTGTCAAAATTTTATTTCTATAGAAAATTTTGTCAAAATTTTATTTCTATAGAAAATTTTTTCTAAATTTTATTTCTATAAAGAATTTTTTCAAAATTTTAATTCTATAGAAAATTTCGTTTCTATAAAAAATTTTGTCGAAATTTCGATTTTATAAAAATTTTTGCCACAATTTTTGTTTAACAGTTTTTACCAAAATGTTTTCTTCTGGAAATTTTGTTTTTATTTCTATAAAAAATGGAAGTACCTCTTAACTGAAGAGTATTGAATTTGTAAAATTTACCAAAACATCAAGAATTCTACCAATCTTCAGTAAAAATTTACCATTTTTGGTAAAATTCTACCAACTGTGGCAACCGTGCCCCCTTCCCGATCAAATATTATAAAAGATGATATGCCCTATATCAACTTCATAACCTTATCCCACGTCCTCCATAAATTTCAACTAAATCGGAGAAGTTTAGTAGTTTCAATGTACTTTAAAAAAAGTCGGGCAAAGGTTAGGTCCTCCTCCCCGACAGACTTATCTTTGTGTAGACGCCACTTTCAATCTTCCACGGTGGTTAAGTAAATGTATGTTTCTGTTAAATGAAGTTTCTTTACATCGGCTAGTGAGCGCCCAAAGTCATGCTATATAAATATAACTTTTTTACTGTTTGCATTGCGTTGTCAAAATTTTAGTTCTGCAGAAAATTTTGACAAAATTTTAATTTCTAAGAAAATGTTGACAAAATTTTAATTTTATAAAAATTTTGACAAAATTTCAATTCTATAGAAAATTTTGTCACCATTTTAATTCTATAAAAATTTTTGTCAAAATTTTAATTCTATAGAAATTTTTGTCAAATTTTTAATTCTATAGAAATTTTTGACAAAATTTTATTTCTATAGAAAATTTTGACAAAATTTTAATTCTATGGAAATTTTTGTCAAAATTTTAATTCTATAGATAATTTTGTCAAAATTTTATTTCTATAGAAAATTTTGTCAAAATTTCTATATATATTTTGTCAAAATTTCTATAGAAATAAAATTTTGACAAAATTTTCTATAGAAATAAAATTTTGACAAAATTTTCTATAGAAATACAATTTTGACAAAATTTTCTATACACAGCAAAAAATATCACCAAAATATTTCCAATTAAAAAGTTAATTGAAGTTGAAAATTTTTTCAATTTATAAAATAATTGATACAATTAACTTTTTAATCATGATAAAAACATTAAGTTAATTAAGTCAATGATTGAAAATTTTTAATTAAAAAATTAATTGATACAATTAACTTTCTAATCAAATTCGGAAGACTAATTCAGTAAAAAAAGTGCTGATTTTTTTTTAATTTTTAATTAAAAATGTATTTCAAACAATCATTTGTTAATCCAAATAAAAACTCTAAGCCAATTCAGAAAGTAATTAAAAATAGTTACCTTTTTTAATTAATAAATTAATTGAGTTTTGCAATCAACATCAATTAAATTTTTAACTGAATCAATTAAAAAATTAATTGAAATTTACTGAAAAAATCAATTAATTTTTTAATCAAGAATTTTTTCAATGGGCAATTAAAACTGTGATTGATACTATCATTTTCGTGATTGAAGACATTTCAATTAAAAAATTAATTGGATCAATTAATTTGGTGATTGAATCAGAAAAAAATTTTTTGTGTGTAGAAATAAAATTTTGACATAATTTTCTATAGAAATAAAATTTTGACAAATTATTTATAGAAATAAATATTTGAAAAAATTTTCTATAGAAATAAAATTTTGAAAAAATTTTCTATAGAAATAAAATTTTGAGAAAATTTTCTATAGAAATAAAATTTTGAAAAAAATTTCTATAGAAATAAAATTTTGAGAAAATTTTCTATAGAAATAAAATTTTGAAAAAATTTTCTATAGAAATGAAATCTTGACAAAATTTTCTATAGAAATAAAACAAAACCAACAATAACAAAACAAAACGAATGAAATAAAATTTTGACAAAATTTTAATTCTATAGAAATTTTTGTCAAAATTTTATTTCTATAGAAAATTTTGCCAAAATTTTATTTCTATAGAAAATTTTGCCAAAATTTTATTTCTATAGAAAATTTTGACAAAATTTTAATTCTATAGAAATTTTTGTCAAAATTTTAATTCTATAAAATTTTATTTTTTTTTGTTTCTAGTTTATATTGAGCAAATTTTCTACAGAAACAAAATATTGAGAAAATTTTCCATAGAAATAATATTTTGAACAAATTTCCTATAGAAATAAAATTTTGACAAAAAATATTTGAAATAACCAGGAAAATATTATCGAAAATTTCAAAGAATTTTTTTTTTAATTTGTACATTTGTGGTAAAATTTTCGCCAAGTTTTGGCAGATTATTTTTGGCATGAGAGGCAACCGTGGCGGGTCCCCCCTCCGCGAAGAGATATAAAAAAATGGGATACCCTATTTCCATCACATGATAACTTTCTCTCAACTTTCTTTCTTTCAAGTATATCGGTTCAGCCATGTCGGTTATCAAACGAAAAGTCGTAATTATTGTTTTAAAATTTGTTTTCATTTTGAAGTCGTACGTCTTGACCCACCTTAATATATGTGACAATACATGCGTACTCTCATATTGATGTGAACATATAAGAATATCTCCCTGGATTGCAACTAAAAACATTTTCAAAAGAAAAAAGGCGTTTGTAAAAAAACGTCTAAAAAGCGGTTTATTAAAACAAGAATACAAATGAGAACAAAGAATAGCGAAAAAAAACGTTTTGCGTTAGCAAAATCTGTCAAAAAGGACAAAAACAATAAATAATAATATAAATATGATAAAGATTTTAAATCGATCAAGGTCGAATTATAATATCCCCTTCCCGAATAATATTTCACTTCTTTGCCTTTATAAAAGTAAATTTTTGGCATTAAGCGAAGGTGGTCTAAAAGGTGTAAAAGTATATCGGCATATGATTTGGATTGTGCTTCGCGTACATTGAAAGAAGAGTTTTCTTTTCTGAGAAATGAAAGCTCAGACGAGTAAAGTTTTTGACGCTAAAATATTTTTTTAAGCAAATGAAGAAGTTAAGAGACAATCAATCACAAATTCGCTCTAAATTTAAAGGTAACTCGCCATCGGCGAGTCTTACCACAAATAAAGTAATTCGATTATGGATGACAGTTTTTAGTAGAAGTTTCTACGCAATCCATGGTGGAGGTTACATAAGATTCGGCCTGACCGGACTGTCTAAGAGTTCGCGAAAATTTTATACAAATATCGAAAAAGAGGCAAATTCATGATCTCCCGCCAAAAAATCAAAAAATCCCGAAAAAAATCGATTTTTTGTACGAAACACTTCTTTTGCTCATATCTTCTAAAGTATACGTCCTAGAGCGAAAAGGAGGCTAATTTGTGATTACGCGCCAAAAAATCTCAAATTCGATCAAAATCCCGAAAAATGGAATTTTTTTTTATATGAGAAATTTCTTATACTCATATTTGCTACAGTAGGCGTCCTTGAGTGAGGAGAAGGTTAATTCGTGATAGAAATAAAATTTTGACAAAATTTTCGATAGAAATACAATTTTGGCACATTTTTCTATAGAAATAAAATTTTGACAAAATTTTCTATAGAAAAAAAAAATTATGACAAAATTTTCTACAGCAATAAAATTTTCCCAAAATTTTCTATAGAAATAAAATTTTGAAAAAAAATTACAGAAATAAAATTTTTACAAAGTTTTCTACAAAAATAAAACTTTCTACAGATTTTGACAAAATTTTCCACAGAAATAAAATTTTGACAAAATTTTCTATTGAAACAAAATCGAAATTTATATATGAAAAACTCCTTTTGCTCGCATCTTCTAAACTAAAAAAAAATTAACAATTATTTTTGAAAAACTTTTTTAGCTCATATTGATCCCCATAAAATGGACAATTAAATTTTGTTAAAATTTCTTTTTATTTAAAAATTTTGACAAAATTTTCTATAGCAATAAAATTTTGACAAAATTTTCTATAGAAATAAAATTTTGACAAAATTTTCTATAGAAATAAAGTTTTGACAAAATTTTCTATAGAAATAAAGTGTTAACAAAATTTTCTACAGAAATAAAATTGTGACAAAATTTCCTATGAAACTGTAATTTGGAGAAAATTTTCTATAGAAATGAAATTTTGACAAAATTTTCTATAGAAATGAAATTTTGATAAAATTGTCTATAGTAATAACATTTTGACAAAATTTTCTATACGCCCACCACGTACAGAAATAAAATTTTGACCAAATATTCTATAGAAATAAAATTTGACAAAATTTTTCGTAGAAATAAAATTTTGTCAAAATTTTCTATAGAAATAAAATGTTGACCAAATTTTCCATAGAAATAAAATTTTAACAAAGTTTGTTATAGAAATAAAATTTTGACAAAATTTTCTATTGAAATAAAATGTTGACAATTTTTTCTATAAAAATAAAATTTTGACAAATTAAATGTTGAAAAAAATTTCTATAGAAATAAAATTTTAACAAAATTTGCTATCGAAATAAAATTTCGACAAAACTTTCTATAGAAATAAAATATTGACAAAATTTGCTATAGAAATAAAATTTTGACAAAATTTTCAATAGAAATAAAATTTTGACAAAAGTTTGTATAGAAATAAAATTTTGACAAATTTTTAATTGAAATAACATTTTGAAAAAATTTTGTATAGAAATAAAATTTTGAGAACATTTTCTATAGAAGTAAAATTTTGACAAAATTTTCTATAGAGGTAAAATTTTGACAAAATTTTATATAGAAATAAAATGTTGACAAAAGTTTGACACAAAGGTTTGACAAAATTTTCTATAGAAATAAAATTTTGACAAAATTTTCTAAAGAAATAAAACTTTCCCAAAATTTTCTATAGAAATAAAATTTTTAAAAAAATTTTCATTAAAAATAAAATTTTGAAAAATTTTTTACAGAATAAAATTTTGAAAAAATTTTCTATAGAAACAAAATTTTTCTATAGAAATAAATATTCAATCTCAAAAAAATCGAAATTTGTATGTGAAAAACCTCTTTTGCTCGCATCTTCTAAACGTTTCTAAGAAAATTAAAAATTTCATACGAAAAACTTTCGTATCTCATATTGATCCTCATAGAACCGACATTTCCATCCAAATCCTGGATAAAAAGAGTTATTTAGAATACAAATAAAAAAAATATATTTTTTGTCTTCAATCATGAAATTAATCGATCCAATTAATTTTTAATTGAAATTTCCTCAATTACAGAAATGATAGTATCAATCACCAACGTCAATTAAAAAATTAATTTAATCAATTAACAATTTAATTGATACTATTAATTTCTGCACTCAAAAACTTTTTTCTGATTCAAACAGAAAATTAATTGATCCAATTAATTTTTTAATTGAAATGTCTTCAATCACAGAAATGATGATATTAATTGAAAGTCAATTAAAAAATTAATTGATACTATTAATTTTTGTGATTGATATTTGCTGCAATTAAAAAACAAACGTTGAATCAATCAAATTTTTACTTAAATCCTTTTTAAGACTCAATTAAGATTTTAATTGGAAAAAATTTCGTAAATTTTTTTCTGTATGTGATTGATTTTGTTCCAATTAAAAAAAATTGGTGAGCCAATTAAAATTTTAATTGAAAAATTTTAGAATTCAATTAAAATTTTAATTGCTTAAATTTTGGTGATATTTTCTTGTGTGTACTTAATGTAAAAAATTCGAACTTTCATTAAATTGTATAGTCGCTTTGTGGGGTATTCAGTAAGGTATGTATTATATTATAATTTATATTTTTTTTCGCATTCATCGATTTTCATTAATCGTAAATATCGAATACCATAGCGATAACTGTAGGGTATCGACACCATTGCCAACATATGTCATAATATGCGTTTGCTGTCGCAATAAACACACACACTCACAAATTATGTGTGTATTTTAATAAAATTTCGCCAGTGGCAAAATTTCATTTACAAAGTCCTTAAACAGGCTCTACAGCTGCCTCCCACACGCACCCTTACCCACCATTGCCCATACGCCATGACATTTTATTTTTTTTGTTTCTTTATTTCCGCCTTGAATCTGACAGTCACAGAACGCACTTAAACGCATTCGCGCTTTGGTATAATTTCACCCAACTCCTGTATGTCCATATGTGGTGCGTATGATTTTTAGATTTTGTTCCAACCATCAGACCATCTCCGGTTTGGATGTGGGTGTTTTAGGTATTTAGGCGTTAAAATTGTGGGGGGTTAGTGACAGCTACATGGACTGTTTCCAGGGTAAAATAGGTCTCAGTTCATTGTTTTTTTTTTTTTTTGTTCTAACTTTTCAGCCCCGTTTTTATTGTATTTTATTTTTTTTTTTTTGTTTCTCATCTCTTTTTTTGTTTGCTGTTAGCAGATGAGCTGAGAACTATGCGTATGTAAAATTAAATGTCAGAGGTTTATTTATTTGTGATTGTTACGGAAATTCTCCCCATATTACAACGGACAAAAAAAAAAACACTGAAGGGATGTTTGAAAGTGCCATGAATTATGATTGCTGTTATGGCAGTGTGCTTTTGTAGCCTTAGGTCATAATGTGACTAGATCACCATGTAATATTGTCACCATATGAAATTCTCCTATTGTAGAATGTTAACTCCATTTGGGTTATTACAAAAATATTTGTATCATTGTATATAGGTAGCTAATTTCAATTATGAATCTCATAATGATTAAAACAAATCTTCCGTTGCCATAGTAGAATATTATTGTCGTTAAGGTAACACCTACAAAACGGCTACGAAACTACATTGACAAGGATCTCTGCAACTGAACTAACATGATTTTATTAATCCGAATACTCACAATGAACTTTGATAGATATTGAATTTTTAGAAAAATTTTATCATCATTTTTGTCATATAAAATTTTATCAAAATTTTATTTCTACAGAAATCTTTAAAACATTTTATTTCTATAGGAAATTTTGTCACAATTTCATTTCTAAAGGAACTTTTATCAAAATTTCATTTCTAAAGGAAATTTTGTCAAAATTTCATTTCTATAGGAAATTGGAAAATTTTATTTCTATGAGCAATTGTGTCAAAATTTTGTTTCTTTAGAAAATGTTGTTTCCATAGCAAATTTTTTCAAAAACTTATTTCTATAGGAAATTTTGTCAAAATTTTATTTCTATTGGAAAATTTGTCAAAGTTTCATGTCTATAGGAAATTTTGTCAAAATTTCATTTCTATTGGAAATTTTGTCAAAATTTCATGTCTACAGGAAATTTTGTCAAAATTTCATTTCTATAGATAATTTTGTCCCAATTTCATTTTTATAGAAAATTTTGTCACAACTTCATTTCTTTAGGATATTTTGTCAAAATTTTATTTCTATAGAAAATTTTGTCAAAAATTTATTTCTAAAGAAAATTTTGTCAAAATTTTACTTCATTAGGAAATTTTGTGAAAATTTTATTCCTATGGGCAATTTTATTTCTATAGAAAATTTTGTCAAAATTTTACTTCATTAGGAAATTTTGTGAAAATTTTATTTCTATGGGCATTTTTGTCAAAATGTTGTTTCTTTAGAAATTTTGTTTCAATAGAAAATTTTTTCAAAAATATATTTCTATAGAAAATATTGTCAAAATTTAATTTCTATAGAAAATTTTGTCAAAACTTTATTTCTGTAGCAAATTTTATCAAAATTTCATTTCTATAGGAAATTTGAAAATTTTATTTCTATGAGCAATTGTGTCAAAATTTTGTTTTTTTAGAAAATGTTGTTTCCATAGAAAATTTTTTCAAAAATTTATTTCTATAGGAAATTTTGTCAAAATTTCTCTTGTATAGGAAATTTTGTCAAAATTGCATTTCTGTAGGAAATTTTATCAAAATTTCATTTCTATAGGAAATTTTGTCAAAATTTTATTTCTATATAAAATTTTGTCAAAATTTTATTTCTATATAAAATTTTGTCAAAATTTTATTTCTATAGAAAACTTTGTCTAAATTTTATTTCTATAGAAAATTTTGTCAAAATTTCATTCCTGTAGGAAATTTTGTCAAAATTTCATTTCTATAGGAAATTTTGTCAAAATTTTATTTCTATAGGAAATTTTGTCAAAATTGCATTTCTGTAGGAAATTTTGTCAAAATTTCCTTTCTATAGGAAATTTTGTCAAAATTTTTTTTTTCTATAGCAAATTTTGTCAAAATTTTATTTCTATAGAAAATTTTGTCAAAATTTCATTTCTCTAGGAAATTTTGTGAACATTTTATTTCTATGAGCAATTTTGTTTCTTTAGAAAATTTTGTTTCTATAGAAATTTTTTTCAAAAATTTATTTCTATAGAAAATTTTGTCAAATTTCATTTCTGTCGAAAACTTTGTCAACATTTTATATCTATAAGAAATTTTGTCCAAATTTTATTTCTATAGCAAAAATTTTCGAAATTTCATTTTTGTAGGAAATTTTGTTCAAACGTCATCACCGTCGGACATTTTCTCAAAATGTTTTTTATAGAAAATGTTCTCAAAATTTTATTTCTATAGGAAATTTGGTCAAAATTTCATTTCAATAGGAAATTTTGTCAAAATTTCATTTCTATAGAAAATTGTATCAAAATATTATTTCTATAGAAAATACAAATTAGAAATTTCATTACTATAGGAAATTTTGTTAAAATTTAATTTCTATAGATTTAGTCACAATTTCATTTCTATAGAAAATTTTAGCAAAATTTTATTTCTATAGAAAATATTGTCAAAATTTTATTTCTATAGGAAATTTTGTCAAAATTTTATTTCTATAGGAAATTTTGTCAAGATTTCATTTCTATAGGAAATTGGAAAATTTTATTTCTATGAGCAATTGTGTCAAAATTTTGTTTCTTTAGAAAATGTTGTTTCCATAGCAAATTTTTTCAAAAATTTATTTCTATAGGAAATTTTGTCAAAATTTTATTTCTATTGGAAAATTTGTCAAAGTTTCATGTCTATAGGAAATTTTGTCAAAATTTCATGTCTACAGGAAATTTTGTCAAAATTTCATTTCTATAGATAATTTTGTCCCAATTTCATTTTTATAGAAAATTTTGTCACAACTTCATTTCTTTAGGATATTTTGTCAAAATTTTATTTCTATAGAAAATTTTGTCAAAAATTTATTTCTAAAGAAAATTTTGTCAAAATTTTACTTCATTAGGAAATTTTGTGAAAATTTTATTCCTATGGGCAATTTTATTTCTATAGAAAATTTTGTCAAAATTTTACTTCATTAGGAAATTTTGTGAAAATTTTATTTCTATGGGCATTTTTGTCAAAATGTTGTTTCTTTAGAAACTTTTGTTTCAATAGAAAATTTTTTCAAAAATATATTTCTATAGAAAATATTGTCAAAATTTAATTTCTATAGAAAATTTTGTCAAAACTTTATTTCTGTAGCAAATTTTATCAAAATTTCATTTCTATAGGAAATTTGAAAATTTTATTTCTATGAGCAATTGTGTCAAAATTTTGTTTTTTTAGAAAATGTTGTTTCCATAGAAAATTTTTTCAAAAATTTATTTCTATAGGAAATTTTGTCAAAATTTCTCTTGTATAGGAAATTTTGTCAAAATTGCATTTCTGTAGGAAATTTTATCAAAATTTCATTTCTATAGGAAATTTTGTCAAAATTTTATTCCTATATAAAATTTTGTCAAAATTTTATTTCTATATAAAATTTTGTCAAAATTTTATTTCTATAGAAAACTTTGTCTAAATTTTATTTCTATAGAAAATTTTGTCAAAATTTCATTCCTGTAGGAAATTTTGTCAAAATTTCATTTCTATAGGAAATTTTGTCAAAATTTTATTTCTATAGGAAATTTTGTCAAAATTGCATTTCTGTAGGAAATTTTGTCAAAATTTCCTTTCTATAGGAAATTTTGTCAAAATTTTTTTTTCTATAGCAAATTTTGTCAAAATTTTATTTCTATAGAAAATTTTGTCAAAATTTCATTTCTCTAGGAAATTTTGTGAACATTTTATTGCTATGAGCAATTTTGTTTCTTTAGAAAATTTTGTTTCTATAGAAATTTTTTTCAAAAATTTATTTCTATAGAAAATTTTGTCAAATTTCATTTCTGTCGAAAACTTTGTCAACATTTTATATCTATAAGAAATTTTGTCCAAATTTTATTTCTATAGCAAAAATTTTCGAAATTTCATTTTTGTAGGAAATTTTGTTCAAACGTCATCACCGTCGGACATTTTCTCAAAATGTTTTTTATAGAAAATGTTCTCAAAATTTTATTTCTATAGGAAATTTGATCAAAATTTCATTTCAATAGGAAATTTTGTCAAAATTTCATTTCTATAGAAAATTTTATCAAAATATTATTTCTATAGATACTTTCATTAGGAAATTTTGTGAAAATTTTATTCCTATGGGCAATTTTATTTCTATAGAAAATTTTGTCAAAATTTTACTTCATTAGGAAATTTTGTGAAAATTTTATTTCTATGGGCATTTTTGTCAAAATGTTGTTTCTTTAGAAACTTTTGTTTCAATAGAAAATTTTTTCAAAAATATATTTCTATAGAAAATATTGTCAAAATTTAATTTCTATAGAAAATTTTGTCAAAACTTTATTTCTGTAGCAAATTTTATCAAAATTTCATTTCTATAGGAAATTTGAAAATTTTATTTCTATGAGCAATTGTGTCAAAATTTTGTTTTTTTAGAAAATGTTGTTTCCATAGAAAATTTTTTCAAAAATTTATTTCTATAGGAAATTTTGTCAAAATTTCTCTTGTATAGGAAATTTTGTCAAAATTGCATTTCTGTAGGAAATTTTATCAAAATTTCATTTCTATAGGAAATTTTGTCAAAATTTTATTCCTATATAAAATGTTGTCAAAATTTTATTTCTATATAAAATTTTGTCAAAATTTTATTTCTATAGAAAACTTTGTCTAAATTTTATTTCTATAGAAAATTTTGTCAAAATTTCATTCCTGTAGGAAATTTTGTCAAAATTTCATTTCTATAGGAAATTTTGTCAAAATTTTATTTCTATAGGAAATTTTGTCAAAATTGCATTTCTGTAGGAAATTTTGTCAAAATTTCCTTTCTATAGGAAATTTTGTCAAAATTTTTTTTTTCTATAGCAAATTTTGTCAAAATTTTATTTCTATAGAAAATTTTGTCAAAATTTCATTTCTCTAGGAAATTTTGTGAACATTTTATTGCTATGAGCAATTTTGTTTCTTTAGAAAATTTTGTTTCTATAGAAATTTTTTTCAAAAATTTATTTCTATAGAAAATTTTGTCAAATTTCATTTCTGTCGAAAACTTTGTCAACATTTTATATCTATAAGAAATTTTGTCCAAATTTTATTTCTATAGCAAAAATTTTCGAAATTTCATTTTTGTAGGAAATTTTGTTCAAACGTCATCACCGTCGGACATTTTCTCAAAATGTTTTTTATAGAAAATGTTCTCAAAATTTTATTTCTATAGGAAATTTGATCAAAATTTCATTTCAATAGGAAATTTTGTCAAAATTTCATTTCTATAGAAAATTTTATCAAAATATTATTTCTATAGAAAATAGAAATTAGAAATTTCATTACTATAGGAAATTTTGTTAAAATTTAATTTCTATAGATTTAGTCACAATTTCATTTCTATAGAAAATTTTAGCAAAATTTTATTTCTATAGAAAATATTGTCAAAATTTTATTTCTATAGGAAATTTTGTCAAAATTTTATTTCTATAGGAAATTTTGTCAAAATCTGATTTCTAAAGGAAATTTTGTCAAAATTTGATTTCTATAGGAAATTTTGTCAAGATTTCATTTCTATAGGAAATTTTGTTAAAATTTTACTTCATTAGGAAATTTTATCACAATTTCATTTCTATAGGAAATTTTGTCAAAATATTAATTCTAAAGGAAAATTTGTCAAAGTTTCACGACTATAGGAAATTTTGTCAAAATTTCATTTCTATAGGAAATTTTGTCAAACTTTCATTTCTATTGGAAATTTTGTCAAAATTTCATTTCTATAGATAATTTGTCACAATTTCATTTTTATAGAAAATTTTGTAACAATTTCATTTCATTAGGAAATTTTGTGAAAATTTTATTCCTATGGGCAATTTTGTTAAAAATTTATTTCTATAAAAAAATTTGTCAAAATTTTACTTCATTAGGAAATTTTGTGAAAATTTTATTTCTATGAGCAATTTGGTCAAAATTTTGTTTCTTAAGAAAAATTTATTTCTATAGAAAATATTGTCAAAATTTAATTTCTATAGAAAAGTTTGTCAAACTTTTATTTCTGTAGGAAATTTTATCAAAATTTCATTTCTATAAGATATTTCATTTCTATACAAAATTTTATCAAAATTTCATTTCTACAGGAAATTTTGTCAAAATTTCATGTCTATAGGAAATTTTGTCAAAATTTTATTTCTATATAAAATTTTGTCAAAAATTTATTTCTATAGATAATTTTGTCAAAAATTTATTTCTATAGAAAGTTTTGTCAAAATTTTACTTCATTAGGAAATTTTGTGAAATTTTATTTCTATGAGCAATTTTGTCAAAATTTTGTTTCTTTAGAAACTTTTGTTTCTATAAAAATTTTTTTCAAAAATTTATTTCTATAGAAAATATTGTCAAATTTAACTTCTATAGAAAATGTTGTCTAAATTTTATTTCTGTATGAAATTTTATCAAAATTTCATTTTTATAAGAAATTTTGTCAAAGTTTCATGTCTATAGGAAATTTTGTCAAAATTTGATTTCTATAGGAAATTTTGTCAAGATTTCATTTCCATAGGAAATTTTGACAAAATTTTACTTCATTAGGAAATTTTATCAAAATTTCATATCTATAGGAAATTTTGTCAAAATTTCATTTCTATAGAAAATGTTGTCACAATTTCATTTCTATAGGAATTTTTGTCAAAATTTTATTTTTATAGCAAATTTTGTCAAAATTTTATTTCTATAGGAAATTTTGTCAAAGTTTCATGTCTATAGGAAATTTTGTCAAGATTTTATTTCTATAAACAATTTTGTCAAAATTTTATTTTCATAGGAAATTTTGTCAAAATCTTATTTCTACAGAAAATTTTGTCAACTACTTATTTCTATAGAAAATGTTATCAACATTTTATTTCCATAGAAAATAGGTACTGCCATTAAGTCGGAAAAGTACTGCCTTTTTATAGTGAAAAATCAGACATATCCACAAAAATTTCCCTAAACTGCTGTTTGCAGAGGATAGGCAAAACTTCCTGGAAATTCCCCGTAAGAAGTGGAAACTCGTCCTCATGATCCGTCCGTTATCACAATTGTGATATACATGCCTGTATACAGATGAATGTTTATCTATACATATGTCTGCCTACATTATTCTAAACCAGCTAGTTCAGTAACATTTTAATTAGATATGCAATTCGTAATTAAACTTCCGTTGAATAGTGTTTTTGTTTTTTTGCTTTCCCAAAAGGAAGGAAACTTCCTCAAATTATTTAGAAAATAGCCTAGCATAATTTTCATTAAAAATACATTTTATACGAGGGTGTAGCTTAAAGTTTTAATGAATATGTGATAAAGTCGAATGGAGTTAAATATATACGTATATATATATAGTATATGTGTTTAGAAAGAGAGACCTCGAGAATATGCTGCAAGTAAAAAAAGAAAGTAACCAATTGGCGGCTTTAAAATATATACACACAAAGAATATTTCATTAAAAGTTGTTTTTTTCTACCAGTGTATGCTTAAGGTGAAACATAATATATTTGAACAATACCAACAATATTTTGTTTGGACGAATCCTGAAAATATATATGCTTCAAGCAAAATGTGTTTCGGAGTATATGTTACAGAAGGGATTTTTTTGAGGGTGCAAGATCGGTTAATAAATGTGGGTCTAATGGCCAAATTCTGGAAAATCGGGATATGCATATATATGGGACCTATATCTAAATCTGAAACGATTTGAGTGATTCAGGTTGCAGGTACAGTTAGTGCTACAAAAATTAGATTTTTTAACCTTGAGTAATATTGGTCAATAAATAGGTTTTATGGCCAATACACATATATATGGGAGTGATATCTAAATCTGAAACGATTTCGATTAAATTTTTGTAAACTTACCTTCTGCTTAATTTGAAGATGATCGATGACCGTAATCCATTTATTGAAATCGGGCGATACACATTAATATGTGGTATCTATATCTAAATATAATCCGATTTTTTTTATATCAATAGCGTTCGTCCTTGTGCCGAAAAAATACGTCCTGTACCAAATTTCATCAAATCGGTTAATACTTGCTACCAGAATTCTGCGAACGGACACCAATAGCTACACCCTCAAAAAAAATCGCTTCTCTAACATATGTTCCAAACATATTTTGCAGGAAGCATATATATTATTGGATACTGCCGAAACATTAATATGTGTGTTTTATGTGAACATATTGTATGTTTGGAAGCATTTTGAGCCCAAAAATATTATATGCTTGGAAGAATTCTCCCCAAAGAAGATTGTGCTCATTCCCTCACATAATTTTCATTTCCACGAAATTTTTAGTTCTTGGCACCTTTTTCTGTAATACAAATAATGTTGAAGAAATTATTCAATTTTATAATTTTTTTTTAAATTTTACCATTCGCCTGCACGGAGAATCGAACCGAGGACCATACAGTTTGTAAGCCATCACACTATCCACTGGGCTACGTAGCTGTTATGGCCATCAATAGACAATTATCGTTATAAGTTATATTTATGTAGCATAGTCTGCAGCGCCCACGAGCCGATGCAAACAAAACATTATTTAACAGAAACATACATTTGTTTGCCACGTGGAGCAATGGTTAGCATGTCCGCCTTTCATGCAAAGGGTCGTGGGTTCAATCCCTGCTGCGACCGAACAATTTTTTTAATTTACACGTTTATATTTATACTATATTTAATTTTTGTAATGAAACTTCGCAATGTAGGTTATTAAAGATTTATCGTCAGAAACAGTGCTTGATATAAACGAAATGGACTGAGCTTTTGGATAAAATATTATTTTTTTTTTATTGGAAAAATAACAATTTTGTAATAAAAAACTGTTTTTGGTATAAAAGTTTGAAATTTTGGAAGGAATCCAAAAACTCTAACAAAACAAGAACGTGGAGTCGAGTATAAACATACATAAATAATTTTATAATATACACATAAATTTATTTTGGGCGTGTACAGTTTTTTACTAGCATTTAACACCTTTTTATATGCATTTAAAACTTATCGTGTTTTGTACTTAATTTCATTTTTACCTTTAAGGCCGGTATAAAGTTGGCATTATTGCTCTAAAATGACCCTGTTTTGCCTTTTACTTTTCTTTAATAATTTATTTTAAAGAAAATAAACTTTTTGAATTCTTGTAGCTGCAAAACTCGAACTTAATGTCCGCTTTTATATTTGAAGGTGTCCGTCAAGTCCTCTTGGACTACTTATTAATAAAGGGGAACTAAACTTTGTTTTTATACATTTTACTGTATAATTTTTCACTGTTTCCTCCGTTTTTCATTTTACTGTCCCAACTCTGAAAAGAGTATAGTGCCCTTTCGTTATTTTTATGAAGATCCCTTTGTAATTTTTGTATATTTTTCACCGTTTCTTTTTAATTTCCTTTGTCTGAATATTTTGACTTACTCCTCGTACGTTCCGATTTCTTTTAACGAACCAAGAAAAAAATTGTGCCCATAATGCCAAAATGATAAACAAAACACATGTCCACACATACATAAAATGGTGCTCTCAAGGCGAAAGCACATGTTGTTTTTTTTTTCCAAATGTCTATTCTCTTTACTCCGAATACTCATTCTAATATTCAAACTAAATAATATTTAGACTTAAGCATATCAAATTTTTGGCCTTGTTATAAAACAGTTTTCCGAAACAACATACAAGCGGTTTCACACAAGTTGCTCTCTTTTGATTCTCTCGCTGTGTTATGTTGATATCTTTCGTCAACCCTCCCGGTTTCCATCTCTATTTCTTTCTCTATACTATCTCTCTCTCTCTCTCTGTCGCTCTCTGAATAAAATATCACAACATATATATGTTTACTCGAAATTTGTAAATGCATATATGTTTACATTCACACATATTATTTTTATGAAACATTCATGCCCCAAACATAATATATTCTAACATATGTGTCCCAAACATTTAGAGTTAGTTTAGGAACATTACATGTTTGCACTTAAATATATTGTGTTTAAAAATTGTGCCCGAAACACATTTTGTTTATATCGGAACATATGAAAAACATATTTTTCTAACAGTGTAGATCGACTCAGAAGGTGATTCTGAGTCGTTTGGTATATAACATATATTTTATTTTATGGTCTAAAATCGATATTTCTGGTAGGAACAGCTTTTGGCAGATCAACGTTTTTATACCCTGACCACTCTGTTATGTGGTTTAGGGTATAAAAATACCGCATTTTTTATTTGCGCTCTAAACATATATTTTTATACTCTCCACCATTAACTTTGTCATTCGGTTTGTAACACATCGAAATATTGCTCCATAAAGTATATATATATATATATATATATATATATATATATATATATATATATATATATATATATATATATATATATATATATATATATATATATATATATATATATATATATATATATATATATATATATATATATATATATATATATATATATATATATATATATATATATATATATATATATATATATATATATATATATATATATATATATATATATATATATATATATGTTATTCTGGGTCGTGGTGAAATTCTGAGTCGATCTAAGCATGTCCGTCCGTCCGTCTGTTGAAATCACGCTAACTTCCGAACGAAACAAGCTATCGACTTGAAACATGGCACAAATAGTTGTTATTAATGTAGGTCGGATGGTATTGCATATGGGCCATATCGGACCACTTTTACGTATAGCCCCATATAAACCGACGCTCAGATTTGGCTTGCGGAGCCTCTTGGAGTAGCAAAATTATTCTGATCCGGTTGAAATTTCGTACATGGTGTTAGTAAGTTAGGTTAAGTTATGTGGCAGCCCGATGCATCAGGCTCACTTAGACTATTCAGTCCATTGTGATACCACAGTGGGGAACTTCTCTCTTATCACCGAGTGCTGCCCGATTCCATGTTAAACTCAATGACAAGGGACCTCCTTTTTATAGCCGAGTCCGAACGGCGTTCCACATTCCAGTGAAACCACTTAGAGAAGAATTGAAACCCTCAGAAATGTCACCAGCATTACTGAGGTGGAATAATCCACCGCTGAAAAACTTTTGGGTTTTCGGTCGTAGCAGGAATCGAACCCACGACCTTGTGTATGCAAGGCGGGCATGCTAACCATTGCACCACGGTGGTTCCCGGTGTTAGTAACAACCATGGAAAAATTGGTCCATATCGGTCTATATTTATATATAGCCCCCATATAAACCGATCCCCAGATTTGACCTCCGGAACCTCTAAGAGAAGCAAATTTTATCCGATCCGGCTAAAATGTGGTACATGGTATTAGTATATGGTCTCTAACAACCATGAAAAAATTGGTCCACATCGGTCCATAATTATATATAGGCCCCATATAAACCGATCCCTAGATTTGACCTCCGGAGCCTCATGGATGAGCAAAATTTATCCGATTCGTTTGAAATTTGGTAAAATATTCTCATTCTATTTGCATTTCTATTTGATCTAGGTTTAATTATTTTTTTTATTTTCTGGTATATTTTTAAAATTAGTATATGAATTTACTTTTTGAGACTGTTCATTAGATGTCCTTTCTTTTGTGGAAGGACATCCTTTCGCAAGTTTCTCTGTTCCTTACAATTTTGACAATTAGGTCGGTACTTGTCTTTTTCTCCACACCCGTAACAGAATATGGTTTTTTCCTTACAACAATCTTTATATCCATGTCCATCTTCTCTGCAGTTCCAACATATTAAAGATTTCTTTAATTCATTTACTTCCAATTCTTCCTGATTATCATTTGTCCTTATATTCTGTTCGCTTATTTCAGCTATTGGATATCTATCCCGATTATTCCTAGATCTATGTGACCATTGAGTATCACTAATAAATTTTTCATGTTTTCTAACTGCCTTTCGCAGATCAGATACATGAGATATATCCATATGCAGAAGTTCGTAACGTATTTCCCATCTGATATTCCGCATTAGGGATTCACAAAGCTCCTCGTCCGATATTGGTTCACGAAGTTTATCCGATATGATCATAACTGCATCGCAATAGTCATCAAAAGATTCATTGTTTCTTTGTTTCCGGCGTCTAAAATCGTCCTTTATATCGTAATCGTTATAAAAACTTTTATATTGTTTCCTCAAGGATTCGCATAGTTGCAACCAATTAATTGTGTCGTTACGTCTGTAATAGCGCCAGAAGCATTCTAGAGCTTTCCCTTCGAATAGTACATGAACAAATTTACACAGTAACTCAAAATTTCCGTTAATGGTGTTGCTCGTCATGACATTCACTCTATATAAAAATTCGTCAATATCTATGTCACTAATTCCACCGTTAAATGTAAGTTTCCAGTTTCGGATTATGCTCCATGTCTTTTCTGTAGAGTCAGATGACCGAGGCGAAAGAGTTTCTACTTCTATTTGGGGTATCTGAAGTATTGTTTTGGAATCCTACGTTCAGATTCCTCATGGCTGTCCCCACACTGTTAGAAAAATATGTTTTTCATATGTTCCGATATAAACAAAATGTGTTTCGGGCACAATTTTTAAACACAATATATTTAAGTGCCAACATGTAATGTTCCTAAACTAACACTAAATGTTTGGCACACATATGTTAATATGTTAAAATATATTTTATTTGGGGCATGAATGTTTCATAAAAATAATATGTTGAATGTAAACATATATAAATTTACAAATTTCGAGTAAACATATATATGTTTACAATTTCTGTGAAACGGTTGGATGTTGTTTCGGAAAACTGCTTTATGATAAGGCCACAAATTTGATATGCTTAAGTCTAAATATTATTTAATTTGAATATTAGAACGAGTATTCGAAGTAAAGAGAATAGACATTCGGAACCAAGAGCATAGAGATTTGAAAAAAAAAAATAATATTTTATTAAAAAGCCATTTCGTTTATATCAAGCACTGTTTCTGACTGTAAATCTTTAATAACCCACATTTCGAAGTTTCATTATAAAAATTTAATATAGTATAAATGTCTAAATTACAAAAAAAAAAAAAAAATTGGTTCGGTCGGAGCAAGAATTGAACCCACGACCCTTTGCATGCAAGGCGGACATGCTAACCACTGCTCCACGTGGCCAACAAATGTATGTTTCTTTGAAATAATATTATGTTTGCATGGGCTCGTGGGCGCTGCAAACTATGCTATATAAATGTAACTTATAACGATAATTGTCTACTGGTGACTATAACTGCTACGTAGCCCAGTGGATAGTGTGTTGGCTTAGGGAATGAGCACAATCTTCTTTGGGGAAAGTTCTTCCAAGCATATAATATTTTTGGGCTCAAAATGCTTCCAAACATATAATATGTTCACATAAAACAAACATATTAATGTTTCGGCAGCATCCAGTAATATATGTGCTTCCTGCAAAATATGTTTGGAACATATGTTAGAGAAGCGATTTTTTTTAGGGTGCATTTGCGAAGATATTATATTCGAAATTTCATCCCTTAAATGACCTATCGATAAGGATATTATTTGGTGAACGCGATCTTCTGTAATCGTATTAGAAGGATTCATTTCATTATTTCGATTATCATTATCGCCTGCGCCGTGTTCTGCCAACCTTCTCGTTTCGGATCTAGTTCTTTGACGATTCCCGTCCGCTACGCCTGCTTGATCTAAATTTTCCCTGCTTCTCGTGAGAGGCATTATTCCGTATTATAATTCAAATTTAAAAACTTGTTACTAAAACTTATAACTTAAAATTGGACAAACTAACGAAATTACTTTACCAAAGAAGAGTACCGAACTATACTCAACAACGGATTTGGGCTAACGACACTGCAATTATTTAACTTTTCTTTTGCCATTTCACGTGGAGGTCGGAATTTACTGGAGTATAACATCGATATTTTACCAGTATTAAAATTCTCCAGGATTAATCCCACTTCAATAAAAAAAAATTGAGATCAATGAAGTAGTACAAAACTGACCAAATTATCAATCTTGAAAGTCTAATCTTCTCTGATCTTCAGTGAAAAACATTTGAATCTTAAGGTATGCATTCGAAATTTTCAAAAACAGAACGAAAATCCATTTAGATTCAGAAAAAAAAATAGATTGCTTTAAGGAAAATCCGGTGCTTATATCAAACCAACCACATTAGTAATAAAAGAGTCCAGGATATCCTAAAAGTAAATGTGAAAATCTTGTGTAACCTCAGCATATGAAAATGATGTTAATAATTTCGAGCCATTTTAAGTGAATGTTCCGAAGATGTTTGCTGAGGCCCCACGTTGGGCGCCATTTATTTATGTAACGAAATTATTCCACCAGGTCTATTTCTCCCGGGTTTGCTACCTATAGTCCCCGGCCGTACTCAGTCATGGGGAGTTCTTTCCCTGAGAAATAGTTTGGCTTCGTTAACACAAATGAAATTTTAAGGTAGCTAATTTAATAAATGAAAAAAAATCGAATGACATCAAGCCAAGAAATCCATATTCATTATATGATATGGACATGTTTAAGGTGTCCTTAGCCGCCATTCTTTACCTTTCGTGATACGAAAACGCAAATTTAGAAATTCATTATAGTCTCTACCAACCATGCCGGAATTGGTCCATATCGGTCCATAATTATTGTAGCCCCCATATAAACCGATCCCCAGATTTGACCTCCGGAGCCCCTTGGAAGAGCAAAATTCACCCGATCCGCTTGAAATTTGGTACGTGGTGTTAGTATATGGTCTCTAACACCCATGCAAAAATTGGTCCATATCGGTCAATAATTCTATGTAGCCCCCATTTAAATCGATCCCCAGATTTGACCTCCGGAGCTCTTCGTGGAGCAAAATTCATCCGATCCGGTTGAAATTTGGTACGTCGTGAAATTTGATACATTGTGTTTGTATATGGTAACTAACAACCATGCCAAAATTGATCCATATCGGTCTATAGTTATATATAGAGCCGATCCCCAAAAATAATCTACCAAAATTTTATTTCAATATTTTTTGTCAAAATTTTATTACTATAGAAAATTTTGTCAAAATTTTAGTACTATAGAAAATTTTGTCAAAATGTTATTACTATACAAAATTTTTTCAAAATTTTATTTCTATAGAAAATTTTGTCAAAATTTTATTACTATACAAAATTTTGTCAAAATTTTATTACTATACAAAATTTTGTCAAGATTTTATTTCTATAGAAAATTTTGTTAAAATTTGTTTGCTATAGAAAGTTTTGTCAAAATTTTATTTCTATAGAAAATGTTGTCAACATTTTATTTCTATAGAAAATTTTGTCAAAATGTTATTTTATTTAATCGGCCTTTTTTATTTTTGTTTAATATATACCACGTATGGACTTACATACAATTTAGAAGATGGTGTTAGGAGGTTTTAAGATACCTTGCCATCGGCAAGTGTTACCGCAACCCAAGTAATTCGATTGTGGATGACAGTCTTTAGTACAAGTATCTATGCAATCCATGGTGGAGGGTACATAAGATTCGGCCTGGCCGAACTTACGGCCGTATATAATTGTTCTAATTTGAATAAGCATTTTACTAATTCCCTATTATTGTTTTAATTTTTCTTTCTAGGTAAGTAACTTTAAAATATATAACTAAGTAAGTACATAAATATCACTAAGTTTGTAAGAAAATCTATACAATAGAAAATACAGTGACGCACATAAGTATTGGTACACCACAACAATTTTGTTTAAAAACCACATGTTAAAAATGATATAAAGCTATTTTAAATTAAAAATTATTTCAATTTGGTTTGTAACTGCATTGAAAATCTATATAATTTTTATTTTAGAAAAATTTTTATTCTTTCAATATTTAAATCATAAAAAATTAAAAAAAAAGCCAAAAAGAACAAAAGTATTGGCACATACAGTTCTAATTTAGTTTTTGGTTACATGTAGTACTTTTTGGATTTTTGTTTTTTTGTTTGATAACAGCACCAAGCAGTCTAGACAATGAATGGACTATTTTTGATTGATTTATACCTTTTTGTCCTCAATTCTTCCATTAACAATGTACACAATTTCATCAAAATCGATTAATAACAAATACATGAAATAAATACAAATACATGACGGACACATAGGGCTAAAACGACTCAGGAGGAGGTTCCGACTCGATCGGTATATATTTTAGGGAGCTTAAAATAAATATTTCTGGTAGGCATATCTTTTCGTAGCGGATTATTTGGAAAGATTCGTATTAGCGGATTATATGGAAAGATATAGACTTATAGGGGGGTTTGAACCATTTCGTTAGAGTTTTAGAGGAACCTTAAACATCTCGCCTAAGCGTGCAAAAAAAATCTGATGAAAATCTGACGCCTTTCATGTGATGGAAACTCATGAAATCAAATCGAGGGATCGGTCCATACGGGGGCTATACCAAAACATGCATCGAGATAACATTTTTATTATTTCCCAAACACTCTCTTAAGCCTTTATTTAATTTCCTCTTTGGAGTCTTATAACATTCGGATCATTATTTCGTAGCACCTACTTGGTGAAATTTCTTCTATACCCTCGTATAAAATCTGATCAAATACGGATGTGAATGTTACCACTAACTCTTGTATTAAATTAACTACCATGTTTTGCAAGTGGACATGTATAGATGTGAATCTCCACACACACACACACACACCCAACCATACATGCATATTAAATGAATTATTATATGGTGTTAAATATTAGACCAAAACGGAAATGCTTGATATGCCTTGAGGCGATCTACATCCGTTTTTTCGACTAAGCTAAGAACAATAAAAAAAAAAACTGCGATGCTAACCAAGTTAGTTCCAGCTATCAAAAATCATTTTGCCATTATTTGAACTTCCTGTAGAAACTTTAAACGCCTCACTACATTCAATGGACAATCATCTCCAACTGTAACATCACCAATAGCAGTAGCAAGCGCCATAACAGAAGCACAGTGTTTGGCATAGAACAAATTGTTGTGAAAAGACTTATTGTTACGGTTACCACTCGTGACAAAAATAATCTACCAAAATTTGAAGAAAAATTTATACGAAATCTACCAAATTGAAAAACTCGTATTTTGCAGTTATTGATCAAATTTTTGTCGTTAGTATAAAAAAATGTTTTTTTATTCGAAAAAATTTGTTTATAGAAAATTTTGTCAAAATTTTATATCTATAGAAAATTTTGTCAAAATTTTATTGCTGTAGACATTTTTTGTCAAATTTTTATTTCTATAGAAAAATTTGTCAAAATTTTACTTCTTTAGAACATTTTTGCAAAATTTTAGTTATACAGAAAATTATTGCAAAACTTTAGTTCTATAGAAAAGTTTTAGTAAATTCTATTTCTATACAAAAATTTTTGCAATTTTTTTTCTATAGAATACTTTGTCAAAATTTTAGTTCTATAGAAAATGTTACCAAATTTTATTTTATAGAATATTTTGCCAAGATTTTATTTGTATAGAAATTTTTCTCAAAATTTTAGTTCTATAGAAAAGTTGTAAAAATTTTATTTCTATACAAAAATTTTTGCAAAATTTTATTTCTATATGAAGTTTTTTCAACATATTATTTCTATTGAAAATTTTGTCAAAATTTCATTTCTATAGAAAATTTGGCAAAATTTTGTTGCTTTAGAAAAATTTGCCAAAATTTTATTTCTATAGAAAATTCTGTCAACATTTTATTCTATAGAAAAGTTTGTCAAAATTATATTTCTTTAGAAAATTTTTGTAAAATTTCAGTTCTATAGAAAATTTTGTCAATATTTTAGTTCTATATAAAATTTTATCAAATTAAATTTTTATTTTGTAAAAATTTTTGTGTTTTATATTTATATAGAAAATTTTAAAAAATGCAAAATTTTATTTCTAAAAAAATTGGTTGCCAAAATTTTATTGCTTTAGAAAATGTTTGTCAAAATGTTATTGCTATAGAAAATTTTGTCAAAATTTTATTTCGATAGAAAATTCTGTCAACATTTTATTCTATAGAAAAGTTTGTCAAAATTATATTTCTTTAGAAAATTTTTGTAAAATTTCAGTTCTATAGAAAATTTTGTCAATATTTTAGTTCTATATAAAATTTTATCAAAATTTTATTTCTATAGAAAATTTTGTCAAAATTTTAGTTCTGGAGAAAATTTTGGCAAATTATATTTCTATTGAACATTTTGCAAAATTTTAGTTCTAAAGAAAATTTTGCCAATATTTTATTTCTATAGAAAATTTTGTCAAAATTATATTGCATTAGAACATTTTGTCAAAATTTTATTTCTATAGAAAATTTTGTCAAAATTTTAGTTATATAAAACATTTTATTAATATTTTATTTTTATAAAAAAATTGGTCAAAATTTTATTTCTTTTGCCAAATTTTACTTCTATAGAAAATTCTTGCAAAACTTTAGTTCGATAGAAAAGTTGTACAAAATTTTATTTCTATACAAAAATTGTTGCAAAATTCTATTTCTAAATTAAATTTTTCAAAGTTTTATTTCTATAGAAAATTATGTCAAAATTTTATTTCAAAATTGGCAAAATTATATTTCTATTGAGCATTTTTGCAAAATTTTAGTTCTATAGAAAAATTTGCCAAATTTTATTGCTACAGAAAATTTTGCAAAATTTTTTTTTTCTATCGAAAATTTTAGCTCTAGAGAAAATTTTGTCAAAATTTTATTTCTGGAGAAAATTTTGGCAATATTATATTTCTATTGAACATTTTGCAAAATTTTAGTCCTAACGAAAATTTTGTCAATATTTTATTTCTATAGAAAATCTTGTCCACATTTTATTTCTATACGAAATTTTGTCAAAATTATATTGCTTTAGAACATTTTGTCAAAATTTTATTTCTATAGAAAATTTTGTCAAAAATTTTAGTTCTATAGACTTTTTGCAAAATTTTATTTCTATAGAAAATTCTTGCAAAACTTTAGGTTAGGTTAAAGTGGCAGCCCGATTAAGATTCAGGCTCACTTAGACTATTTAGTCCAAAACTTTAGTTCTATTGAAAAGTTGTAAAAATTTTTATTTCTATACAAAAATTTTAGTAAAATTTTATTTCCATATGAAATTTTTTTCAACATTTTATTTCTATTGAAAATTTTGTCAAAATTTGCTTTCTACCGAAATTTATATCAAAATTTTATTTCTATAGAACGTTTTAGCAACATTTTAGTTCTATGAAAAATTTTGTCAGAATTTTATTTCTACAAAAAATGTTTTGTCAAATTCTTTTCCTATGGATAACTTTGTCAAAAATTTATCTATGGAAAGTTCCCCAAAAAAGTTATTTCTATAGAAAATTTTCGCATAAGTTTATTTCTATAGAACATTTTGTGAAAATTTTTTTCTATGGACAACTTTGTCAAAATTTTATCGATGGAAATGTTCCCAAAAATTTTTTTATATAGAAAATTTTGTCGAAAATTTATTTCTATTGAAAATGTTGTCAAAATTTTATTTCTATGGAAAATTTTGTCAAAATTTTATTTCTAAGAAAATTTTGTCAAAATTTTATTTCTATAGAAAATTTTGTCAAAATTTTATTTCTATAGAAAATGTTGTCAAAATTTTATTTCTATAGAAAATTTGGTCAAAATTTTATTTCTATGGAAAATTTTGTCAAAATTTTGTTTCTGTAGGAAATTTTGTCAAAATTTTATTTTGCTTTCTATAGAAAATTATGTCAAAATTTGCTTTCTACAAAAAATTATATCAAAATTTTATTTCTATAGAACGTTTTAGCACCAGTTTAGTTCTATGAAAAATTTTGTCAAAATTTTATTTCTACAAAAAATTTTTTCAAAATGTCATTTCTATAGAAAATTTTGTCAAAATTTTTTTCCTATGGATAACTTTGTCAAAAATTTATCTATGGAAATTTTCCCAAAAAAGTTATTTCTATAGAAAATTTTCGCATACGTTTTTTGTGAAAATTTTTTTCTATGGACAACTTTGTAAAAATTTTATCTATGGAAAGTTTCCGAAAAATTTATTTCTATAGAAAATTTTGTCAAAATTTTACTTCTATAGAAAATTTTGTCAAAATATATAATTTCTATAAAAAATTTTATCAAAATTTTATTTGTACACATTTTTTTTAAATTGTATTTTTAATGAATATTTTCTCAACAATTTCAGTTCTATGAAAAATTTTGTCAAAATTTCATTTCAATAGAAAATTTTTCCAAAATTTCATTTCAATAGAAAATTTTTCCAAATATTTATTTCTGTAGAAAATTGTATCAACCTTTAATTTCTATAGAAAATATTCTCCAAATTTTACTTGTATAGAATATTTGCTCAAAAATTTATTTTCTTAAGAATATTTTTTCAAAAATTTCATTTGTATAGAAAATGTTCTCCAAATTACATTTTTATAGAAAATTTTGTCAAAGTTGTATTTCTGTAGAAAATTGTGCATAATTTTATTTCTTTAGAACATTTTTGCTTAATTTTAGTTCTATAGAAAACATTGTCAAAATTTTATTTCTATAAACATTTTTTTTCAAAATTATATTTCTAACGAAATCTCAAAAATTTCATTTCTATAGAAAATTTTCTCAGCATTTCATTTTTATAGAAAATTTTGTCAAAATTTCATTCCTATAGAAAATTTTCTCCAAATTACATTTTTATAGAAAATTTTTGTCACAATTTTATTTCTGTAGAAAATTTTTGTCACAATATTATTTCTAGAGAACATTTTTGCAAAATATTAGTTCTATAGAAAATTTTGTCAAAATATTATTCCCGTAAAAAATTTTGTCAAAATTGCATTTCTATTGAATTTTTTTTTTTCAAAATTTTATTTTTAAAGAATATTATCTCAAAAATTTTATTTCTATAGAAAATTTTGTCAAAATTTTATTCCTATAGAAAATTTTCTCAAAAATTTCATTTCTATGGAAAATTTTCTCAACATTTCTATAGAAAATTGTGTCAAAATTTTTTGTCTACAAAATTTTTTTTTTTAATTTTATTTCTGTTGAAAATTTTATCAACATTTTATGTCTGTAGAAAATTTTATCAACATTTTATTTCTATAGAAATTATTGTCCAAATTTTATTTCAATAGAAAAGGTTGCCAAAATTTTATTTCTATAGAAAATTTTGTCAAAATTTTATTCCTATAGAAAATTTTGGCAAACTTTAATATTTACAGAAAATTTTATCAAAAATTTTTGCTATAGAAAATTATGTCAAAATTTTATTTCTATAGAAAATGGTGTCAAAATTTTAATTTTATAGAAAATTATGTCAAAATTTTAATTCTATAGAAAATTATGTCAAAATTTCGTTTCTTAGAAAATTTTGTCAAAATTTTAGTTCTATATAGTTTTTTTTTTTTTTTTTTGTTGCAAAATTGTATTTCTATAGAAAATTTTTGCTAAACTTTAGTTCGATAGAAAAGTTTTAAAAAAATTGTATTTCTATAAAAAAAATTGATCAAGAATATATACTTTATGTAGTCGGAAATCGATATTTCGACGTTCCACTTACGGTAATATTGCCTTTGTTTTTGTGTTTTTATTTTTTTTCCTCTTGGACCTCTTCAGCCAAAATTATTTTATATAGCACATTGATGATTATTTGTGTCATATCGAACCACAGTATCCATTCCACAGTGATAACTGGTAATAATTTCCTCGAAACAACAAGAGACACACAAGTGAACTAAATCATAAACTATAGTGACCAAATGGTAATGACCACCAACAAAAGCACTTGCCAAACTTCTTGCAATTTCCTATCACTCTGTTTTCTTCGTGGCTAGATTTCCTATGATCAAAGTTGTTTGAACATTTTGTGTAAACAACAACAACAACGACGATAGACACAATTTGTTCTTTGGCCACAGTTTGATACCAAGAAAATTCCCAGGCATATAAAGAAAGTTAACAATCGCATGATTTTAAGTTAGAAGAACTTCCGGTTTTGGTTATAACTCAACGGCTGACTAAAGGCAAAACTTCAACGTTTGATAACTCACATACATACACACACACAAATGCCTGTTGAGGGGGGAAATCGCTTTGTGTTGATGGTTCTAGGTACTTGACTTAAACTAAATACGAGGTTTGCTGAAATAACATCAGGACCAGTGGCAGCAGCAGCAGCAAAGGCAACATCTTGAAATCCATAATTTAGGAAATAGCTTAATGCGTAGTGTTGCATCTGGAGGGCTTTGTTTTCCTGTTTACATTGTCGGCTAACGATGATTGCCGGTTTGGGTGTGCCTTGCCAAACTTAATATGTGATACACTGAGACAAATAAGATTAAACTCAAGTAGGGGAACGTAAGTGAGCAAGTTATCAAATTTGATAGGTGCTACACATAAAGGGATATGTTCCCATATACATACAGTGGGTAACAAAACCGAGTGCATGTTGACCATTTAGGATTATGCTTTATTTGCCGTCTATTGAGCCTATTGCTACAAAATTTATTTCATTTATACTTTATTTCCTGATAAATAAAACTGTACATTCAGATAAATTATATACCTATACTAATGCATTTATTAAAATAAAATAATTAAAATCAAATGTGTTAGTATTTAGCCCATAGTCCTTTATTTCTAATTATGGTTTTAACTCGTCTTGACATACTTCTACTAAGATTTTTTATTAGTATTTCGCAATATACAACTAATTGTGCTGAACTTGGCTCTAGATCTCATCGCTATATTTTTTGATGCTCTTTGGTGTAATCTCAAGCACCTTTTAACCAAAAACCATAAAATCTCAATGGGATTTAAATCGGGGCTTTGTGGTAGCCTTTTGAGCATTTGAAAACTGTGCTCCGACCACCATTTCCTTACAACTTGATCCTAAAGGTAGGCCAACAACTCAGGCAAATTTGATTTCACAATATCAAGGTAGTATCCTTTTTTCATGATTCCTTATCACTACCCAGCAAAAAAAGCGTCGTCAGAAAAGTAGTGAAAATGTCCTTTTTGGATCCGGAAGTGTTGCAAAATTGGGGCTGAAGCGATGAATTTAACATGGCATTGTCAGAGGACGGATGTCCACCATTTCAACAATCATTGCACTGAATATGCACCACTTATAAAAGATTGATCCGAATTCAGTATTTTGGATGTGAATTAAAAAAATTTGTGATATTTTGATAAATAAATAATTTTTAACAGTTTTTATCATTTCTAATGCATTCTAACGCTTGACGTCAAATTTTTTCAAAAATTCGCAATTTTTCTAGAATGGAGTTAGCACTTTTTCGGCAAAGTTGAAACAAAAAAAAAAAAAAACAAGTATATACGGCCGTAAGTTCGGCCAGGCCGAATCTTATGTACCCTCCACCATGGATTGCGTAGGAACTTCTACTAAAGGCTGTCATCCACAATCGAATTACTTGGGTTACGATAACACTTGCCAATGGCAAGGTATCGTAAAACTTTTTAACACTGTCTTCTAAATTGTAAGTTAGTCCCTAAGGGGTATATATTAAACACAAAAAAGGCCGATTAAATACGTATATAATTCAGTTTGACAAAATTTTCTATAGAAATAAAATTTTGACAAAATTTTCTATAGAAATAAAAACTTGACAAAATTTTCTATAGAAATAAAATGTTGACAAAATTTTCTATGGAAGTAAAATGTTGACAAAATTTTCTATAGCAATAAAATTTTGACAAAATTTTCTATAAAAATAAAATGTTGACAAAATTTTCTATAGAAATAAAATGTTGACAAAATGTTCTATAGAAATAAAATGTTGACAAAATTGTCTATAGAAATAAAATGTTGACAAAATTTTCTACAGAAATTAATTTTTTACAAAATTTTCTATAGAAATAAAATTTTGACAAAATTTTCTATGGAAATAAAATGTTGACAAACATTGCTATAGAAATAAACTTTTTACAAAACTTTCTATAGAAATGAAATTTTGACAAAACTTTCTATAGTAATAAAATTTGACAATTTTTACATGGCTGTTAGAGGCCATATACTAACGAAATGTACCAAATTTCAACCGCATTGGATGACTTTTGCTCCCCCAAGAGGCTCCGGAGGTCAAATCTGGGGATCGGTTTATATGGGAGCTATATATAATTATGGACCGATATGGACCAATTTTTGCATGGTTGTTAGAGACCACGTACTAAATTTCAATTGGATCGGATGAATTTTGCTCATCCAAGAGGCTCCAGAGTTCAAATCTGGGGATCGGTTTATATGGGAGCTATATATAATTATGGACCGATATGGACCAATTTTTGCATGCTTGTTAGATACCGTATACTAACATCAGGTACCCAATTTCAAACGGATCGGATGAATTTTACCCCTCCAAGAGGCTCCGGAGGTCAAATCTGGGGATCGGTTTATACGGGAGCTATATATAATTATGGACCGATATGGACCAGTTTTTGCATGGTTGTTAGAGACCATATACTAACACCACGTACCAAATTTCAATCGGGTAGGATGAAGTTTGCTCCTCCAAGAGGCTCCGGAGGTCAAATCTGGGGATCGGTTTATATGGGAGCTACATATATTTATGGACCGATATGGACCAATTTTTGCATGGTTGTTAGAGACCGTATACTTAGACTACGTACCAAATTTCAACCGGATCGGATGAATTTTGCTGCTCCGGAAGGCTCCGCAAGCCAAATTTGGGGATCGGTTTATATGGGGGCTATACGTAAACGGGGGCAGATATGGCCCATTTTCAATACCATCCGTCCTACATCGATAAAAACTACTTGTGCCAAGTTTCAAGTCGATAGCTAGTTTCGTTCGGAAGTTAGCGTGATTTCCACAGACGGACGGACAGCCGGACAGACGGACGGACATTCTTAGATCGACTCAGAATTTCACCACGACCCAGAATATATATACTTTATGTGGTCTTAGAGCAATATTTCGATGTGTTACAAACGGAATGACAAAGTTAATATACCCCCATCCTATGGTGGAGGGTATAATAATATACCCCCATCCTATGGTGGAGGGTATAATAAAAATAAAATACCCTTTAAAATAAAGTCAAGTATATACGGCCGTAAGTTCGGCCAGGCCGAAGCTTATGTACCCTCCACCATGGTTTGCGTAGAAACTTCTATTGAAGATTGTAATCCACAATCGAATTACTTGCGTTGCGGTAACACTTGCCGATGGCAAGGTATCTTAAAACTTCCTAACACCGTAATATATACCACATAGTCCATACGTGGTATATATTAAACTAAAAAGGCCGATTAAATACGTATATAATTAAGTTTAAAGTTTCTATAGAAATAAAATTTTTGTTTAGTTTTGTTAGTTGGCCTTTGGAATTTTACAATTTTGGAATTATTTGTTTGGCTTGAGGTCATGGACTAATGAAAAATGCTGGTGTTAGTGTTTTTCATTACTTTTTATTGAAATATTGCTATTCTCGGATATTTCGATACACCATCGGTGATCATCTTCAGCGAGATATTATCTATAAATTGTAATAATTTAAATATTTTACAATATTAACTTCAACAACGTTTTGAAACAAAAATATAACATTAATTATATATACATTTTACAAAGTAATAGACTTTCTCCTTACAATGCTCATGTCTAACTGATTTATTATCTTAATTGTGTTTGCGATTTTGTATTAGATTTCTGTAAATCTGTGCACAGTGGTCTGTGTCGGCTTTGAAGTTCATGCGTTCCTCAGTGGGAGTATTTATTATATGTAGCATCTCCAATGTATATCTTCTCCTAGTATTCTCTTCCATCGTCAGTATTTCAACATTTTTGAAGTTTGGTATGTGTCCTGTGGTTTTGCAATGTGCTGCAAGGGTCGTTTTTTGTTCTAAGGGCTTGTCTTTCATCTTTTGGTCGGATTTGTGGGCAGGAAGTCTTGTTTTTAATTGGGTTTTAGTGGTGCCAACATAAGCCATCGGACATGGATTGTTTTCGTCCCCATCGCATTTTATTTTATATACTACATTTGATTTGTCTTCAATTTTTAACTTAGTCTTAGTTTTGCTGAAAAGGTCATATATCGTTTTGTTACATTTTTGGGCCATTTTATAATTATCCTTGTTGTATATGTTTGATTTTTCAAATCTTTCGGAGCAGCCTGGGACATATGTCATCTTTTTGAAAACCATAGATGTGGCTTCCTGTTTGTCATCATTTGTATCTTTTTTATTTTTCACGTACTTTAGAAGATCGCTAACTGTCTTATTGTGGAAGTCATTTTGTTGTAGAATCTGTCGTATTCTCTTCTCGTTAGCCTTATGAAATTTTACGTCGCTTATGTTTAAAACCCTGTTTATAAAATTTGTAGCAGTGTTGATCTTAATACGTCGAGGATGATTGCAGTGAAAGTTGATTAGTCTTCCCGATGCTGCGTTCTTTTGGTACCAGTTTAATCTTAGTTGATTATTGTGTCGTTGAACCACTGTGTCAAGATAAGGCAATTTTCCTTCGTTTTCACATTCCATTGTGAATTGAAGTTGTCGATTAAATGCGTTAAGAGTCGTCAATGTGTTGTCAATTTTGTTGTCAATTTTGACAAAATAAAATTTTGACAACATTTTCTATAGAAGTAAAATTTGAAAAAAAATTTCTATAGAAATAAAATTTGGAAAAAATTTTCTATAGAAATAAAATTTTCTATAGAAATAAAATTTGGAAAAAATTTTCTATAGAAATAAAATTTTGACAAAATTTTCTATAGAAATAAAATTTTGACAAAATTTTCTATAGAAACAACATTTTGACAATGTTTCCTATAAAAATAAAATTTTGGTAGATTATTTTTGGCTCGAGTGGCAACCATGATTATGAACCGATATGGACCAATTTTTGTGTGTTTGGGGATCGGCTATATATAATTATGGACCGATAAGGACCAATTCTTGCATGGTTGTTAGAGAACATATACCAACACCATGCACCAAATTTCAGCCGGATCGGATGAAATTTTCGTTTCTTAGAGGCTCCGTAAGCCAAATCGGGGGATCGGTTTATATGGGGGCTATATATAATTATGGACCGATGTGGACCAATTTTTGCATGGTCATTAGAGAACATATACCAATACCATGTACCAAATTTCAGCCGGATCGGATGCAATTGCTTCTCTTTGAGGCTTCGCAAGCCAAATCTGGAGATCGGTTTATATGGGGTCTAATTTTTGCATGGTTGTTAGAGACCATATACCAACATCATGTACCAAATTTCAGCCGGATCGGATGAAATTTTCTTCTCTTTGAGGCTCCGCAGGCAAAATCTGGGGATCGGTTGATATGGGGGCTATATATAATTATGGACCGATGGGAACCAATTTTTGCATGGTTATTAGAGACCATATACCAACACCATGTACCAAATTTAAGCCGGATCGGATGAAATTTGCTTTTCTGAGAGCAATCGCAAGCCAAATTTGGGGGTCCGTTTATATGGGGGCTATACGTAGAAGTAAACCGATATGGCCCATTTGCAATACCATCAATAACAACTACCTTTGCCAAGTTTCAAGTCGATACCTTGTTTCGTTCGGAAGTTAGCGTGATTTCAACAGGCGGACGGACGGACATGCTTAGATCGACTCAGAATTTCACCACGACCCAGAATATATATACTTTATGGGGTCTTAGAGCAATATTTCGATGTGTTACAAACGGAATGACAAAGTTAATATACCAACATCCTATGGTGGAGGGTATAAAAAAGCAAGTTATAAAAAATTAAATTAAAATAACTTCCTGTATAGTTAAAATAAAGAACACCTTTGGGAGGACATTTTTGGAAGCGCTTTTAAAGTTTTGCCTTTAGAAGTACTTCCAATTTTTTTTTGCTGGGTAACCAACAGCCAAGTGTGTCACCATCCCCGTACCGTGAAGCTTCCCCCTCTATGTTTTACGGTTTGTGTGATGTGGTGTTTTTGGAGACTTTGTCATTACTAGGTCATTACTAGTAATGTTCGGAGGTCGTTACCAGTAATGTTCTCTTGTATCAAATTATAAACGTTTTTATACCCACCACCATAGAATGGTGACGGGGTATAATAAGTTTGTCATTCCGTTTGTAACGCATCGAAATATCGATTTCCGACTATATAAAGTATATATATTCTTGATCAGGGAGAAATTCTAAGACGATATTAGCATGTCCGTCTGTCCGTCTGTCTGTCTGTCTGGCTGTCTGTTATAATCACGCTACAGCATTCAATAATGGAGCTATCGTCCTGAAATTTGGCACAGAATCGTCTTTTGTCTGCGCGCAGGTCAAGTTCGAAGATGGGCTATATCGGGCCATGTTTTGGTATAGCCCCCATATAAACCGACCTCCCGATTTGGGGTCTTTCGCTTATAGAAACCGTAGTTTTCATCCAATTTGCGCGAAATTGAAAATCTAGAGATATTTTGGGACCTTGAAGAGGTGCGCCAAAAATGGTGAGTGTCGGTCCATGTTTTGGTATAGCCCCCATATAAACCGACCTCCCGATTTGGGGTCTTTCGCTTATAGAAACCGTAGTTTTCATCCAATTTGCGCGAAATTGAAAATCTAGAGGTATTTTGGAACCTTGAAGAGGTGTGCCAAAAATGGTGAGTGTCAGTGCATGTTTTGGTATAGCCCCCATATAGACCGATCTCCCGACTTTACTTCTTGGGCTTATAGAATCCGTAGTTTTTATCCAATTTGCCTGAAATTGGAAATCTAGGTGTATTTTCGGGCCATAAAGAGGTGTGCCGAAAACGGTGAATATCGGTCCATATTTTAGTATAGCCCCCATAAGAACGATCTCCCGATTTAACTCCTTGGGTTTCTAGAAACCGTAGTTTTTATCCGATTTGCTTAAAATTGTAAATATTATGGTACTTTAGGCTCACCAAAACGTGTATCGGATTAAGTTTTTATCGGTACTTTTGGTAATGCCTCCATATAGACCGACTTCACTTCTTGAGGGTATAGAAGGCGCCCTGATCATGAAAATTGCTCAACTCAATGTAAAATTTCCAGATTTTACTTCTCGGGTGAAAATCTACAGATTTAAGATTTCAAATCAAGACGTTATTTTATAATTTTCTTGCACACTTACAAGAGATGTTAATGATTCCTCTAAAACTCAAACAAAAATGGTTCTTATAAATCCAGAATCTGATATAGTCCTCATAGGTGAAATTTTTAAATTTATCTTCGGGAAGTGTCCCCAAGCCCTCAAGCCCTCCTGAAATTTCAAAGGAAACTCTAATATTTGGTTCATGGTGGTGGGTATTTAAGATTCGGCCCGGCCGAACTTACTGCTGTATATACTTGTTTTTGTTTCATCTGACTTTTGTCATTACTAGGTCATTACTAGTAATGTTCGGAGGTCGTTACCAGTAATGTTCTCTTGTATCAAATTAAAAACGTTTTTTTTTATTTTTGTTTCATCTGACCATTTAACTTATTTCCAGTCATCAACGACCTAATCTCTGTGGTCCTTACTAGACATTTTCTATTTAATAAAAATTGCAAAAAGTGAAAACAGGCACGGTTTTGCTATTTACTCGGTTTTACTATTTAAAAAAGATTGCAAAAAGTGAAAACATGCACTCGGTTTTGCTTCCCACTGTATATCTAAATCTGACCCGATTTGAATAAAATTTTGTTAGATAGTAAAAAACAAGTATATACAGCACTAAGTTCGGCCAGGCCGAATCTTAAATACCCACCACCATGAACCAAATATTAGGGTTTCCTTTGAAATTTCAGGAGGGCTTGAGACTTGAGGACACTTCCCGAAGATAAATTTAAAGCTTTCACCTATGAGGACTATATAAGATTCTGGATTATAAGAACCACTTTTTGTTTGAGTTTTAGAGGAATAATTAACATCTCGTGTAAATGTGCAAAAAAAAAATATAAAATAAGGTCTTGATTTGAAATCTTAAATCTGTAGATGTAAAATCTGGAAATTTTACTTTGAGTTTCAAGCAATTTTCATGATCAGTGCGCCTTCTACACCCTCAAGAAGTGAAGTCGGTTTATATGGAGGCATTACCAAATGGACCGATAAAAACTTAATCCGATAAAAACTACGGTTTCTAGAAACCCAAGGAGTTAAATCGGGAGATCGTTCTTATGGGGGCTATACTAAAATATAGGGCTATACTAAAATATTGACCGATACTCACCGTTTTCGGCACACCTCTTTATGACCCGAAAATACCTCTAAATTTCCAATTTCAGGCAAATATGATAAAAACTTCGGATTCTAGAAGCCCAAGAAGTAAAATCGGGAAATAGGTCTATATGGGGGCTATACCAAAATATGGACCGATACTCACCATTTTCAGCACACCTCTTTATGGTCCTAAAATTCCTCTTGATTTCTAATTTCAGACAAATTGGATGAAAACTACGGTTTCTATAAGCCCAAGACCCCAAATCGGGAGGTCGTTTTATATGGGGACCATACCAAAACATGGACCGATACTCACAATTTTTGGCACACGTATTTGTGGTCCTACAATACCTCTAGATTTCCAATAAATTGAATAAAAACTGCGGTTTCTATAAGCCCAAGAAGTAAAATCGGGAGATCGGTCTATATGGGAGCTATACCAAAATATGGGCCGATACTCACAATTTTTGACACGCCTCTTTATGGTCATAAAATACCTCTAGATTTCAAATTTGGAAAAAAAACTACGATTTCTATTACCCCAAGATCCCAAATCGGGAGGTCGGTTTATATGGGGACTATATCAAAACCTGGACCGATATTGCCCATCTTCGAACTTGACCTGCCTGTAGAAAAAGACGAGTTTGTGAATTAGTAAACATAAGCACTTGTTAAGCATCATTGGCATAGTTTTGGGAGATAAACGGTATTTCGATATTTAAGGGGTACATTTTTATGGGAGTTTTGTCACAATCTGAGCAGAAATGTATGATATTACAGTTCTAGCTATAGTTGATTTTGCACCTACAGAGTTAGTATGTAACTAATATTGAGTCCATTATTAAAAAAGAGGAAATCCCTCAATTAATGTGGTTAATAAGTCAAAACTCGGGAAAATCGGGCAATATTATTATGTAAGAGTTACATGTAAGTCCAAATACGATCGGATAATACATAAAAATTTAAAACTTGAGTAACATTGGTTAATAAATAAGAGTATTATGGCCAAATTTGGGAAAATCGATCGTTGTATATATATGTGAGCTATATTTAAATCTGAACCAATTTGAATGATTTTTTTCCAGGTTGGGTTGAAACCAAAGAAGGTGCTAAATTTGAGTACGATCGCAAAATAAGGCTATTAAGACCAAATTTTCGAAAATCGAGAGATACATATATATGGGAAGTATAGCTAAATATGGACCGATTTCGATGAGTTTTTGCACATATAATTAGTACTATAGAAGATTAGTGTAAGCCAGTTTTGAGTAAGATCGCTTGATAAATAAGGGTTTTATCGGGCGATACATTATATGGGAGCTATATCTGAAATCTGAACCGATTTCGATGAAATTTTGCACACTTTATTTTGTAGCAAAATCGACGCTGATAGGTTAGTATATGAGCGCAATCTGCCTCTATTTATTGAAATTGGGCGATACATACATATGGGAGCTATATCGAAATTTGATCCGATTTGTTCGATATTCAATAGCGTTCGTCCTTGTGCCAAAAAAACGCGACATACCAAATTTCGTTAAAATGGGATAAAAAGTGCAACCAGAATCCTGCGAAAAGCAAATACATGGATAGACGGACGGACACCAAGCTCAGGAGGTGATTCTGAGTCGATCGGTATATATTTTATGGGGTCTAAAATCAATATTTCTGGTAGGCACATTTTTTGGCAGAGCAAGGTTATTATACCCTGACCACTATGTGGTTTACGATATAAAAAGGCGATTTGGAACCACTGTGTGCCGCAGGGTACAAATATGGAAACATTTAAATCTGAAGCACTTTTTGGCAACTTCGCAAAAGTGTATTTATGATTTATTGGTCGGTGTATTAGAAGTATAGGAAAAATTGTCTATTAGAAGTATAGGAAAATTGAAGTCAATTTTAAAAGTCTACAAAGAAAATGTTGGTATTTTGGAAATTTTTGCCAACATCAGAAAAACATATATATGGAAGCTATATCTAAAACTGAACCGATTTTTTTCAAAATCAAATGGGGTTCCATTCTAACCCAAAGTACACAGTTGTGCCGAATTTAAAGTCGATTGAACTAAAATTGCGACCTGGACTTTGATTACAAAAATATGTTCACAGACAGACGGATGGACGGACAGACGGACATGGCTAGATCGACTCATGGGCGGACTCTGAGCATTATTGCCAAAGACATCTTATGTCTATATCGTTTACTTCTGGCTGTTTCAAGCCTATGCACTAACTTATAATACCCTGTTCCACAGTGTGGCGCAGGGTAAAAAAAAATGTTGAAGGTCTGTCTGTTGTAATCATGCCAAAGCCTTCACTAATTTCGCTTGCCGTCTTGAGTTTTGCCACAGACTCGTTTTTGCCTGCAAGCTGGTCAAGTAGGAAGATAGGTCCTGATATAGTTTTTGATATAATGCCTGATTTCCGATTTGAATTGCCGGACATCCAAACACCGCAATTTTTGTCAGATTTGCCTGATGATTGAAATCTAGAGGCATTCTCGTCTCGGTCCATTTTTATACCCTCCATCATAGGATGGGGGTATATTAACTTTGTCATTCCATTTGTAACACATCGAAATATTGCTCTAAGACCCCATAAAGTATATATATTCTGGGTCGTGGTGAAATTCTGAGTCGATCTAAGCATGTCGTCCGTCCGTCCGTCCGTCTGTTGAAATCACGCTAACTTCCGAACGAAACAAGGTATCGACTTGAAACTTGGCACAAGTAGTTGTTATGGATGTAGGTCGGATGGTATTGAAAATGGGCCATATCGGTCCACTTTTACGTATAGCCCCCATATAAAGGGACCCTCAGATTTGGCTTGTGGAGCCTCTAACAGAAGCATATTTCATCCGATCCGGCTGAAATTTGGTACATGGTGTTGGTATATGGTCTCTAACAACCGTGCAAAAATTGGTTCACATCGGTCCATAATTATATATAGCCTCCATATAAACCGATCCCCAGATTTGGCTTGCCGAGCCTCAAAGAGAAGAAAATTTCATCCGATCCGGCTGAAATTTGGTACATGATGTTGGTATATGGTCTCTAACAACCATGCAAAAATTGGTCCATATCGGTTCTTAATTATATATAGCCCCCATATAAACCGATCCCCAGATTTGGCTTGTGGAGCCTCTAAGAGAAGCATATTTCATCCGATCCGACTGCAATTTGGTACATGGTGTTGGTATATGGTCTCTAACAATCATGCAAAAATTGGTCCACATTGGTCCATAATTATATATAGCCCCCATATAAACCGATCCCCAGATTTGGCTTGCGGAGCCTCAAAGAGAAACAAATTTCATCCGATCCGACTGAAATTTGGTACATGATGTTGGTATATGGTCGCTAACAACCATACCAAAATTGGTCCAATCACACACAAATTGGTCCATATCGGTTCATAATCATGGTTGCCACTAGAGGCAAAAATAATCTACCAAAATTTTATTTCTATAGACAATTTTGTCAAAATTTTATTTCTAGAGAAAATTTTGTTAAAATTTTATTCGGTTCATAATAAAATTTTCATCATTGTCAAAATTTTATTTCTATAGAAAATTTTGTCAAAATTTTATTTCAATAGAAAATTTTGTTCAAATTTTATTCGGTTCATAATCATGGTTGCCACTCGAGCCAAAAATAATCTACCAAGATTTTATTTCTATAGAAAATTTTGTCAAAAGTTTATTTCTATAGAAAATTTTGTTAAAATTTTATTTCTGTAGAAATTTTTGTCAAAATTTTCTTTCTATAGAAAATTTTGTCAACATTTTTATTTCTATAGAAAATTTTGTGAAAATTTTATTTCTATAGAAAATTTTGTTAAAATTTTATTTCTGTAGAAAATTTTGTCAAAATTTTATGTCTACTTTGTCAAACTGAATTATATACGTATTGGATCGATCTTTTTTGATTTAATATATACCACGTATGGACTTACATACAATTTAGAAGATGGTGTTAGGAGGTTTTAAGATACCTTGCCATCGGCAAGCGTTACCGCAACTTAAGTAATCCGATTCTGGATGGTAGTGTTTAGAAGAAGTTTCTACGCAATCCATGATGGAGGGTACATAAGCTTCGGCCTCGCCGAACTTACGGCCGTATATACTTATTTAGTATAACTTCCATATAGACCGATTTCACGACCTGACTTCTTGGACTTCTAGATTACGCGGGAAATCGTCACATCGAAATTTTTTCCGATTTGCTTGAAATTGAGAACATAGAGGTATTTTCGGTTGAAACATAGATATATTGGTTTTTGATTTTTTTTTTTCTGTACAGTAAAATGAAATCCCTTTACAACAGCTCACCAACCGCAATTTTGTTTTCTCAGTGTAGGATGTTTTACTCTCGAATGCATTTACTACATTGTTGCTGGGAAAAATGCTCCTTGATTGCCATTCCGCTACTAAACACTAAGTGAGCCAATTGACAGCTTCAACATCCTAGGCATCAGCACCGCGATCTTCATTACCCGCACCGTTCATCATCATCATCATCGGCGTAACAGGAAACACTTTGAATGCTTGGCTTAATTGTATTTGTATGTTTGCTTTAATTAGATTTTGATAGTTTACATCGAGTTAGCAATGATGATTTTATCTGTATCTGTGAATAATTTGTGGAAAATGGTGAGATATTGGAATTGGCAAGTGAATGGCAAGAATTTTATTAACTAACGGGCTATACCCAAAAATTCCGGGTTATTAGCTCTTTAAGAAAATACTTTATATCAAACAAGTATATACATCAGTAAGTTCGGCCGGGCCGAATCTTAAATACCCACCACCATGAATCAAATATAATAGTTTACTTTGAAAAATCTTCGTCGTCGTACTTTGAAAACTCTTGTCTCCCAAGCAAATCAGTTCAACCAGATTCTACCTATGAAGACTAGATCAGATTCTGGATTTATGAGAACCAATTTTGTTTGAGTTTTAGAGAAATCATAAACATATCGTGTATATGATGAAATAACGCCTTGATTTGAAATCTTAAATCTGTAGATTTTTTCCGCCATTATTTAAATGAATACTACGAGTAAAATCTGGAAATTTTACTTTCAGTTTCAAGCAATTTTCATGTGCGCATGTTATACCCTGTTATGCGCCTGTTATACCCTGAAAGAAGTGTTTTCTTTTCTGAGGAACGAAATTTTAGACAAGCAAAGTTTTCTTTTGACACAAATTTTAAAGACAATCGTCGAATCGTTTATGAAGAATTCGGATTAGTTTTCTCTAAACAAAAATACTTTATACGAAAAGGGAATTTCGTTTGTCTCAAATTTCATTTCGAAGGAAAATATTTTTTCTTTGGGTGTACCCTCAAGAAGTTAAATCGGTGTATATCGTTGCCTTACCAAACGGACCAGTAAAAATAAATGCGATACAGAATTTTGAGGGTCTTAAATTCCAGTATATTTACATTTTTGTGCAAATCGGATAAAAACTACGGTTTCTAGAAGCCCAAGGAGTTAAATCTGCAGATCGGTTTATGTGGAGGCTATACTAAAACATGGACCAATACTCACCACCTCTTGATGTTCCTCAAATACATCTAGAATTCCACTTTCAGACGAATTGGATGAAAACTACGAATTCTAGAACCCCAAGAAGTAAAATCGGGAGATCAGTCTATATAGGGGACCGATACGGACCATTTTCGACACACCTCTTTATGGTCCTACAATACCTCTAGATTTTTAATTTCCGCCAAATTGGATAAAAACAAGTAAGGAAAGTCTAAAGTCGGGCGGGGCCGACTATATTATACCCTGCACCACTTTGTAGATCTAAATTTTCGATACCATACCACATCTGTCAAATGTGTTGGGTGCTATATATAAAGGTTTGTCCCAAATACATACATTTAAATATCACTCGATTTGGACAGAATTTGATAGACTTTTACAAAATCTATAGACTCAAAATTTAAGTTGGCTAATGCACTAGGGTGGAACACAATTTTAGTAAAAAACCAGTAAGGAAAGTCTAAAGTCGGGCGGGGCCGACTATATTATACCCTGCACCACTTTGTAGATCTAAATTTTCGATACCATATCACATCCGTCAAATGTGTTGGGGGCTATATATAAAGGTTTGTCCCAAATACATACATTTAAATATCACTCGATCTGGAAGAATTTGATAGACTTCTACAAAATCTATAGACTCAAAATTTAAGTCGGCTAATGCTCTAGGGTGGAATACAATGTTAGTAAAAAATAATATGGGAAACGTTTAAATCTGAAGCAATTTTAAGGAAACTTCGAAAAAGTTTAATTCTGATTTTTCGCTCGATATATATGTGTTAGAAGTTTAGGAAAATTAGAGTCATTTTTACAACTTTTCGACTAAGCAGTGGCGATTTTACAAGGCAAATGTTGGTATTTTGACCATTTTTGTCGAAATCAGAAAAACATATATATGGGAGCTATATCTAAATCTGAACCGATTTCAACCAAATTTGACACGCATAGCTATAATGCTAATTCTACTCCCTCTGCAAAATTTCAACTAAATCGGAGCAAAACATTGGCCTCTGTGGGCAAATGAGTGTAAATCGGGCGAATGCTATATATGGGAGCTATATCTAAATCTGAACCGATTTCAAGCAAATTTGGCACGCATAGTTACAACGCTAATTCTACTCCCTATGCAAAATTTCAACTAAATCGGAGCAAAAAATTGGCCTCTGTGGGCAAATGAGTGTAAATCGGGCGAAAGCTATATATGGGAGCTATATCTAAATCTGAACCGATTTTGCTTGTATTTTGCAAGTTTTTCGAGACTCATAAAATATTCGGATGTACGGAATTTGAGGAAGATCGGTTGATATACACGCCAATTATGACCAGATCGGGGAAAAATATATATGGCAGCTATCAATCAATAGGGATCGTCTTTGAGCCGAAACAGGACCCTATACCAAATTTTAGGACAATCGGACTAAAACTGCGAGCTGTACTTTGCACACAAAAATACATCAACAGACAGACGGACAGACAGACGGACAGACAGACAGACGGACATCGCTAAATCGACTCAGAATTTAATTCTAAGCCGATCCGTATACTAAAAGGTTGGTCTATGATTACTCCTTCTTGGCGTTACATACAAATGCACAAACTTATTATACCCTGTACCACAGTAGTGGTGAAGGGTATAAATATGGGAAACATTTAAATCTGAAGCAATTTTAAAGAAACTTCGCAAAAGTTTATTTATGATTTATCGCTCGATATATATGTATTAGAAGTTTAGGAAAATTAGAGTCATTTTTACAACTTTTCGACTAAGCAGTGGCGATTTAACAAGTAAAATGATGGTATTTTGACCATCTTTTTTCGAAATCAGAAAAACATATATATGGGAGCTATATCTAAATCTGAACCGATTTTAAATTTGGCACGCATAGCTACAATGCTAATTCTACTCCCTGTGCAAAATTTCAACTAAATCGGAGGTAAAAATTGGCCTCTGTAGTCATATGAGTGTAAATCGGGCGAAAGCTATATATGGGAGATATATCTAAATCTGAACCGATTTCAACCAAATTTGGCACGCATATCTACAATACTAATTCTACTCCCTATGCAAAATTTCAATTAAATCGTAGCAAAAAATTGGCCTCTGTAGTCATATGAGTGTAAATCGGGCGAAAGCTATATATGGGAGATATATCTAAATCTGAACCGATTTTAACCAAATTTGGCACGCATAGCTACAATGCTAATTCTACTCCCTGTGCAAAATTTCAACTAAATCGGAGTTAAAAATTGGCCTCTGTAGTCATATGAGTGTAAATCGGGCGAAAGCTATATATGGGAGATATATCTAAATCTGAACCGATTTCAACCAAATTTCGCACGCATATCTACAATACTAATTCTACTCCCTATGCAAAATTTAAATTAAATCGTAGCAAAAAATTGGCCTCTGTGGTCATATGAGTGTAAATCGGGCGAAAGCTATATATGGGAGCTATATCTAAATCTGAACCGATTTCAACCAAATTTGACACGCATAGCTATAATGCTAATTCTACTCCCTCTGCAAAATTTCAACTAAATCGGAGTTAAAAATTGGCCTCTGTAGTCATATGAGTGTAAATCGGGCGAAAGCTATATATGGGAGATATATCTAAATCTGAACCGATTTCAACCAAATTTGGCACGCATATCTACAATACTAATTCTACTCCCTATGCAAAATTTAAATTAAATCGTAGCAAAAAATTGGCCTCTGTGGTCATATGAGTGTAAATCGGGCGAAAGCTATATATGGGAGCTATATCTAAATCTGAACCGATTTCAACCAAATTTGACACGCATAGCTATAATGCTAATTCTACTCCCTCTGCAAAATTTCAACTAAATCGGAGCAAAAAATTGACCTCTGTGGGCAAATGAGTGTAAATCGGGCGAATGCTATATATGGGAGCTATATCTAAATCTGAACCGATTTCAACCAAATTTGGCACGCATAGTTACAATGCTAATTCTACTCCCTGTGCAAAATTTCAACTAAATCGGAGTTAAAAATTGGCCTCTGTGGGCAAATGAGTGTAAATCGGACGAAAGCTATATAAGGGAGCTATATCTAAATCTGAACCGATTTGGCTGATATTTTGCAAGTTTTTCGAGACTCATAAAATATTTGGATGTACGGAATTTGAGGAAGATAGGTTGATATACACGCCAATTATAACCAGATCGGCGAAAAATATATATGGCAGCTATATCTAAATCTGAACCAAAATCAATAGGGATCGTCTTTGAGCCGAAACAGGACCCTATACCAAATTTTAGGACATTGGGACTAAAACTGCGAGCTGTACTTTGCACACAAAAATACACCAACAGACGGACAGACAGACAGACAGACAGACAGACGGACACCGCTAAATCGACTCAGAATTTAATTGTAAGACGATCGGTATACTAAACGATGGGTCTCAGACTTTTCCTTCTTGGCGTTACATACAAATGCACAAACTTATTATACCCTGTACCACAGTAGTAGTAAAGGGTATAACTACGGATTCTAGAAGCCCCAGAAATAAAGTCGGAGATAGGTCTATAGGGGGGCTATACTAAAACATGGACCGATAGGCACCATATGCGACACACCTATTTGTGATCTTAAAATACCTCTAGATTTTTAATTTCAAGCCAATACGGACCATTTTCGACACACCACTTTAAGGTCCAAAAATACTTTCAGATTTTCAATTTCAGGCAAATCGGATAGAAAATACAATTTATAAAAGCCAAAGAATAAAAATCGGGAGATCGGTCTATATGGCGGCTATACCAAAACATGGACCGATGGTCACCATTTTCAGCACACCTTTTTATGGTCCTCAAGTACCTCAATTTCAGGCTACGCTTTTTATAAGCCCAAGACCCCAAATCGGGAAATCGGTTTATATGGGGACTATATCAAAACTTTAACCGATATAGACCATCTTCGAACTTAACCTGACTGCAAACAAAAAAACGAATCTGTGCCAAATTTCAGGACGATTGCTTCATGATTGGAGACTGTAGAGTGATTACAACAGACAGACGGACATGGCTATATCGTCTTAGAATTTCTCCCTGATCAAGAATATATACTTTATATAGTCGGAAATCGATATTTCGATAAAATGTTAGATTCGATAGATTAGATTCAGAGTGATCTGGTAGCGAGACGGGTATGCTTAGCAGGGCAAGCAAAAAGGTGACGAGTATCATGTGGTCCTTGATTACAGATGGGACATACGTCAGCTACGCTGCTATCAATCATTGATAAATAGGAATTGAGGCGGCTGCACTTGCCTGATCTTAGTTAGGCTAAAACTACCTAGTGTACGTGTTACCCAGATGTTATCGCCTTCGTTGGACCACCCTCCACAGTTTTCTTTCAAGCGTGGTGATTTCAATTTCCAGTGTCCTATTTCAACTACATACAAACACTCTGCTTTTTTCCTATGAAATAAATCAGAGAAAATAACTATTTAAAATTTCTTAAAATAATGAGCAAGTTTTATGCATATTTTTAAATGTCGGACATGCTGAAGATACTTTTCCCGAACATATTTAAATATTGAAAATTTCAAGAAAATCGTACCATTTACAATTTCCAAATATCAAGCAAGATATCGAAAAATCACATTTATTTCATAATCTTTCCAAGTTCCTTATAAATTCCATGTAGATCGAAGATGTCTTGATTTGCTCTCTTTATACCAAAGAGGAGTTTCCCATCCTCGACGAGACATCTCGAAATCATATACACTGTATTAATTTAATCACCTTTTCCCACTTTTCATATAATTATACCCTTCACCACTACTGTGGTACAGGGTATAATAAGTTTGTGCATTTGTATGTAACGCCAAGAAGGAAAAGTCTGAGACCCATCGTTTAGTATACCGATCGTCTTAGAATTAAATTCTGAGTCGATTTAGCGATGTCCGTCTGTCTGTCTGTCTGTCTGTCTGTCTGTCTGTCTGTCCGTCTGTCTGTCTGTTGATGTATTTTTGTGTGCAAAGTACAGCTCGCAGTTTTAGTCCGATTGTCCTAAAATTTGGTATAGGATCCTGTTTCGGCTCAAAGACGATCCCTATTGATTTTGGAAAAAATCGGTTCAGATTTAGATATAGCTGCCATATATATTTTTCACCGATCTGGTCATAATTGGCGTGTATATCAACCGATCTTCCTCAAATTCCGTACATCCGAATATTTTATGAGTCTCGAAAAACTTGCAAAATATCAGCCAAATCGGTTCAGATTTAGATATAGCTCCCATATATAGCTTTCGCCCGATTTACACTCATTTGCCCACAGAGGCCAATTTTTTGCTCCGATTTAGTTGAAATTTTGCACAGGGAGTAGAATTAGCATTGTAGCTATGCGTGCCAAATTTGGTTGAAATCGGTTCAGATTTAGATATAGCTCCCATATATAGCTTTCGCCCGATTTACACTCATTTGACCACAGAGGCCAATTTTTTGCTCCGATTTAGTTGAAATTTTGCACAGGGAGTAGAATTAGCATTGTAGCTATGCGTGCCAAATTTGGTTGAAATCGGTTCAGATTTAGATATAGCTCCCATATATAGCTTTCGCCCGATTTACACTCATATGACCACAGAGGCCAATTTTTTGTTCCGATTTAGTTGAAATTTTGCACAGGGAGTAGAATTAGCATTGTAGCTATGCGTGCCAAATTTGGTTGAAATCGGTTCAGATTTAGATATAGCTCCCATATATAGCTTTCGCCCGATTTACACTCATATGACCATATAGGCCAATTTTTAACTCCGATTTAGTTGAAATTTTGCACAAGGGGTTGAATTAGCATTGTTGCTATGCGTGCCAAATTTGGTTGAAATCGGTTCAGATTTAGATATAGCTCCCATATATATGTTTTTCTGATTTCGACAAAAATGGTCAAAATACCAACATTTTCCATGTAAAATCGCCACTGTTTAGTCGAAAAGTTGTAAAAATGACTCTATTTTTCCTTAACTTCTAATGCATATATATCGAGCGATAAATCATAAATAAACTTTTGCGAAGTTTTCTTAAAATTGCTCCAGATTTAAATGTTTCCCATATTTTTATACCCTTCACCACTACTGTGGTACAGGGTATAATAAGTTTGTGCATTTGTATGTAACGCCAAGAAGGAGTAATCATAGACCAATCTTTTAGTATACGGATCGGCTTAGAATTAAATTCTGAGTCGATTTAGCGATGTCCGTCTGTCTGTCTGTCCGTCTGTCTGTCTGTCTGCACAGAAAAAAAAGTGTCTCGTAAAATTAAGAAGATTTTTACAATAATTTATTACAAGAATTTTCCAGAAATTTAGTTCATTTTTCGTATCTTGAACGAAAATTAACTACTCGAAAGGAAATTTTACAAATTCTAAGTAGCAATCGTTTAGTTCATGGCCTACAAAATACGATGGAAATTTCCTTAAAAAATTTCTTAACTGGTAGTTAAAAATTCATTTGTCATGCTATAAAACTACTTGTGAAATGTAAAGTATTTTCTAAATAATAAGTGCAATTTACTATAAGATTTTTTTGTATGAGAAAATATTTTTTTACGAAAAATGAACTTGAAAGTGGATAGCAATTTCTTACTGACTATTCCTATAGTTAATAATTGTTGGTAAAAAATTACACAATGAAATATTTTTAGTTCACATGTAATTAAATTTATAGACATTTTCGTCAAAAATGGTAGATAACATTTCATGAAAATTTTGCAAATTTTAAGTTAAACGTTTCATCGCTCATAAACTGGTGTGCCTTTACGAATATTATTCTTAGAGTAAATTGTCAGCAGATGCGATGAACTAATGCATAGTACAGAGATCTTTATCGGCATAGTGGAATGTGATTAATGTAAAGATGATGTTACTTGAGTTTTGTTGTGTATACATGAGCGTGGGGTTGTTTTTATTTTTGTTCATTTAGTGGCTTGTGTGTGTGTTTGTTATTCGTTGATGGTTTTTGGCTGGATGAGGTGTTGTTTTCAATAAAGGCACATGTGTTTTTGTTGTTGTAGGAATGTTTTGGCTTTGCTTGGTTTTGTTTGGCACAGTGTTGCCAATTTGGTGCTTTTAGCACCAAATTTAGTGCTTTTTGATTTCTAAAAAGCACCAAATTGCATTTTTAGTGCCTTTTCAAAAAAAGCACCAACTTGGTGCTTTCTGGCATTTTCATTTAGTGCTTTTGGTGCTTTTTTTATTTTGAACAGTATTAAGTTTAATTGATACCAAAATTTTGACAAGACTTTCAAGAGCCGAAGAAACTCAAATTTATTGCCAAATATAGAATTTGATTGTTATGAAGTTGGTATTGATTATTTTTTAATTAATATTGTTATTCAGGGTATTCTGTAGGAAAGTAGAGCGATGAGTGTCGAATTTGGTAAAGATGTCATTAAAAACGTTTGTATTAAATTCACAAAAGCACGCACAACTGAAATAAGCAATAGACTCCTTCCATATATTAATATTTTGAAAGTTGAAAAACATCACTGATCAAAATGAATTGGACGAAGGCATTAAAACTGATCAAGGTGTATACATGAATAGCGGTTCATAATGGTGAGTACTAAGTTTGAGTTTTGCCGCTAAAGTGAAAACTGTCTCAGTAAAAATGGGCATAAAATTATGCATATTTGCTGCAAATTTTATTATAACTTGATGGGGAATAGCCAAAAGCAAATTTTCACAAAGTTTGTATTCCTTAAAATGATTTATTAAAGAAAAGTAATTGTGAAAAAATGACTATTTTATATTTTAGCGGCTAAACTCGATCTTAATACCCACCTTAACTTCTTGAAATTCAATTCACAAAAGTTCTATAATACATCTTCAGAAGTTTTTTTTTTTTTTTTTTTTTTAGTAGTAGAGCATTTAATTTTCGATTTTGTGGTGGAAGGTGGTATGTTAGAATATATAATATTTTTTTGGTGCTTTTGGGCCTTGGGGAGTTGGCAACACTGGTTTGGCATGCTTCAGTTGTATAGTTGGCGTTGGCGTGGGCTGTTGCATCTTTTAAGTAGGTATGCAACAAGGGAATATAAAGGCATGGAAATTTTGGATTTTTGAGTCATATATTGGTGTTTGTTTATTAAACCTTTTAAATGAAAGTTATTAATATTTTATCGGTAGTTTAGAAAAAAGTTATTAAGAATATTTAGTAAAATGTGTTGAAATTGAAAGTGTATTGAAATTTTCTTTATTCAATGTAAAAAATTAATATTCAATTCCAGATGAATTTGGAAACTTTTTGTAATATCTCAGCGTATAGTTTATTCATAAATTGGTAAGTATTTTTTTAATATGGCTTTCTTTTGAAAAGAATATTTTTTATGTATATTATTATTTGTTAATTATTTTTTTTGGAAACCAGTTTAATGTTTTTCTTTGTTGTAAAAGCGATATTTAATTTCAGAGCAACTCCAGACGGATTCAAACAAATTTAAAAAGGTAGAGAATTGGTAAGTTTTCTTTTAAAAATTGGCTTTCTTTCAACTAGAATATTTACGTTTTTATGACCTTTTTATCATCAAAATTACAGGTTTTTAATACCTTATTTTAGTATTTCTTTAATTAATTTTTTTGGAAACTAATGTAATATTTTTAATGTAAAAATAAATATTTAATTTCAGAGTAACCCCTTAAAATTTGGACAAATTTTTAGTACTCCTTTGCCTGTAATTTAATAGTGAATTGGTAAGTTTTCTTTAACTTTCTTTTAACCCTGGACAGCCATCCTTATTTTTTGTACATTAACGTCATCCTTCGTCATTTTGACTACGGCTGATTTCAAGACGATATAATTTTCATCGGAGCGAAAAAGTGAACCAAACTTGCATTTATTTTCTTATTCAATTTGGTTTTAAGTAGTATAAAACAAAAATTCATAAAACGGTCGAATTAGTATAACTTAAATTTACCATTTCCCAATAGACTAAAATGCATTTTAAATCGAAAATGAAATTACGTGTCGTCATTTTGATGACTGTCTAGGAATATCAAGAATATTTGGTTTTTTATGCATATTATTATTTTTTTCATTAGATTTTTTTTAAAAGTTATTTAATAATTTTATTTAATATTTAATTTCAGAGTAACCCAAATAAATTTGGACAACTTTTTATATTTCCCCTCAGCGTACAATTTAATAGAGAATTGGTAATATTCAAACTTTGGCTTTCTTTCAACTAGAATATTTATTTTATTATATCTTTCACATCGATAACAACACAGTTTTATGAGTTTATTTAGAATACTTCATTATTTCTCTAATTGTTTCAGGTACAAATTTTATGAAATACGTTTTCCAAAGAAAAGTTGAATTCCTTACACCATTTGATAAAATGCCCCAAATATGGTACAAGCTAAATGAAGAATACAAGCTAAAATGAAGAATTAAAAATTATATTTCATTACATGGTATTAATTTTTATTAATTTTCATTATTGTTTCCATTTTTTTCCAGCAAGATATGTGAAAAAATTACCTACGATGAATAAAAAAAGGATAAGTCAAAATGTCCAAACAGCGGGTTCAAATGAGCTACTCTCTTTTCCATGTGGTCATAATTTTTATTCACAAAAAACATTGTATTAAGAACTTTCATCATAAGTTTTTATAATAAAGTACTTTTGCTTAAAGATAGTTTAATTTTAATGTATGAAAATTCTCATAATAGTAAAACGGTTTGTTGTTCCTTTAATTATTTAATTTCTCTATACTGTGGAATGATTGATTTAAAAATAGTCTAGTCGTCGACATTTCAAAGAGACTGTTAACCAAATTTTATTATCGGGTTTCCCACAAAATAAGCAAGTAAACCAAAATAATACTGACTTTTTAACTTGGTAGGTGTATATAAATCTTATGGTGTTGTAAAAATGAACTAAACTACAATGTTATAGATGAACTAAAATTTAAGAAAATTATAAACTAGACAAGTTGAAAAAAATCTTAAGGGCTAAATCATGGTCAATATTACTACAGTTTAGTTCATTTTGCAATGGAAAAGGGTTCACTGTTTTTTCAGTGCACTCATTTCCCCAAAAAGGCCAATTTTTAACTCCGATTTGGTTGAAATTTTGCACAGGGAGTAGAATTAGCAGTGTAACTATGCGTGCCAAATTTGGTTGAAATCGGTTCAGATTTGGATATATCTCCCATATATAGCTTTCGCCCGATTTACACTCATATGACCACAGAGGCCAATTTTTAACTCCGATTTAGTTGAAATTTTGCACAGGGAGTAGAATTAGCATTGAAACTATGCGTGCCAAATTTGGTTGAAATCGGTTCAGATTTGGATATATCTCCCATATATAGCTTTCGCCCGATTTACACTCTTATGACCACACAGGCCAATTTTTTGCTCCGATTTAGTTGAAATTTTGCACTGGGAGTAGAATTAGCATTCTAGCTATGCGTGCCAAATTTGGTTGAAATCGGTTCAGATTTAGATAGATCTCCCATATATAGCTTTCGCCCGATTTACACTCATATGACCACAGAGGCCAATTTTTAACTCCGATTTAGTTGAAATTTTGCACAGAGAGTAGAATTAGCATTGTTGCTATGCGTGCCAAATTTGGTTGAAATCGGTTCAGATTTAGATATAGCTCCCATATATATGTTTTTCTGATTTCGACAAAAATGGTCAAAATACCAACATTTTCCTTGTGAAATCGCCACTGCTTAGTCGCAAAGTTGTAAAAATGACTCTAATTTTGCTAAACTTCTAATACATATATATCGGGCGATAAATCATAAATAAACTTTTGCAAAGTTTCCTTAAAATTGCTTCAGATTTAAATGTTTCCCATATTTATACCCTTCACCACTACTGTGGTACAGGGTATAATAAGTTTGTGCATTTGTATGTAACGCCAAGAAGGAGTAATCATAGACCAACCTTTTAGTATACGGATCGGCTTAGAATTAAATTCTGAGTCGATTTAGCGATGTCCGTCTGTCTGTCTGTCCGTCTGTCTGTCCGTCTGTCTGTCCGTCTGTCTGTCTGTCTGTCTGTCTGTTGATGTATTTTTGTGTGCAAAGTACAGCTCGCAGTTTTGGTCCGATTGTCCTAAAATTTGGTATAGGGTCCTGTTTCGGCTCAAAGACGATCCCTATTGATTTTGGAAAAAATCGGTTCAGATTTAGATATAGCTGCAATATATATTTTTCACCGATCTGGTCATAATTGGCGTGTATATCAACCGATCTTCCTCAAATTCCGTACATCCGAATATTTTATGAGTCTCGAAAAACTTGCAAAATATCAGAAAAATCGGTTCAAATTTAGATATAGCTCCCATATATAGCTTTCGCCCGATTTACACTCATTTGCCCACAGAGGCCAATTTTTTGCTCCGATTTAGTTGAAATTTTGCATAGGGAGTAGAATTAGCGTTGTAACTATGCGTGCCAAATTTGGTTGAAATCGGTTCAGATTTAGATATAGCTCCCATATATATGTTTTTCTGATTTCGACAAAAATGGTCAAAATACCAACATTTTCCTTGTAAAATCGTCACTGCTTAGTCGAAAAGTTGTAAAAATGACTCTAATTTTCCTAAACTTCTAATACTTGAATTAGAATTAAATTCTGAGTCGATTTAGCGATGTCCGTCTGTCCGTCTGTCTGTCCGTCTGTCTGTCCGTCTGTCTGTTGATGTATTTTTGTGTGCAAAGTACAGCTCGCAGTTTTAGTCCGATTGTCCTAAAATTTGGTATAGGATCCTGTTTCGGCTCAAAGACGATCCCTATTGATTTTGGAAAAAATCGGTTCAGATTTAGATATAGCTGCCATATATATTTTTCACCGATCTGGTCATAATTGGCGTGTATATCAACCGATCTTCCTCAAATTCCGTACATCCGAATATTTTATGAGTCTCGAACAATTTGCAAAATATCAGCAAAATCGGTTCAGATTTAGATATAGCTCCCATATATAGCTTTCGCCCGATTTACACTCATTTGCCCACAGAGGCCAATTTTTTGCTCCGATTTAGTTGAAATTTTGCATAGGGAGTAGAATTAGCGTTGTAACTATGCGTGCCAAATTTGCTTGAAATCTGTTCAGATTTGGATATATCTCCCATATAAAGCTTTCGCCTGATTTACACTCATATGACCACAGAGTCCAATTTTTAACTCCGATTTAGTTGAAATTTTGCACAGGGAGTAGATTTAGCATTGTAGCTATGCGTGCCAAATTTGGTTGAAATCGGTTCAGATTTAGATATAGCTCCCATATATATGTTTTTCTGATTTCGATAAAAATGGTTAAAATGCCAACATTTTCCTTGTAAAATCGCCACTGCTTAGTCGAAAAGTTGTAAAAATGACTCTAATTTTCCTAAACTTCTAATACATATTATCGAGCGATAAATCAGAAATAAACTTTTTCGAAGTTTCCTTAAAATTGCTTCAGATTTAAACGTTTCCCATATTTTTTTAATAACATTGTGTTCCACCCTAGTGCATTAGCCGACTTAAATTTTGAGTCTATAGATTTTGTTGAAGTCTATCAAATTCTTCCAGATCGAGTGATATTTAAATGTATGTATTTGGGACAAACCTTTATATATATAGCCCCCAACACATTTGACGGATGTGATATGGTAACGAAAATTTAGATCTACAAAGTGGTGCAGGGTATAATATAGTCGGCCCCGCCCGACTTTAGACTTTCCTTACTGGTTTTTTACTAACATTGTGTTCCACCCTAGTGCATTAGCCGACTTAAATTTTGAGTCTATAGATTTTGTAGAAGTCTATCAAATTCTTCCAGATCGAGTGATATTTTAATGTATGTATTTGGGACAAACCTCTATATATAGCCCCCAACACATTTGACGGATATGATATGGTATCGAAAATTTAGATCTACAAAGTGGTGCAGTATAATATAGTCGGCCCCGTCCGACTTTAGACTTTCCTTACTGGTTTTTTACTAACATTGTGTTCCACCCTAGTGCATTAGCCGACTTTAATTTTGAGTCTATAGATTTTGTAGAAGTCTATCAAATTCTGTCCAGATCGAGTGATATTTAAATGTATGTATTTGGGACAAACCTTTATATATAGCCCCAACACATTTGACGGAAATTTAGATCTACAAAGTGGTGCAGGGTATAATATAGTCGGCCCCGCCCGACTTTAGACTTTCCTTACTGGTTTTATATTAAATTGGAGGAATTAAGATTTTGCTCTATTCTTTAGAAAAGGGACATTCTTTTTCAGAAGCTACCCTAAACATTCCCTAAATATTCCAAACAATTGGGGAATTTTTCGTCATGTTGCAAAAAAAAAAACTTCTATTGAAATGATCGGAGAAATTTTCTTCAAATTTCAAAATGTCGAGCAGGGAGAAGTCCCCCACCCAATCAAATTCATAAAAAATCAGGTATGTCATATTAATTTTATAGCCTTCCCCACATCCTCTGTAAATTACAAGCAAATCGTTTAAAGTTTAATTTATTGACTTACTTTATAAAATGTTGGGCAAAAGGAAGGTCCTCCTCCCCGTTCACATATTAATAAATCGGCAATGCAAAATTCCGAGAAAAAAATCTCTATTAATAAAGCTCAAGAGGGTTTAAACTTTGTCACCCTGTTCTCACACTAACATGGAGCGGGCTACAATGAGAAACACGATTTGTAACCTAACAGACACCGAATAATTTATACTAAAAATAGTCTTCTAGTTTTTTTTTAACTTTAAAAAATATTGGCTACTTCTTTTTTTAAGAAATAATTTAGCCTTGAATAAATAAAACAGCAATCAAGTTTATTTGAACAAACACACACAGGCTTCAAATGCAATTGAATTGAATACACAGCCATACATACATACATACATCCTAATGTGCATTTGGTAGGTAGATTTGCTTGTTGGTACCTATTTACAAATTATTGTTGTTATTGTACCAATTTCAAATTCAAAAAGTTTCAAACCTGTTCAAAAAATAACCAAAAACAACAACAGCAAAAATAGAAACAACAAAACGGCATTAATGCAAAACAAATGAATGGAGTTGAAACAATCATACCAACAAAAAACAACAACCAACCAATAAATGCGAATTTTTACCTTGAACATAACCAACGAATTTTCAAAGGTGAATAGCAAACAGCAACAATAAAAACAACACACTATTCATACTAAAAAAACAACCAAGGCACGAAAAGAGCAATCAACAACAACAACGACTTCTACAAAACGATGAAAAGCCGAAAATGCAGCAGCTATGAAAGAACAACAACAACAACATCATAACTCAAATCTCAAATTATAGTTGCTGCCGCAAACGCCAAACGCCTGCAATCAGCCCACAATCAATTGAAACCCAATGTGAGAGCGCGAGAGCGAGTGTGAGAGTGTGTAACAATTTGAAATGCATTGAGCGACTGCAATATCAGCTGGCACCACTACCACACGATCACCAATCACACAAAAATATTAAAAAATAAATTTTTGTTTGTTGCTAAACCTTGCTCCCAATTTGCGCTTGAATAAACTTTGGAAAAATTAAACAAAAACTGAAATCGACATAAAAAAAAAACTTAAGCCAAAGATGAAAAACAAAACCAATCTCATATTCAAAAATTGCTTTGAAGCAAAGTTCATTTTTGCATTGATTTCTGACAGCTTTCAGGAAAAATAAGGAGTGTCATTGAATTCGTAAGAAATTGGTGGCGCTGATGAATTGGATTATTTGGTTGGTGAAAGAGGAGGAGGAGGAGGCTTGGGTGACAAGAATAATTAATTCAGTATAGAACACGGGAAATACATGCATGGGGGCTTTAGCAAATCTGATTCATATATATTGAAATCACCACTTAATTGTGGCCCATACGCAATTGTGCCAGAAATGAAATGGGCTTTAAAATTACGATTTCCACGGTTTTGTATTCGTTGGAAAGGTCTCGGACTCTGTGAGGTTTATAGCAAAGAAAATTCAAGAAAAGTTTCAACGGAAAAGCGGGAAAATATTTTTTTACCTACAGCGCACATTACAAAAATTTATAATTTGAATTCGTCGCAGTTGCTTTTGTTATAAAATAATTTTATTTTTTCCTATGACAAATGTTCGGAGAACGTAGAGGGTAATCACGTGGTGATATCTGGTTTGGGGAGGGGAACATCCCCCTTACCCGACTTTTACAAAATTGGGCCAAAATTCTCCGATTTGGGTGAAATTTCCAAGGAAGGTTAGGGGTGATGTCTAAACAAAGACCCCCTACAATATTTTTGGATATTTGGTCGAGGAGGTGGACCAGCCCTTTCTACGATTTTTGTTTAAAGTACAATAAAAAACAAGTATATACGGCCGTAAGTTCAGCCAGGCCGAAGCTTATGTACCCTCCACCATGGATTGCGTAGAAACTTCTACTGAAGACTGTCATCCACAATCGTATTACTTGGGTTGCGGTAACACTTGCCCATGACAAGGTATCTTAAAACTTCCTAACACCGTAATATATACCACATAGTCCATACGTGGTATATATTAAATTAAAAAGGCCGATTAAATATGTATATAATTAAGTTTAAGGTTTCTATAGAAATAAAATTTTGACAAAATAAAATGTTGACAACATTTTCTATAGAAGTAAAATTTGGAAAAAATGTTCTATAGAAATAAAATTTGGAAAAAATATTCTATAGAAATAAAATTTGGAAAAAATTTTCTATAGAAATAAAATTTTGACAAAATTTTCTATAGAAATAAAATTTTGATAAAATTTTATTTCTATAGAAATATGTTTTTGACAAAATTTTCTATAGAAATAACATTTTGACAATGCTTTCTTTAAAAATAAAATTTTGGTAGATTATTTTTGGCTCGAGTGGCAACCATGATTATGAACCGATATGGACCAATTTTTGTGTGATTGGGGATTGGCTATATATAACTATAGACCGATACGGACCAATTTTGGCATGGTTATTAGCGGCCTTATACTAACACCACGTTGCAAATTTCAACCGGATCGGATGAATTTTGCTCCTCCAACAGGCTCCGGAGATCAAATCTGGGGAACGGTTTATATGGGGGCTATATATAATTACGGAACGATATGGACCAATTCTTGCATGGTTGTTAGAGACCATAAACTAACACCACGTACCGAATTTCAACCGTATCGGATGAATATTGCTCCTCTAAGAGGCTCCGGATGTCAAATCTGGGGATCGGCTTATATGGGGGCTATATATAATTATAGACCGATATGGACCAATTTTGGCATGGTTGTTAGAGACAATATACTAACACCACGTACCAAATTTCAATCGGATCTGATGGCTTTTGCTCCTCTAAGAGGCTCCGGAGGTCAAATCTGGGGATCGGCTTATATGGGGGCTATATATAATTATAGACCGATATGGACCAATTTTGGCATGGTTGTTAGAGACAATATACTAACACCACGTACCAAACTTCAATCGGATCTGATGGCTTTTGCTCCTCTAAGAGGCTCCGGAGGTCAAATCTGGGGATCGGTTTATATGGGGGCTATATATAATTATGGACCGATATGGACCAATTTTTGCGTGGTCATTAGAGAACATATACCAACACCATGTACCAAATTTCAGCCGGATCGGATGAAATTTGCTTCTCTTAGAGGCTCCGCAAGCCAAATTTGGGGGTCCGTTTATATGGGGGCTATACGTAAAAGTGGACCGATATGGACCAATTTGTGCATGGTTGTTAGAGACCATATACTAAAACCATGTACCAAATTTCAGCCGGATCGGATGAAATTTGCTTCTCTTAGAGCAATCGCAAGCAAAATTTGGGGGTCCGTTTATATGGGGGCTATACGTAAAAGTAGACCTATATAGCCCATTTGCAATACCATCGGACCTACATCAATAACAACTACTTGTGCCAAGTTTCAAGTCGATAGCTTGTTTCGTTCGGAAGTTAGCGTGATTTCAACAGACGGACGGAAGGACATGCTCAGATCGACTCAGAATTTCACCACGACCCAGAATATATATACTTTATGGGGTCTTAGAGCAATATTTCGATGTGTTACAAACGGAATAACAAAGTTAATATACCACCATCCTATGGTGGAGGGTATAAAAAAAAAACAAAAATTCGCTGATTTACTGGAGATTTACAGAGGTTATGAATTTATTATGGGGTACCTGATTTTTTAATATTTTGTCGGGAAGGAGGACCTCCCCTTCCCCGACTTTTTGAAAATTGGAACAAAATTATCCGATTTGCTTGACAAAATATGAAACTTTTGCTTTTGAAGTATTTACTAATATTCATAAACAAAAAAGTTACAGAGATTTTAAAAGTCAATAGGTCACCCTACACACCACCAAATAGTTTTTGCTGTGTTGTCATGATGTCCAATCGAAACCACATGCACATCGTTATTCACATCTACGAAATTAATTTATAAGGCATTTAGAACACAAAACCTGTTTATCTGTAAATTTCTAACGGTACATTTGTATACATACTCGTTGTTTGCACTATGGCATTTTCTGCGTTATGCAAAGTGCATGTGTTTGTACCCTTCACCACTACTGTGGTACAGGGTATAATAAGTTTGTGCATTTGTATGTAATGCCAAGAAGGAGTAATCATAGACCAACCTTTTAGTATACGGATCGGCTTAGAATTAAATTCTGAGTCGATTTAGCGATGTCCGTCTGTCTGTCTGTCCGTCTGTCTGTCTGTCTGTCTGTCTGTCCGTCTGTCTGTTGATGTATTTTTGCGTGTAAAGTACAGCTCGCAGTTTTAGTCCGATTGTCGTAAAATTTGGTATAGGGTCCTGTTTCGGCCCAAAGACGATCCCTAATGATTTTGGAAAAAATCGGTTGAGATTTAGATATATCTGCCATATATATTTTTCACCGATGTGGTCATAATTGGCGTGTATAACAACCGATCTTCCTCAAATTCCGTACATTATTCACATCTACGTACGTTATTCACATCTACGAAATTAATTTATAATTTAGAACACAAAACCTGTTTATCTGTAAATTTCTAACGGAACCTTTGTATACATACTCGTTGTTTGCTCTACGGCATTTTCTGCGTTATGCAAAGTGCATGTGTTTTTGCTAGAACAATTTAAGAGCCTACTGTTTTAAAATTGTAACAATCACTTTCGCTTTCGGGGGGGTCGTAGGGTACACGAAAATAAAGTTTGGTGTTCTGAAATTGTCTTCAAATATGCTACAAAACTGGGGGGTGACCGCATCAACTTTTTTTTTCCTTTAGGCCGTGGCCCTATCTAGTGTCTATGCAAAGAACAGCTACTTTATTTTTCGATATTTGGTCGAGGAAGGGGGTGGCCTCCCTTTGTCCGACATTTTTTAAAGTACAGTGAAAAAACGACTTACTGAAATTTTACGGTGAATTTGGGGGAGATTATGAAATTTGTATGAGGTATATGATTTGTTAATGTTTGGTCGGGGAAAAATAAAAGGGCACAGGGAGATCTCATTTCTTCTCAAGTACATACCGTGAAACAATTAAACTTTTCCATTTTACTTCAAATTTACAGAGGATGTGGGGTAGGTTATATTATTATAATGGATATCTGATTTTGTGATATTCGGAAGGCAAGGGGGAGGCCCCCTTTCTCGGCAGTTTAAAAATTGGGCTTATAATTTTCTTGAGATTTTCTGAGACGTCTACACAATATACGATATATCATTTTTCGATATTGGGACGGGGAGGGAATCCTCCTCTAAAACTGGAAAAGAATAGAATTCTCAAATTTACTTGAAATTTACAAAGGCCTTAGGGGAAGGTTGTGAAATCAATATGGTGTACTTGATTTTTGAGTATTCGGACGGGAACCTTCTCCTTGCCCCACACTATGAAACTTGAAAGAAGATGTACAGATTTTCTTGGAATTTGCAGTGACGTTCCCTTACAAAAAATAGGGCAAAATCTAACATTCTCCGATTTACTTGAAATTGGGAGAAAATGATTAAATTTATAAAGGGTACATAATTTTCCATGTGATAGTTGGGTAGTTTGTGAAATGAGTATAGGGTACGTGAATTTGATATCTGGTCGGGTAGGAACGATGGAGGGGGTTTCCCTTTTGCCCGATTTTTTGAAAATAGAAAGTAGAGGATTGTCGTTAATTGAAAACTCGGTATATAATTTTATGATTTTTCCATAGGCTTTTGCCTGACTTTTTTAAGTAGAAATTACATGAAGTTGACATGCAACGTAGAGGGTGCTTCATTTTCGGTATATGTTTGGGAAAGGCATGTTCTCCGTGTCCTTAGATTAGTATATATCTCAAGAAAATTGTCTCAAAATTTTATTTATACAGAAAAATTTCTCAAAATATTATTTCAATGGAAAAAATTTTCAAATTTTTATTTCTACAAAAAATGTTCTCAAAATGTAATTTCTAAAGAAAATGTTCTCAAAATTCTATTTCTATATAAAAAAAATCTTCTGAAAATGTGTATAGAAATTTTTCTCAAAATTTTATATCTATAGAAAATTATCTTAAAACTTTGTTTATTCATATAAAATTTTTTCAAAATTTAAAAAAAATATATATTTTTAAAATTTTATTTCTACAGAAAATTTGGTCAAAAGTTTTTTTTTTCTATAGAAAATTGAGGTAGTTTGCAAAATCTACAAATCATGAAGAATTCTACCAATATGAAAAACGATAAAAAATCTACCATTTTCAGCAGAATTCTACCAACTGTGGCAACCGTTAATATAGTTTCAGTAATGGATGATGCATAGATCCCGATCTAAGCCATCTTTTGTTAGCCTTGTCACTACTAACAGGTTGGCTGATAAGTCCCCGGTCTGACACATAGATGGCGTCGCTAGTATTAAATGTAAATTATTTTTATATAGTACCAACCTTGAAATGATTCGTGTCAAAATTTGACGTCTGTAAAAAAATGGAAAAGAAAATAATTTCGTGTTTTGATAAAATACTGTTTTCTGAAGGGAAAAAATACGGTGGAAGCAAAAACTTGGCTTGATAATGAGTTTCCGGACTCTGCCCCAGGGAATTCAACAATAATTGATTGGTATGCAAAATTCACGCGTGGAGAAATGAGCACGGAGGAAAGAGGTTGTTACCGACGAAAACATAAAAAAAATCCACAAAATGATTTTGAATGACCGTAAAATGAAGTTGATCGAGATAGCAGAGGCCTTAAAGATATCAAAGGAACGTGTTGGTCATATCATTCATCAATATTTGGATATGCGGAAGCTCTGTGCAAAATGGGTGCCGCGCAAGCTCGCATTTGACCAACAACAACAACGTGTTGATGATTCTGAGCGGTGTTTGCAGCTGTTAACTCGTAATACACCCAAGTTTTTCCGTCGATATGTGACAACGGATGAAATATGGCTCCATCACTACACTCCTGAGTCCAATCGACAGTCGACTGAGTGGACTGTTACCGCTGAACCCTCTCCGAAGCGTGGAAAGACTCAAAAGTCCGCTGGCAAAGTAATGGCCTCTGTTTGCGATGCGCATGGAATAATTTTTATCGATTATCTTGAGAAGGGAAAAGCCATCAACACTGACTATTATATGACGTTGTTGGAGCGTTTGAAGGTCGAAATCGCGGCAAAACGGCCCCATATGAAGAAGAAAAAAGTGTTGTTCCACCAAGACAACGCACCGTGCCACAAGTCATTGAGAACGATGGCAAAAATTCATGAATTGGGCTTCGAATTGCTTCCCCACCCACCGTACTCTCCAGATCTGGCCCCCAGCGACTGTTTCTTGTTCTCAGACCTCAAAAGGATGCTTGCAGGGAAAAAATTTGGTTGCAATGAAGAGGTGATCGCCGAAACTGAGGCCTATTTCGAGGCAAAACCGAAGGAGTACTACCAAAATGGTATCAAAATATTGGAAGGTCGTTATAATCGTTGTATCGCTCTTGAAGGGAACTATGTTGAATAATAAAAACTAATTTTGACAAAAAAAATGTTTTTCTTTGTTAGACCGGCGACTTATCAGTCAACCTGTAAATGTGCGCCCCAATAGATTTGAGCAAAATTTACATGAGTTTTCCTAAAATTTAAAAGTCTCTGTACTGATCTTTGCCTATCATTCATGTAGTCAAAGTTAAGTGAGTCCATATATAACTCCCCCAATTATATTTACACTATGATCTTGGTGATGAGAGAGTGCGAGAGAGAGAGAGCGAGAGCACGTTGGAGACAAAAGATGCCCAATTATGCGATGAACGCTAATTCGGTAATAAATGTCAATATAGATAACGAAAATGTGCTCACCCTCCTCTCTCGGTCATACCCACAGAAAAAATAAACACACACACACTACACTCTTAGAGAGTCCAATGCACATTTTTGAAAGCACATGGGCCAGAGTAATTCAAACTAACTAACTAGAGATTGCATTGCAAACTACAATGTTATGTAGTTGTTGTAAGTTAATAAAACAAAACTGAAATAAATTAACATCTCTATAAGAACGAGGGTAAGTGTGAGTACATTACAGTTTGTATGTGTATGTGCGTGTGCAAAAAATATTGTAGATAAGCTCACTGTTTGGTAGATTGAAAATAGTTTTGCATCTCAACTGCTGGTATTTGCTATAGAGTCACCCTTCCTTCCCCCGAAAAAAAAATTGTTATTCATGGTCTAAAGTCAAGTGTAAAGCCTCAATTAAGAGCAATGGTGACTAGCGTGCATTTACACCATAATTTTGGTTGGTAAATTCACCATACGAATTCATTCACCTCAAGGAAATTCACCTAAATTTACTCCCATACTGTAAGACACGCATACAGTCATGAGATTTGAATTTTGTGACGCAGCACCACTGATTGAGCGGACGCGTCACTCAGAACAACACCGGTATGCAATTAACACTGCTGTCACACTTGCAAATAAATTCTGCTGGCATTGGCAGTAGCGTTTACGTTGACGCAGGCAGCAGTTGCATTTGCAGCGCTGCTGAATGCACTTTTTGTGTTGTGTTAGTGATGCCGGTGAGGAGTATGAATTAATGAAGAAAACAACAGAGGCTCGTCAACGGTTTTCTTTGTTCTCCCCCAGAAGCTCTGACTGATGGCTGGTCTAAGCTGCAAAACTAAATGCATTTTGCAGTTCCTTTTTCTTGGCGAATTTTCGGGTTTTGTGTAGTTCGGTTTTTTTTTGTTTTTGCATAATACGATTCATTTTTAAGGTGAAGGTTTGTTGTTGCTCCGGCATTTATGCAATTTATCGTTCATAGGTGTTGTAGTTGTTGTTGTTGTAAATTTTGACAATATGTTTGCGATTCTTTTATGTAGTCCCCTTTTGTGTGTTCTGCCAGAAGAATACAGAAAAACAACAACAACAGCAAGAAAACTAAAGTTTTGATGCATCTCTCGAATGCACTAAACTTGCAAAACAACAACAACAAGAGCGATGTATTTTTAAGGCTTTTTGGGTTCTTGATGATGCATTCGCTGCATGTCGGTGGCTATTCTTCTTCTTTTTTCCTTCAACTGCGGCTTAAGTTGTCTCACCCAATAAAAAGGAAGGTACCGAAATCGAAACTGCATTCAAAATTATTTTTTTTGTGTTTTTTTATTGAAAATTTCAACAAAAGTGAAATCTGTACATGCAATTGAATGAGTGGTTGGTATGGTATTCTCTTCGCTTCGTTGTTCGTAGAGGGAAGGTGTGGAGATAATTTTACGTTCTGTTTAACGGGGGCCCCCATCCATCTACACTAGTGAACAGATTTATAGTAGGCCTACATTTTTGGTACGCACGCTGTACAAATTTCATCAAAGTGGCTGATTTTTACTCCGATTACTCGAATGATCCCGAGAAAAATTCGCAAAATTCGAGTTCTATCCCCTGAAGCAGCTAAATCGGTGCATCAACCACTTACCGATATAAAAAAAATTCTACGTATCTCTAAAACACATCCCAGCAAAAAAAAATTGGAAGATGTTCCACAAACATTTCTTTTAAAGGTGCATCCTGGAATCCCCTACCAATTTTTTCACTTCCGATGCAATCCTTTTGGACAAGTCTTAGAAAGTACGGAATTAGGCCGTTTTATGTGAAAATCTAAGTTTTGGACAATTAAATTTCGCAAAAACGAATAGAAAATCATTAAAAAAGTAAAAAAAATGATACAAAAAAGCATCTCCGCTGGGATTTGAACCTGTGCCGTTTGGCTTTTTCACTTCCATGGAAGTTGTGTTAGCAAGGCTAGGAACTACCTTACATATTCCAGGGGAACTAGAATCTGTTGGTATGCCTCTGGCCACCTGCAAGCTCTTACTGCGTGAGAAGGCTGTTATGATGGCCAATATTCGATGGGAGAATTGCAAGGGTTGTAACGACACCAAGCAAATATGGCCCCATTTAAACTTAAACCGCACACTAGATATGCTAGTTCTCAAGGCGTCAGATAGCACTCCTAATATCTGCTATAACGGGTCGCTGCCTGATAGGCGAATTTGCAAAAACTATAGGTGCGAAGTATAATGACTATTGCATAAGCTGTCATGATGTGGAGGAAAAGGAATCAATTAAACACCTCTTGTGTGAGTGTCCTGCTTTTTGTGTAAGGCGTAAGCAAATTTTAGGAGCATATAGCTTTAGATTACTGGCGGACCTGGAAAACGTTAGCTTAAGCAGTTTGTTAATGTTTTTGGAGCAATCTGGTTGGTTCCACAAAAGTAAATAATAGAGAAGGTTCAGTGGTTAAGACTAGAAGTGCCCATATGTAATAGGTACTTTTAGTTAAATGTGGTATCACAATGGACTGAATAGTCTAAGTGAGCCTGAAATTTAATCGGGCTGCCACTTTAACCTAACCTAACCTATGGAAGTTCTTTTGAAAAGGTAATTTTTTAAATTTGTTGATTTTTAACAGAAATATATTTTTATACAAAAAAAAAAACAAAAACGATGTATAACATAAAAAAATAATTCTTAAGAAAAATATTTAATAAAACAAGTATATACGGCCGTCAGTTCGGCCAGGCCGAATCTTATGTACCCTCCACTATGGATTGCGTAGAAACTTATACGAAAGACTGTCATCCACAATCGAATTACTTGGTTAGTGGTATCTTAAAACTTCTTAACATCGTTTTCTAAATTGTGAGTTAGTCCATACGTGGTATATATTAGACAAAAAAGTTATGTATAGTTAAGTCTACAAATAATTACAAATCGATACGGACTTTTTGCACGGTACGTAGAGAGCCAGAATTGAAATATGGGGGTCGCTTATATGGGGGCTATATACAATCATGAACTTGATATGGACCAATTTTTGTGTGATTGGAAATCGATTTATCTGAGGGATATATATAACTATAGACCGATATGGACCTAGTTACGCATGGTTATTAACGACCATATACTAGCACAATGTACCAAATTTCCACTGACTCGGATGAAATATGCTCCTCCAAGAGGCTCCAAAACCAAATTTCGGGATCGGTTTATATGGGGGCTATATATGATTATGGACTGATATGGACCATTTTTGGCATGGTTATTAAATATCATATACTACCACCACGTACCAAATTTCAACCAGATCGGATGAATTTTGCTTTTCCAAAAGGCACCAGAGGTCAAATCTGGGGATCGGTTTACATGGGGGCTATATATAATTATGGACTGATGTCAACCAATTTTTGCATGGTTATTAGAGACCATATACTAACACCATGTACCAAATTTCAGCCGGATCGGATGAAATTTGCTTCTCTTAAAGGATCGGCAAGCCAAATTTGGGGGTTCGTTTATATGGGGGCTATACGTAAAAGTGGACCGATATGGCCCATTTGCACTACCATCCGACCTACATCAATAACAACTATTTGTGCCAAGTTTCAAGTCGATAGCTTGTTTCGTTCGGAAGTTAGCGTGATTTCAACAGACGGACGGACGGACGGACATGCTGAGATCGACTCAGAATTTCACCACGACGCAGAATATATATACTTTATGGGGTCTTAGAGCAATATTTCGATGTGTTACAAACGGAATGACAAAGTTAATATACCCCCATCCTTTGGTGGAGGGTATAAAAAGAAAAAGTAGAATTGAAAAAAAAAACAAGTATATACAGCACTATGTACGGCCGGGCCGAATCTTAAATACCCACCACCATGAACCAAATATTAGGGTTTCCGTTGAAATTTCAGGAGGGCTTGAGGACTTGAGGACACTTCCCGAAGATAAAGTTAAAGATTTCACCTATGAGGACTATATCAGATTCTGGATTTATAAGAACCATTTTTGTTTGAGTTTTAGAGGAATCATTAACATCTCTTGTAAGTGTGTAAAAAATTATAAAATAACGTCTTGATTTGAAATCTTAAATATGTAAAAGTAAAATCTGGAAATTTTACATTGAGTTTCAAGCAATTTTCATGATCAGTGCACCTTCTACACCCTCAAGAAATGAAGTCGGTCTATATGGAGGCATTACCAAATGGACCGATAAAAACTTAATCCGATACACGTTTTTGTGAGCCTAAAATACCAGAATATTTAAAATTTCAGGCAAATCAGATAAAAACTACGGTTTCTAGAAACCCAAGGAATTAAATCGGGAGATCGTTTTTATGGCGGCTATACGAAAATATGGACCGATACTCACCGTTTTCGGCACACCTCTTTATGGCCCGAAAATACCTCTAGATTTCCAATTTCAGACAAATTGGATAAAAACTACGGTTTCTATAACCCCAAGAGGTCGTATGGGGGCTATACCAAAATATAGACCGATACTCTCCATTTTTTGGCACACCTCTTTATTATCATAAAATACCTCTAGATTTCAAATTTCAGACAAATTGGATAAAAACTACGATTTCTATAAGCCCAAGACTCCAAATCGGGATGTCGGTTTATATCAAACCTGACCTGCCTGCAGACAAAAGACGAGTTTCTGAAAAATTTCAGCACGATTGCTTCATTATTGAAGACTGTAGCGTGATTACAACAGACAGACAGACGGACAGACGACCATGGCTATATCGTCTTAGAATTTCTCCCTGATCAAGAATATATATACTTTATATAATCGGAAATCGATATTTCGATGTGTTACAAACGGAATGACAAACTTATTATACCCCCGGCACCATTCTATGGTGGTGGGTATAAAAAACATTTTTTATACCCTGCGCCACACTGTGGAACAGGGTATTATAAGTTAGTGCATATGTTTGTAACACCCAGAAGGAGACGAGATAGACACATGGTGTCTTTGGCAATAATGCTCAGGGTGGGCCCCTGAGTCGATATAACCATGTCCGTCCGTCCGTCTGTCTGTGAACACATTTTTGTGATCAAAGTCTAGATCGCAATTTAAGTCCAATCGCCTTCAAATTTGGCACATGTTCCTAATTTGGGTCAGAATAGAACCCTATTGATTTTGGAAGAAATCGGTTTAGATTTAGATATAGCTCCCATATATATCTTTCGCCCGATATGCACTAATATGGACCCAGCAGCCAGAGTTTTATACCGATTTGCTTGATATTTTGTACAAACATAGCACTTAGTCGTATAGTCAAGTGTGCAGAATTTGATTGAAATCGGTTCAGATTTAGATATAGCTCCCATATATATCGTTCGCCCGATTTACACTCATATGACCATAGTTGCCAATCTTTTACTCCGAGTGAATTGAAATTTTGCACAGGGAGTAGAATTAGCATTGTAGCTATGCGTGACAAATTTGGTTGAAATCGGTTCAGATTTAGATATAGCTCCCATATATAGCTTTCGGCCGATTAACACTCATATGACCACAGAGGCCAATTTTTTGCTCCGATTTAATTGAAATTTTGCACAGGGTGTAGAATTAGCATTGTAGCTGTGCGTGCCAAATTTGGTTGAAATCGGTTCAGATTTAGATATAGCTCCCATATATAGCTTTCGGCCGATTTACACTCATATGACCACAGAGGCCAATTTTTTGCTCCGATTTAGTTGAAATTTTGCACAGGGAGTAGAATTAGCATTGTAGCTGTGCGTGCTAAATTTGGTTGAAATCGGTTCAGATTTAGATATATCTCCCATATATAGCTTTCGCCCGATTTACACTCATATGACCACAGAGGCCAATTTTTTGCTCCGATTTAATTGAAATTTTGCACAGGGAGTAGAATTAGCATTTTTGCTATGCCTGCCAAATTTGGTTGAAATCGGTTCAGATTTAGATATAGCTCCCATTTATATGTTTTTCTGATTTCGACAAAAATGGTCAAAACACCAACATTTTCCTTGTAAAATCGCCACTGCTTAGTCGAAAAGTTGTAAAAATGACTCAAATTTTCCTAAACTTCCAATACATATATATCGAGCGATAAATCATAAATAAACTTTTGCGAAGTTTCCTTAAAATTGCTTCAGATTTAAATGTTTCCCATATTTTTTCCTAATATTGTGTTCCACCCTAGTGCATTAGCCGACTTAAATTTTGAGTCTATAGATTTTGTAGAAGTCTATCAAATTCCGTCCAGATCGAGTGATATTTAAATGTATGTATTTGGGACAAACCTTTATATATGGAGCCCCCAACACATTTGACGGATGTGATATGGTATCGAAATTTTAGATCCACAAAGTGGTGCAGGGTATAATATAGTCGGCCCCGCCCGACTTTAGACCTTCCTTACTTGTTTTTTTTTGTTTTTTTTTTTTTTTAATTATTCAGTTGGAAGATCATTTCCAAGGCACAACTTCTTAAGCAATGCAAAGGATTCAAAAATTAAGTACTTCCGCCGTATGACAAGCCCATGTAAAATTCAATGGATGATCCAAGTTTGCAATACTTCCGGAAATTGGGGATCCAAGCTACTTTTTTGGAAGCTCTGTTTTGCTGGGATTTAGAATTCCCTCCATCGAACGTAACTGAGTTTTCTAAATCGGATTATTTCAATTTAGCATAACAGGTACTTATTACGTTTCAAATGTGGGGGTAGATCAAGCCATCATGCAACGAAATTCAACGTCATCCACTGGGCTGTAGACGGGCCAACAAGCTGCGACTCCACTTTGAGCAAGTCGAACCTTTCTTAAGATAACGACATCATAGGTTTGTCATTGACGGGACACATTAACAACTTAGAACACGACTGGGCCTCATTCCAAACGACACATCCTACGACAACTCTGTAGTCTGTGTAATAAACGATTCTGGGACAAACTCTTCATTCATTTTAAGCATTCGAATCACAACAGAATGGAAAAACTTTGAAATATGTTGAAAAATAGATTATTCGGATAATTATATATCAGTAAATGTGTAGATCTAATAAACTGTTAATATCAGGAGAGTATAGGAATCAATAAATTATATGAAAATAAACCAATTGCGATAGTCGATAGATACCATAGTAAAGGGTGGTTAAAATTTCAAGGGCCGATGTTGATTTTGAATAAAACACAAACTATTTAGGAAATTATTGTAATTTTATTTTATTATGATATATTGGTATTACTCAATTATGTATGGAACAAAATATCGGCCAAATGGGCGCCGCGACCTCGGTGGTACACCTTTATCCGATGGTCCAAATTTTCGATGACGCTGAGGCATAATGGAGGTTCTATGCCGTTAATGTGCCGAATTATCTTATCCATTAGCTCTTGAATTGTTGCTGGCTTATCGACGTACACCTTTTCTTTCAAATAAGCCCAAAGAAAAAAGTACAACGGTGTCAAATCACATGATCTTGGCGGCCAATTAACATCGCCATTACATGAGATAACACGGCCATTGAATTTGTTGCGCAAAAGAGCCATTGTTTCGTTAGCTGTGTGGCAAGTGGCACCGTCCGGCTGAAACCACATATCGTCCACATCCATATCTTCCAATTCGGGCCATAAAAAGTTCAATCGTATCATCTCACGATAGCGAACACCATTCACAGTAACTGCCTGACCGGCCTCATTTTGGACAAAATATGGCCCGATGATGCCGCCAGCCCATAAACCGCACCAAACAGTCACTCTTTGTGGGTGCATTGGTTTTTCGACAATCACTCTTGGATTCTCATTCGCCCAAATGCGGCAATTCTGTTTATTGACGAATCCACTGAGGTGAAAATGTTCCTCATCACTGAAGATGATTTTCTTCGAAAATTGATGATCCAATGTTGCCATTTCTTGGAACCATTTAACACGTTGTTGGATTGTGTATCTCTCCATGGTTCAAATTGAGTAAGTCTGAAATAGAGAAGTGTCAAATAAAATTCGGAAAAAAACTTGGCGTTTAGGTGTGGTTCACATTCAACATCGGCCCTTACATTTAACCACCCTTTAATATTGAATACCAATTTTTCTCGACTCATGCTCCGACTCCAGCATTTCTCATTAGACTCGACTCTGGGTAATATAACTAAATCTCATTCAATCCTATCTGTGTCCAAAAGAACAATAATTTTTTTTGACAAAATTTTCTATAGAAATAAAATTTTAGCAAAAATTTCTGTAGAAATAAAATTTTGACAAAATTTTCTATAGAAATAAAATGTTTAAAAAACTGTTCTTTTTTTCTTTTGACAAAATTTTCTATAGAAATAAAATTTTGCCAAATATTCTGTAGAAATAAAACTTTGACAAAATCTTCTATAGAAATGAAATTTTGCCGAAATTTTCTATAGAAATAAAATTTTGATAAAATTTTCTATAGAAATGAAATTTAGACAAAATTTTCTGTAGAATTAAATTTTGACAAAATTTTCTATAGAAATAAAATTTTGCCAAATTTTCTATAGAAATAAAATTTTATCAAAATGTTCTATATAAATAAAATATTTAAAAAACGTTTCTTTTTTCAACAAGTTTTCTATAGGAATAAAATTTTGACAACATTTTCTATAGAAATAAAATTTTGCCAAATTTTCTATAGAAATAAAATTTTATCAAAATTTTGACAAAATTTTCTATAGAATTAAAATTTTGACAAAATTTTCTATAGAAATAAAATTGTGGCAAAATTTTCTACAGAAATAAATTTTGACAACATTTTGTATATGCAACGTTTTCTATAGAAATAAAATTTTGCAAAGTTTTATATAAAAATTTGCCAAAATTTTCTATAGAAATAAAATTTTGACAAAAATTTCTATAGATGTAAAATTTTGTTAAAATTTTCTATAGAAATAATATAGAAATAATAATAAGAAATAATCTATAGAAATAAAATTTTGACAAAAATTTCTATAGAAGTAAAATTTTGTTAAAATTTTCTATAGAAATAATATTTTGGCAAAATAGTCTATAGAAATAAAACCTTGGCAAATTTTCTATAGATATAAAATTTTTACAAAACTTTTCTTTTTTTCTTTTGACAAAATTTTTCATAGAAATAAAATTTTGCCAGCAGTTTCTATAGAATTAAAATTTTGCCATAATTTTCTATAGAAATAAATTTTGACAAAATTTTGCATAGAAATTAAATTTTGACAATGTTTTCTATAGAAATAAAATTTTGGCAAAATTTTGAGAAAGTTTTCTATAGAAATAAAATTTTGTAAAGAGATAAAATTTTGGCAAAATTTTCTAAAAGAAATAAAATGTTGACAAACGGTTCGATAGAAATACAATATTTACAATATGTTTTTTTGGTAGTTTTTTTAATACAATTTTCTCCAAATTTTGGTAAATTATTTTGGACTCGAGTGGCAACCGTGCTGCGGTGCGATTCCAGCCAAATTGTCAGATTCCGACTTCGGCTCCACAGCCCTGTTGAATAAACGTCAGACGGTATTACGAGTCGAGCAAAATTTTCTTTCTACGATTTCAGCAAAATCTTCAGACTCCGACTCCGCAGCACGTCTGAGACTTTCAAGCATTAGCTTATACTAACTCCGCTCTGAGTACCATGAAAACATCGGAGGGCCATAAGTAGACACTTTATAATTACACTAATTATCTTGGAAATCTGACGGATGAACCATCTTTTGGCATAACCATAGAGGCTCAACGGTCATTTGTAGAATATAGTGGGCTTTAAGTGGACCGGTTAAATCCTCCGAACATGATGGATTTTTTTTACACTTGGATTTCCTATTTATGACAAATTAAGTATGTACTAACAGATTGGCTGATAAGTCCCCGGTCTAACAAAGAAAAACACATTTTTTTTGTCAAAATTCGTTTTTATTATTCAACATAGTTCCCTTCAAGAGCGATACAACGATTATAACGACCTTCCAATTTTTTGATACCATTTTGGTAGTACTTCTTCGGTTTTGCCTCAAAATAGGCCTCAGTTTCGGCGATCACCTCTTCATTGCAGCCAAACTCTTTCCGTGCGAGCATCCTTTTGAGATCTGAGAACAAGAAAAAGTCGCTGGGGGCCAGATCTGGAGAATACGGTGGGTGGGGAAGCAATTCGAAGCCCAATTCATGAATTTTTGCCATCGTTCTCAATGACTTGTGGCACGGTGCGTTGTCTTGGTGGAACAACACTTTTTTCTTCTTCATATGGGGCCGTTTTGCAGCGATTTCGACCTTCAAACGCTCCAATAACGCCATATAATAGTCACTGTTGATGGCTTTTCCCTTCTCAAGATAATCGATAAAAGTTATTCCATGCGCATCCCAAAAAAACAGAGGTCATTACTTTGGCAGCGGAATTTTGAGTCTTTCCACGCTTAGGAGACTGTCGATTGGACTCAGGAGTGTAGTGATGGAGCCATGTTTCATCCATTGTCACATATCGACGGAAAAACTCGAGTGTATTACGAGTTAACAGCTGCAAACACCGCTCAGAATCATCAACACGTTGTTGTTTTTGGTCAAATGGGAGCTCGCGCGGCACCCATTTTGCACAGAGCTTCCGCATATCGAAATATTGATGAATGATATGACCAACACGTTCCTTTGATATCTTTAAGGCCTCTGCTATCTCGATCAACTTCATTTTACGGTCATTCAAAATTATTACTATTAAGTATGTTTATTACTTAAACGTCATTTGTGGTATAGAGCGGTTTCTACATTCCATTAGAGAGGTTCCCGCTCAGATTTAAAGTATCCTAAATTTCTAAATTGTCGTCTTTTTTACATTTACCATTACATCGTGGTGTAATATTTTTTACTTTTCAAATATATTTTAAAAGTCATACAAGAGGGGGTTTCTTCTCCATTTCCAAATATGCGAAATTAAAAACAAATATATACGGCCGAAAGTTCGGCCCGGCCGAAGCTTATGTACCCTCCACCATGGATTGCGTAGAAACTTCTACTGAAGCCGATGGCAAGGTATCTTAAAACTTCCTAACATCGTAATATATACCACATAGTCCATACGTGGTATATATTAAACTAAAAAAGGCCGATTAAATACGTATATAATTAAGTTTAAAGTTTCTATAGAAATAAAATTTTGACAACATTTTCTATAGAAGTAAAATTTTGACAATTTTTTTATAGAAATAAAATTTGGAAAAAAAAATTCTATAGAAATAAAATTTTGACAAAATTTTCTATAGAAATAAAATTTTGACAAAATTTCCTATAGAAATAAAATTTTGACATAAAAATAAAAATTTGGTAGATTATTTTTGGCTCGAGTGGCAACCATGATTATGAACCGATATGGACCAATTTTTGTGTGATTGGGGATCGGCTATATATAACTATAGACCGATATGGAACAATTTTGGGATGGTTATTAGCGGTCTTATACTAACACCACGTTGCAAATTTCAACCGAATAGGATGAATTTTGCTCCTCCCAGAGGCTCCGGAGATCAAATCTGGGGAACGGTTTATATGGGGGCTATATATAATTATGGACCGATATGGACCAATTCTTGCGTGTTTGTTAGAGACCACATACTAACACCACGTACCAAATTTCAACCGGATCGGATGAATTTTGCTCCTCTAAGAGGCTCCGGAGGTCAAATCTGGGGATCGGCTTATATGGGGTCTATTAATAATTATGGACAGATGTGGACCAATTTTTGCATGGTCATTAGAGAACATATACCAACACCATGTACAAAATTTCAGCCAGATCGGATGAAATATGCTTTTCTTAGAGGCTCCACAAGCCAAAGCGGGGGATCGGTTTATATGGGGGCTATATATAATTATGGACCGATGTGGAAAAATTTTTTCATGGTTGTTAAAGACCACATACTAACACCATGTACCAAATTTCAGCCGGATCGGATGAAATTTGGTTCTCTTAGAGGCTCCGCAAGCCAAATCGGGGGATCGGTTTATATGGGGGCTATATATAATTATGGACCGATATTGACCAATTTTTGCATGGTTGTTAGAGACTATATAGTAACACCATGTACCAAATTTCAGCCGGATCGGATGAAATTCGCTTCTCATAGAGCAATCGCAATCCAAATTTGGGGGTCCGTTTATATGGGGGCTATACGTAAAAGTGGACCGATATGGACCAGTTTTTGCATGGTTGTTAGAGACCGTATACTAACACCATGTACCAAATTTCAGCCGGATCGGATGAAATTTGCTTCTCTTAGAGCAATTGCAAGCCAAATTTGGGGGTCCGTTTATATGGGGGCTATACGTAAAAGTGGACCGATATGGACCAATTTTTGCATGGTTGCTAGACACCATATGATAACACCATGTACCAAATTTCAGCCGGATCGGATGAAATTTGCTTCTCTTAGAACAATCGCAAGCCAAATTTGGGGGTCCTTTTATATATGTAGGCTATACGTAAAAGTTGGCCGATATGGCCCATTTGCTATATTATCCGACCTACATCAATAACAACTACTTGTGCCAAGTTTCAAGTCGATAGCTTGTTGCGTTCGGCAGTTAGCGTGATTTCAACAGACGGACGGACGGACGGACATGCTCAGATCGACTCAGAATTTCACCACGACGCAGAATATATATACTTTATGGGGTCTTAGAGCAATATTTCGATGTGTTACAAACGGAATGACAAAGTTAATATACCCCCCATCCTATGGTGGAGGATATAAAAAGTTAAAATTACCCATCAAAAATATTAAAACAATATGTTATAAAAAATTTAATGAAAAGAACTTCCTGTGTAGTTAAAATAAAGAACATCATTGAAAGTACATCTGCTGGAAGTGCTTTTAAAGTTGTGCTTTTGGAAGAACTTCCAAAGTTTTTTGCTGGGAATTTTATCTCATTTTCATCGAAAGTCACAACTGTGACTTGACAGTTCGGCAGAGTAGCACGATTCACCAACTACACTGAAAAAAATATTTACGTGATATTAACTATTATACAACCTAAATTTGAGGATGCGCAATTTACAAAATATTAAGGACAAATTTCTAAAATAATAACATTCTAATTGAATTTTTATACTGGGATTTGTTTGTACGTGAATAGCTTTATTAATATACCGCGAAAAGAAAATGAAAATTCGATAAATGAGATCTGAATCCTAATTTTTAAAGAAGCCGCATCTTGGGCTCGGAATCAATACCAAAATCCTTAAGAGAAGGTCAAAATCTTTGGATCCAAGTAAACTTTTTTTTTTAATGTACAGACAACATTCATTGCATAGCTGTAGGTGGTTCATCTATTTGCTTGTAAAGATATTTAGAATTGGTATCGTAAACTCGATTTGCTACGACACCGATCACATTCGTAGACTTGACAAAATTCGGAATCAAAATTTATTAAAGAATTTTACAGTAGAAAAGGAATTAAATAAAAAGTGGCACAACGTGACAAAAAGGTAGCATAAAAATGTAAAAAAGTATAGCCTTTAGTGGCACAAAGGTATCAACATAATAAAAAACAAGTAAGTAAAGTAGAAAGTCGGGCGGGGCCGACTATATCATACCCTAAACCACCATTACAGAATTAGTAATCATAAGCATTTGTGGGGTAACATATAGGTCTGGGAGATAAACCGCAGTTACATATTTAAGAATATTAAGGGGTACATGTCTATGGGTGCTTTGTGTCAATCTGACTATAGCTCATAGTCAATGTTGCCAGGAAAAATGTTCGGTTTACCCTACAAGGACAAAAAAAGTTCCCTATTTTCCCATACATTCCCAAACAATTTTCCCTACTATATTTTTCGTTAAATTTAAAAAAATTTTACAAAACAAAAATGGTTCTAAGTACTTTATTATCTTAAAACATGAATATGCAATAACGTATATAACTTAGAATATAAATTTGTATTACCACCACGGTTGCCACAGTTGGTAGAATTCTACCCAAATTAGTAACCTTTTTTGTTAAATCTCTATAAAAATAAAATTTTGGAAAAAGTTTCTATAAACAAATTTTTGTGAGAAATTTTTCTATAGAAAAAAAATTTTGACAATAAGTTCTATAGAAATAAAATTTTGAGAAAAAATTCCACAGAAATAAAATTTTGAGAAAATATTTTATAGAAATAATATTTTGAAAAAAAATTCTATAGAAATACAATTTTGACAAAATGTTCTATAGAAATAAAATGTTGACAAAATTTTCTACAGGAATAAAGTTTACCACACATTATTAAAGATCAAGCCTTGCCGGCTTCTAATTTCCTCCGCTAGAGCCACCAAAATGTAAAAATTATTACAAATTATATTGAGTGAAAATGTCCTACATTGTGGCCCTGCGTCCACTAAATATTAGAAAATATTAGAAAAACCTAAATATTAGAAAAACCCTACATATAGGGAATTTCCCCTACTTCTAGCAACACTGGCTGTGTTGATATTGCACCTACGGAGTTTGTATGCCACTAATATTGAGCCCATTATTAAAAAAGAGAAAATCGTTAAATTAGTGTGGGTAATACATCAAAATTTGTAAAAATCGAGCAATATTCTTATGTAAAAGCTACAAGTACGTATAAATACGATCGGCTAGTACATCAAAATTTGAAATTTGGGTAACATTGGTTAATAAATAAGAGTATTATGGCCAAATTTGCGAAAATAGAGCGATGCATATATATGGAAGCTACATCTAAATCTGAACCAAATTGCATAATATTTTGCGGGTTTGATTAATACCACAAAAGGTCACCTTATGCAAGATTTGAGTAAGATCAGTTAAGAAATGAGGCTTGTATGGTCAAACATAAGGTTATTAGGGGCGAATTTTTCAAAATCGGGTGTTACATATATGGGAGCTATATCTACATCAGAACTGATTTCGATGAAATTTTGCACATATAGTTAGTACTATAGAGGACTGGATCTAGCAAACTTTTAGTAAGATCGGTTAATAAATAAGGGTTCTATGGCCAAATTTGGGAAAATCGGGCTGTACATATATATGGGAGCTATATCTAAATCTGAACCGATTTCGATGATTTTTTGCACATATAGTAAGTGCTATAGAAGACTACATTTAGCCAAATTTGGGTCAGATCGGTTGATAAATAAGGGTTTTGTGGCCAAATTTAGAAAAATCGGGCGGTACATATATATGGGAGCTATATCTAAATCTGAACCGATTTCGATGATTTTTTGCACATATAGTTAGTGCTATAGAAGATTATATTTAGCCAACTTTGAGTAAGATCGGTTGATAAATAAAGGTTTTGTGGCCAAATTTGGGAAAATCGGGCGATACATATATATGAGAGCTATATCTAAATCTGAACCGATTTGGATGAAATTTTGCAGACTTGAAGGGCGATGGAAAAGATTACCTTTTGCCAAATTTGGTGACGATCCGTTTGAAAAAACGCGCAACGTGACCCCATTTGTCGAAATCGGGCGATACATATATATGGGAGTTATATCTAAATTTGATCCGATTGCTTCCAAATTCAATAGCGTTCGTCCTTGTGCCCAAAAAACTCCCCGCACCAAATTTCATCAAAATCGGTTAATAATTGCGACCGAAATCCTGTGAACAACAAATACATGGACAGACGGACGGACGGACACCAAGCGCTAGATCGACTCAGGAGGTGATTCTGAGTCGATCGGTATATATTTTATGGGGTCTAAAATCAATATTTCTGGTAGGCACATTTTTTGGCCGATCAAACTTATTATACCCAAACCACTATGTGGTTTAGGGTATAAAAAGTGGTAAAATGGTAACACTGCGGCCAATTGTATGATGTATGCAGACAACATATCATCATAAAGATGAATATTAACATACAAGAGACTATAGATCTAGGAAGAGAGAGAGAGAGAAAGAATGAGAGTGAGTATGATAATACTCCATGGTGGAAATTAAAATACACCACTACAAGAAATCACAAAGTCTGCAGCATAGTGTAATCATCAAAACATCCTCCACCTAAACTTTCAGGACCGTTTCTTTTGTTTTTTTTTTTGTTTTGTTTGTTTTCTTTATGGGTTGGTGTTTAAATGCATGTGTAAGTATGTGTGTGTGTGTGTGTACATGCATCTTATGCATACCATCGGAAGTGCATTTCATTGCATTTTGATGCAATTCTTTGTTGTTGCTGCTTCATTGGGCAACTGTCGACGAAACTGCATCGAAAGCCCTGAATAAACAGGGTGGATATATTCCAGTTTAATTTTTTTCGGTTTGCATTTAGGCAACAAAAAAATGCACGCACACACACACATAGACATGCACGTAGAATGCATTTTCGGTTTCATTTCGTAGTGGCATTGTGTGAAATGTTTTGCTGCATTTGTGGTTTTTTGTGTAGAGATGCATCTGAGATTCCTTATCTTGCAAAGAGACTATCAAATAATAATGTCCTTGAGAAAACACACATTATAATTTATGATTTCTTGTTGTTTTTATTATTATTATTTATGCGGGGACATATTTCTGTGTGCCACAAGGATCAGGGTTATACTCTCAGTTAGAGTGTGTTACGCTGTCATATGTGTGTCATTCATTAATTCCATAGAAATGTTTTACAAAAAAAAAAAAAAAAAAAAAAAAAACATAAAAAAACCAGATCGGTCCTAATCAAATCAAAACTAGGTTGTTTGAAAACTTGATTTGACAATGAATTGAAAGAAAAATCACATGTGCAGAATATTCTAGGTATTTAAATTAAAATTTGAAGACAGTTCTAAAGCTCTTAAACTATTTTCTGCTTTATGATATTATCCATCCAAAAAATTATCCTTATTCCTTTCTACAGTGTCTTATACACCCAAAGGAAAAACAATTTCCCCCGGAACGAAATTTTAGATAAACGAATTTCCCCTTTATTATAAAGTATTTTCTTTAAAAGCAAATAAATGCGAAGTATTGGCAAACCATGGCAGTTAAGACCACTATATAAAATTTTTAAGGTTTTAACTAAAATCGTAGCGAATTATTCCAAAATTATAACTTTAATGTCCCAACCCAAATTTTCTTTCAGATATACGCCAATTTTGAGGTGATATAAAATCCATTGATTTTACTACTACTTAAGCAATACACAGAACGAAAAATTAATTTTATTTGATAAAAAATTACGAAGATTCAAAATCCTACTTTCGATAAAAATGTCGTAATCTTTTTATCGTTGCTTTTTTATACCCTCCATCATAGGATGGGGGTATATTAACTTTGTCATTCCGTTTGTAACACATCGAAATATTGCTCTAAGACCCCATAAAGTATATATATTGTGGGTCGTGGTGAAATTCTGAGTCGATCTAAGCATGTCCGTCCGTCCGTCCGTCCGCCCGTCTGTTGAAATCACGCTAACTTCCGAACGAAACAAGCTATCGACTTGAAACTTGGCACAAGTAGTTGTTATCGATGTAGGTCGGATGGTATTGAAAATGGGCCATATCGGTCCACTTTTACGTATAGCCCCCATATAAAGGGACCCTCAGATTTGGCTTGTGGAGCCTCTAAAAGAAGCATATTTCATCCGATCCGGCTGAAATTTGGTATATGGTGTTGGTATATGATCTCTAACAACCATGCAAAAATTGGTCCACATCGGTCCATAATTATATATAGCCCCCATATAAACCGATCCCCAGATTTGGCTTGTGGAGCCTCAAACAGAAGCATATTTCATCCGATCCGGCTGAAATTTGGTATATGGTGTTGGTATATGGTCTCTAACAACCATGCAAAAATTGGTTCACATCGGTCCATAATTATATATAGCCCCCATATAAACCGATCCCCAGATTTGGCTTGCGGAGCCTAAAAGAGAAGCAAATTTCATCCGATCCGGCTGAAATTTGGTACATGGTGGTGGTATATGGTCTCTAACAACCATGCAAAAATTGGTTCCCATCGGTCCATAATTATATATAGCCCCCATATAAACCGATCCCCATATTTGGCTTGCGGAGCCTCAAAGAGAAGAAAATTTCATCCGATCCGGCTGAAATTTGGTACATGATGTTGGTATATGGTCTCTAACAACCATGCAAAAATCGGTCCATATCGGTCCTTAATTATATATAGCCCCCATATAAACCGATCCCCAGATTTGGCTAGTGGAGCCTCTAAGAGAAGCAAATTTCATCCAATCCGGTTGTAATTTGGAACATGGTCCATATCGGTCCATAATTATATATAGCCCCCATATAAAACGTTCTCCAGATTTGACCTCCGGAGCCTCTTGGAGGAGCAAAATTCATCCGATCCGGTTCAAAGTAGGAACGTGGTGTTAGTATATGGTCGCTAACAACCATACCAAAATTGGTCCAATCACACAAAAATTGGTCCATATCGGTTCATAATCATGGTTGCCACTAGAGCCAAAAATAATCTACCAAATTTTTATTTCTATAGAAAATGTTGTCAAAATTTTATTTCTAGAGAAAATTTTGTTAAAATTTTATTCGGTTCATAATAAAATTTTCATCATTGTCAAAATTTTATTTCTATAGAAAATTTTGTCAAAATTTTATTTCTATAGAAAATTTTGTTCAAATTTTATTCGGTTCATAATCATAGTTGCCACTCGAGCCAAATATAATCGACCAAGATTTTATGTCTGTAGAAAATTTTGTCAAAAGTTTATTTCTATAGAAAATTTTTTTAAAATTTTATTTCTGTAGAAATTTTTGTCAAAATTTTCTTTCTATAGAAAATTTTGTAAAAATTTTTATTTCTATAGAAAATTTTGTGAAAATTTTATTTCCATAGAACATTTTTTAATATTTTCTTTCTGTAGAAAATTTTGTCAAAATTTTATTTCTATAGAAAATGTTGATAAAATTTTATTTCTGTAGAAATTTTTGTCAAAATTTTCTTTCTATAAAAAATTTTGTGAAAATTTTATTTCTATAGAAAATTTTTTAATATTTTCTTTCTGTAGAAAATTTTGTCAAAATTTTATGTCTACTTTGTCAAACTGAATTATATACGTATTGGATCGATCTTTTTTGATTTAATATATACCACGTATGGACTTACATGCAATTTAGAAGATGGTGTTAGGAGGTTTCAAGATACCTTGCCATCGGCAAGCGTTACCGCAACTTAAGTAATTCGATTGTGGATGGAAGTGTTTAGAAGAAGTTTCTACGCAATCCATGATGGAGGGTACATAAGCTTCGGCCTGGCCGAACTTACGGCCGTATATACTTGTTTGTAATTAATGAATATATCCGCTATCTGTTTATCATTTTATTAATATTCATAAAAAATATGGTTAATTAAAAACGACTCTTTTACACAGAAAGAAAAATTTAATATTTTTTTTGAAATAATTAAGAAACAAATATATACGGCCGTAAGTTCGGCCTGGCCGAATCTTATGTACCCTCCACCATGGATTGCATAGAAACTTGTACTAAAGAGTGTCACCCACAATCGAATTACTTGGGTTGCGGTAATACTTCCCAGCAAAAAAAAAATTTGGAAGTACTTCTAAAGGCACAACTTTGAAAGCACTTCCAAAAATGTTCTTCTAGAGATGTTCTTTATTTTAACTACTCAGGAAGTTCTTTTAATTCAATTTTTTTAACTCGCTTTATTCGTACTTCTAAAGGGCAATTTTAACATTTTTTGTTTCAAATGTGTTAAAAACAGGGTAAGGATTAATAAAATGGTATAAATTATTTAAATTTTGTCGACACAAATTCTAAGTTCATTCTAAAAAAAATTGCGAAATTTTGAAAATATTTCAGGTCAAGGGTTTCAGACAAGCGTTAGATTGCATTAAAAATCATAAAAATTTATAAAAATTAATTATTTGTCAAAATACCACAAATTTTTTAATTCACATCCAATACACTGAATTCGGATCACATCTAAAGAAGTGATGAATATTCAGTGCAACGGCTGGTAAAATGGTGGACATCCGTCCTATGACAAGCCCATGTTAAATTCATCGCTTCTGCGATGAATCCACTGTTCCAATGTTCTTTTTGAATCCGCATCCGGATCCAAAAAGATCTACTTTTTTGGCGGCGCTTTTTTTGCTGGGTTGCCGATGACAAGGTATCTTAAAACTTCTTAACACCGTCTGCTCAATTGTCAGTTAGTCCATTCGGGTATATATATTAAACAAAAAGAGGCCGATTAAATACGTAAATAATTCAGTTTGACAAAATGTTCTATAGAAATAAAATTTTGACAAAATTTTCTATAGAAATAAAATTTTGACAAAATTTTCTATAGCAATAAAATGTTGACAAAATTTTCTATAGCAATAAATTTTGACAAAGTTTTCGATAGAAATAAAATCCATTGAAGGACTGGGGAATTCTTCCCACTTAAATATGAGCTAAATTATTAGTTTTTATACCCAAAAGAATAGCAACAACCGAATTCCAATTACACTCAACAACAACAATGCAGCAAGTTTAAATTAAGCCAAACGAAGTTTCAACAACCCACAAAACGGCCAAGAAAGCAATAACAGGGATTGATGGCAACAACAACAACAACAATGATGTGGAGTCTGAGTAAGATTTTCCACTCCCACAAAAGTTGAAGGTGCCATCAGAAATCATAAGTTTTGTTGGGTATAGTAATAGAATTTTGACAAAATTTTCTATAGTACTAAAATTTTTACAACGTTTTCTATAGTAATAAAATTTTGACAAAATTTTCCATAGTAAAAAAAATTTGACAAAAATTTCTATAGAAATAAAATTTTGGTAGATTATTTTTGGGGATCGGCTATATATAACTATAGACCGATATGGACCATTTTCGGATTGGTTGTTAGCGGCCATATAAAGGGTGATACGGTCAAAATTTGGTCAAGGGAAAACGCGTGTAAATCGGTGAAATCGTTTATTTAAAAAATCAACTTAAATTTCTTTTTCAAGTTCAATTAGTATAAAATTCAGGAAAAATATTCAGTTAGACTTTCGCTTTTCCAAATCCGAATTGCCGGGCCTCACGCTTGACACCTGCCATCAGATTTTGTACAGCCACCTTGTCCACCTTCTTCACCGCAGAAAGCCAGTTTGCCTTGAACTGCTGCTCGTCCTTAGCAGTTTTTTTGGTCTTCTTTAGGTTCCGCTTGACAATAGCCCAGTATTTCTCAATTGGGCGGAGCTCTGGTGTGTTGGGAGGGTTCTTGTCCTTGGGAACCACCTGCACGTTGTTGGCGGCGTACCACTCCATGGCCTGTTTACCGTAATGGCAAGATGCCAAATCCGGCCAAAACAGTACGGATCAAGCGTGTTTCTTCAGGAAAGGCAGCAGACGTTTATTCAAACACTCTTTCACGTAAATTTCTTGGTTGACAGTCCCGGAAGCTATGAAAATGCTGCTTTTCAAGCCACAGGTACAGATGGCTTGCCAAACCAGATATCTCTTTGCGAACTTTGACAGTTTTATGTGCTTGAAAATATCTGCTACCTTTCCCCTTCCTTTTGCCGTATAAAACTCCTGTCCCGGAAGCTGCTTGGGTCGGCTTTGACGTAGGTTTCGTCGTCCATTACCACGCAGTCAAACTTCGTCAGCATCGTCGTGTACAGCCTCCGGGATCGCGCTTTGGCCGTCGTATTTTGTTTATCATCGCTATTTGCAGTCACTACCTTCTTGTAAGTCGATAGTCCGGCTCGGTTTTTGGCTCGATGCACGGTTGTTTTCCCCCCGATCCAGACTTCCTGGCTGTCGACAAACGTTCCCAAAACACTTTAATTACATTTGTAACGGTTGATTTGGCATCTTTTTGCGATTTTGCCAGCTTTGCGTGCGAGTAGCTCGGATTTTCGCGATGCGCGAGCAAAATTTTGATACGCTGCTCTTCTTGCTTGGACGGCATTTTGACAAGTGAATTCCAAAATCAAAATAGGAGGATTCTACACACACACACACCTTCAAAATGAGGGGTGTTCAGGTTTTTTAAATGCAAAATTGACCAAATTTTGACCATATCACCTTTTACAATTATGGACCGATGTGGACCAATTTTTGCGTGTTTGTTAAAGACCACATACTAACATCATGTACCAAATTTCAGCCAGATCGGATGAAATTTGCTTTTCTTTGAGGCTCCGCAAGCGTAATCTGGGGATCGGTTTATATGGTTATTAGAGACCATATACTAACACCATGTACCAAATTTCAGCCAGATCGGATGAAATATGCTACACTTAGAGGCTACATCAATAACGACTACTTGTGCCAAGTTTCAAGTCGATAGCTTGTTCCGTTCGGAAGTTAGCGTGATTTCAACAGACGGACGGACATGCTCAGATCGACTCAGAATTTCACCACGACCCAGAATATATATACTTTATGGGGTCTTAGAGCAATATTTCGATGTGTTACAAATGGAATGACAAAGTTAATATACCCCCCATCCTATGGTGGAGGGTATAAAAATGTTACAATTTCAAACAAAAAATTTTGCTATTACATATATCCATCAAAAATTGCTAAGGTGTCCACATTGAGTTACCGCTACCATAATAAGGAAGTAAGGTCAACGCCAAAAGATAACAAACCGAAATGTCAAATTCATATAAGCACACATGCCTACATTTACTCCCACATATTAATTGAGAATGACCACCAAATTTAATTGTAATCAAATCGTTATTACCAAGACATCAGGAGGTGCAATAAGAGGGGGAAAGGGTAATTTCATAATTTTTGAGTAGTTTGCTACTCAATATTTTGTCACTTTCAAGTAACGACCAACTATTCTTGATAATTTGTTTGGGGGTTTTATTTGAAGAGTACGAATGTGTGTGTGTGTGTAATTGTTTTTTACAAAACCACCAATAATAGCCCAATTGAATTTGAGAAGTGTCAGTCAGCCAGTTCGTCAGTCAGTAGTAGTTGAGTTTTTTTTTTAATATAGAACCAAAAACAAAAAATACACCACACCACAAAGCTAGTCATCATCGTCACACAGAGACCCCTGGCGACCACGATGATGATGATGACGACGACGACGAATGTATGAAATGAAAAGTTCGACCAAAGCCTTAAAAAAGCGGCGATGTAAAAAAAAAAAAAAAAAAAACAAGAGAAAAAAACAACAGCACACCGCACAAAAGCAAACCAAAACAACTTCAACGAAAAGTGCATGTGCAACGAGACAACGAGCTCAGTTTGCCATTCAGTTGCATTCGTGCACGTTGAGCTACGTTCTTCTGGCATTGTTTATCGTTCTGTTCTTTGAGAGAGTGTGTGTGTGTGCGTTTGTGTTTTTTTTTTTTTTTCATTATTCTCGACTCTATCATCATCACCTTACCTCAACCCACAACTTGTAACGAAAGGGCTTGTCAAGTCAAGTCTTATTGCATGCGTGCGTCCATGCTGCATCCATGGAACTCTTGTGATCTAAAACTCTAGCATTTCTCTATCAAAAATTTGAAAAATAATCGAATTAATAAAAATCAACGCTATCCCGACTCGAGGTTGATGAATTTAAATGGTAGTCATCTCCTTCTAGACAACCCCCCACCCTTATTACGGCAATGATGGACGTCAATAACTGCCGATTGTATAAACTAAAGATTTGATTTTTTTTTTGGATATTTGTAAAATGTCATCATAACCTTCAAACGTACACACAACAAATCAACAACAATTTGACTAGGGTTAAATAGACAAAGACTACAAATTGCGTTTCCCTGTGTTGTTTTTTTTATTTTTTATTTTGTGCATATTTCCTCTCAATTGTGAAAATCACCCGGCTATATAAGTGTGAGTGTATGCGTGAGTGAATGAGTGGGAGCGTAAGTGTTTTTTGTTTTCTAAACCCCACTCTCAGTTTTAATAGTTTACATCTTTATTGACATTCACATATTCGCTCTGAACGACATTTTATGTTCGAACCTAAATCGGTTGGTCCGGGGTTGCATCAAATCGCCCAAAGGAAACACATTATGACAACATAAGAAACAAGCTAAACAACAAAAATCCTCCTAACCAACATTGTTTACTACAAGTGCGGGGTTATTCCTATTCATGTAAATAAAAAAAAAATACACATCTACTCTTTATTTTTTATCTCTTCCCATATGTTTTGCAATCTTAAGGGAGTAGAGTGCATTGCAATAAAAAGTGGTAGTGGCATAAAACACCAAAAAATATATGAGTATTTTACATCAAAAACTTAAAGTTTATGAATTATGACCTCTGTGTAATTACCAGTTACTCTTTGAGTGAAATAAGAAAACGAAATCCATAAAAACGCAGTAGAATTGAGTGTATTTTGTGGTAAAAAAACAGCAGCAACAACAACAATCGCAGTTGTCTCTTACACAACAACAACAACAACAACAAATTGAAGAACATTAATACGGTATAGTCTTCGTTGATGTTTGCTTGTTTTGCAGTGGCAGTGACAGTCAGTGTGTGTTTTTGTATTGGTGAGTATTTTAATTTTTCCCCATAGTTGAATTCCCCCCATCAATACTATCCCCTATGCATAACGGCACTCTCGTTTTACATGTAGGGTATGGTAAGTTGTTTTTTTTTTTGTTTGCTTTTATTAAGCCAGAGAGTAAGAGAATGTAAACACAATCACATAGTACGGATATTATCCACTAATCATGATTATAAGTAGTTTACTCTACAGTTGTTAACTGAATGCTTTAGAATTATTGCTAAAAAAAAATAATAATAAGAAATTGTAACATAGATTATCGAGATTGCAAGAAATTTTGTATAATGGTGATGGGGGTATAATAAATTAGTCATTCGTTTGCAACACATCGATATATTGAATTCCTAGTATATAAATCCGAACCCGGACGGCCTCGCTGCGCCTTACTGATTTCCCTAAACTGGGACACTGTTAAGAAACATCGCATTTTGAAAGAACATTTTGTTATTTACTTTGAAAGATAAAGTTTACATTTTTCTGTATTCCAAAGGCGAGTTTCCAGTGCTGCCGCTAGTGAAAAATTAAGTGAAGTAGATTGAATAAAATTGAAGTACACTCAAAAAAAGTGAACTCTCTATTTCACTAAAGCCAATTTAACTTTATTTGAGTTCATGGAATTATTATGTTTGGAGAAAGTTTCCTTTACTCTAATAATTTTTTGTGTACGCTAGTTAAATTAACTAAAACCGAGGAAACAAATATACTCAAATGAAGCATAAAGTTTAACTAAATTCGTGTCTTCCACAAAATAGTTCAGAATTTCTTTAAATTTGTAAATTTTACCAAAAATGCGTCCATCATGAACTTCGTATGTCACTAAAGACATTCTTGCAATTTTGAACTCCAAGTTTTTCCTTCAAACTACAAAATTTTCTTTAACAAGTGAAAAAACTTAGTTATGTCTAATAAATTTTCTTGAATTTGTCGAAAAATATTTACTTATTTTTATGACATCGGCGTGATGCCAACGTGTGTAATACTGTTTAGTTCAAATTTTCTACAAATATTCAAAATTTTCTAAAATTAACCGAAAGTTTTCTCCCTGGTGGGTTCACTGTTTTTTCAGTGTAGCATACATTTTTGAAAACAAACCAATAGAATTAATTTTATTATACCCTCCACCATAGGATGGGGGTATATTAACTTTGTCATTCCGTTTGTAACACATCGAAATATTGCTCTAAGACCACATAAAGTATATATATTCTGGGTCGTGGTGAAATTCTGAGTCGATCTGAGCATGTCCGTCCGTCCGTCTGTTGAAATCACGCTAACTTCCGAACGAAAGAAGCTATTGACTTGAAACTTGGCACAAGTAGTTGTTATTGATGTAGGTCGGATGGTATTGCAAATGGGCCATATCGGTCCATTTTAAGTATAGCCCCCCATATAAACGGATCCCCAAATTTGGCTTGCGGGGACTCTAAGAGAAGAGAATTTCATCCGATCCAGCTGAAATTTGGTACATGGTTTCAGCATATGATCTCTAACAACCACGCAAAAATTGGTCCACATATTTATATATAGCCCCCATAGAAACTGATCCCCCGATTTGGCTTACGGAGCCTCTAAGAGAACCAAATTTCATCCGATCTGGCTGAAATTTGGTACATGGTGTAAGTATATGGTCTATAACAACTATGCAAAAATTGGTCCACATCGGTTAATAATTATATATAGCCCCCATATAAACCGATCACCAGATTTGACCCATGGAGCCTCTTGGAAGACCAAAATTCATCCGATTCGGTTGAAATTTGGTACGTGATGTTAGTATATTGTATTCAACAACCATGCAGGAATTGGTTCATATTAGTCCATAATTATATATAGCTCCCTTATAAACCGATCCCCAGATTTGACCTCCGGTGCCTTATGGAGATGCAAAATTCATTCGATCTGGTTGAAATTTGGTACGTAGTGGTAATATATTATATTTAACAACTATGCCAAAAGTGGTCCATATCAGTCCATAATCATATATAGCCCCATATAAACCGATCCCGAGATTTGGTTTTGGAGCAAATTTCATCCGAGTCAGTTGAAATTTGGTACATTGTGCTAGTATATGCACGCTCACAAAAAATCGCTTCTGTAACATATACTCCCAAACACATTTTGCTTCAAGCATATACATTTTTGGGTATTGCCCAAACATTTATATGTTTGATCTCTTCCAATATATAATATGTTTGAAAGCATATTGGTCTAAACAATATATGTTTGGGTAGTCTAAGTTCCAAACATTTTGTATTTTTGCATCCAAATTCAATAATGTTGTCTTCCAAAAAACAATATGTTATTATATGAACATATAATATGTTTGGAAGCATTTTGCACCCAAAAATATTATATGCTTAAAAAAAATCTCCCAAACAATATTGTGCTCAAAATTTTATTTATTTATTTATATATTTACAATCATAATAAATTATAAAAATGAACTGGTAATATAGGTGCTAACAACATAGGTTTTCGACCTGAATGCTCAAAATTTTGTTTCTGCCCAATTGTATATTCCCCCACATCTTTCTCACTTCCACGAGATTTTTTAGTTCTTAGCACCTTTTTCTGTAATACAAACATTGTAGAAGAAATTATTCAATTGTATGATTTTTTTTATTTTAATTTTACCTTTTGCCGGACGGGGATTCGAACAGCGGACCACACAGTTTGTAAGGATCAAAGAAGTAGCTGATCAATTGCCCAAGGAAAAATAAAATGTTAATTTTGTAATAACAAGCAACAACCACCAACTTAATTCAATATCGCTCCCTGTTAAATAGCGCTCCAAGCTACTAAACACATATATGTTTATAGGCTATTTCTAAATTAATATATGTTTGCATCCAAGCATATTATATTTACAAACATTTTATGTCCCAAACATAATATGTTCTAACATATTAACATATATGTCCCAAACATGTTATGCTATTTTATGAACATTATATGCTTGCACTCAAAAATATTGTGTTTAAAAATTTGTGTTCCAAACATATAATGTTTATAGCCAAACATATGAGAAACAGTCTTTTTCATCCGTGTGGCCGTTAACAACCAAGTCTAACTAATTTCATTTTCTATATAAATGAAATTTTGACAAATTTTTCTATAGAAAATTTTCTATAGAAAAAAAATCTTGACAAAATTTTGTATAGTTATAAAATTATGACAAAATTTAATCAAATTTTGACAAAAATTTCTAAAGTAATAAAATTTTGGCAAAATTTTCTACAGCAATAAAATGTTGACAACATTTTCTATATAAATAAAATGTTGGTAGATTATTTGTGGGGATCGGCTATATATAACTATAGACCGATATGGATCCATTTTGGCATGGTTGTTAGTGCATTTCTGTATATGTACGTTTATTTGAATCCATGGCTTCTGGTGCCATAAACGTGAAGTAGAACGTGAAGCAAAGCAAAAATCATCGAAATCGGTCCTTAATCGCGGATTTGACAGCTAAAACCAAATTGCATACCCCCAAGGTGACCAACTTTCAACGCCCGTGGATCCACTAGGGACCCAGAAACTTGCAAAATTAGAAGAAAGCACCTCATCATTCTAACAAAGAAAAAATTATGTGGATTTCTTTATCCATTCCAAAGTTGCAGAATTATTAAAAAACAAGTATATACAGTAGTAAGTTCGGCCGGGCCGAATCTTAAATACCCACCACCATGAATCAAATATAATAGTTTCCTTTGAAAATTTCATGGGGGGTTTGATGACAGATATTTTCCCAAGCAGATTAGTTCAACCAGTACGCTTCCCACGGATAAATGTAAAGATTTTACCTATGAAGACTACATCAGATTCTGAATTTATAAGAACCATTTTTTGTTTGAGTTTTAGAGGAATAATAAACATCTCTTGTAAGTGTGCAAAACAATTTGGAACCACTGTGCAAACAATTTTTGGAACCAATTTGGAACCACTGTGCAATGTACCACTTATAACTTTTGGAACAAGAGTGAAACCTCTCAAAAGTGGACAGATAGGGTTACCTAAATTTTGTGCATCCTTATCAATTTTGTGTATTTGCAGCGTAAAGTCATTTGTTTTTCAGAAAATAACTGAGTTTCATATAAACGCAATCAACTGCAGGTTTTCCTTTAAGGTGGGTATTAAGTTCGAGTTTAACCGCTAAAATCGTCATTTTTCACGATTACTTATCTTTAATAATCCATTTTAAGGAATATAAACTTTGTGATATTCCCCATCAAGTTATCAGGGGCAAACCGGGGGTAACATTCCCTAATTTCAGGAAACACAAACCAATACTTACAATAGGTGGGGAACAGATATTGGTAGAGGAGTCGATCAAGTACTTGGGCGTGATATTTCACGAAAGATTTGATTTCTGCAGGCACATTGACCATATTCTTAGCAAGTCGAAGAAGATTTATTTTGGGTGTTCTAGAGTTCTTCAAATGAGGGAGGGCCTCTCTCCGAGGATAAAATTGTTAATTTATAGGCAGATAATTAGGCCGATTCTGGCATATGCGTTTCCGTGTTGGCTTAGCTTTTCCGTTTTAGCTTTTCGAAGGGATGCAAACAAAAATAATATAACAAAATAAGAAGAGTTCGCTACACCAGTTTTCCAAAAGATTTATTTGTTTTTGAGTGCATAAAGTTATAGCTTCAATAAAGATAACTGACTCTCTTTAATATGGATTGCAGTTTTTTATATTCCATAAGGCAATAAAAACTAGTGTCGTAACTCTAGTCATTGTTTTGGAAAATGGTATTTATTTTGTACAACACATGACATCTATATTAGGCTGGCAATTTTTTCTCCGATTCTGAGTCTAACAATATGGTTTTCATAATTTAATTTATAGACTTAAACAAGTAAGGAAAGTCTAAAGTCGGGCGGGGCCGACTATATTAAACCCTGCATCACTTTGTAGATCTAAATTTTCGATACCATACCACATCCGTCAATTGAGTTGGGTGCTATATGTAAAAGGTTTGTCCCATATACATACATTTTAATATCTCTCGATCTGGACAGAATTTGATAGACTTCTACAAATTCTATATACTCAAAATTTAAGTCGGCTAATGCACTAGGGTGAAACGCAATGTTAGTAAAAAAAATATATATGGGAAAGATTTAAATCTGAAGCAATTTTAAGGAAACTTCACAAAAGTTTATTTATGATTTATCGCTCGATATATATATGTATTTGAAGTTAAGAAAAATTACAGTCAGTTTTACAACTTTTCGACTAAGCAGAGGTGATTTTAGAAGGAAAATTGTGGTATTTTGACCATTTTTGTCGAAACCAGAAAAACACACACACACACATATATATATATATATATATATATATATATATATATATATATATATATATATATATATAGGGGACCAATATCTAAATCTGAACCGATTTCAATCAAAGTTGGCACACATGACTATACTACAAATTGTACTTCGTGTGCAAAATTTCAACCAAATTGGGCCAAAACTCTGGCTTCTAGGAACATATTAGTCCATATCGGGCGTAAGATATATATATGGAAGCTATATCTAAATCTGAACCGATTTCAATCAAAGTTGGCACATATGATTATACTACGAATTGTACTTCGTGTGCAAAATTTCAACCAAATTGCACCAAAACTCTGGCTTCTAGGAACATATTAGTCCATATCGCGCGTAAGATATATATATGGAAGCTATATCTAAATCTGAACCGATTTCAATCAAATTTGGCACACATGACTATACTACTAATTGTACTCCTTGTGCAAAATTTCATGCTAATCGGGATAAAAGTCTGGCTTCTGGGTCCATATAATTGAATATCGGGCGAAATATATATATGGAAGCTATATCTAAATCTGAACCGATTTCAATCAAATTTGTCACACATGACTATACTACTAATTGTACTCCTAGTGCAAAATTTCAACCAAATTGGGCCATATAAATGCATATCGGGCGAAAGATATACATGCGAGCTATATCTAAATCTGAACCAATTTCTTCCAAAATCAATAGGGTTCTATTCTGACCCAAAAAAGGAACACGTGCCAAATTTGAAGGCGATTGGACTTATATTGCGACCTAGACTTTGATCACAAAAATATGTTCACAGACAGATGGACGGACGGACAGACGGACATTGTTATATCGACTCAGGGAACCACCCTGAGCACTATTGCCAAATACACCATATGTCTACCTCGTCTCCTTCTGGGTGTTACAAACATATGCACTAACTTATAATACCCTGTTTCACAGTGTGGCGCAGGGTATAAAAAGGTTGACAAGAATACCTAAAATGTTGCGGGAGGACCACGGTACTTTGTTTACTCAAAACGTACCACTTAAAGTACAAACGAGTCAACAATATCAACCCTGAGATTGGGTCCTTTGAGAGGATATTCTCATCACTGCCCTGCTGTGGAATCGAGCCCAATTTTGCAAAATCTTTATACTCTCACTCCACAATCCTTAGGGTTCCCATTAATAATATTTAAGTGTAGAAAAAAAGGGGACTTTTTTCACCAAAAATGTCTCGATAGATTTCGCATATTTAGAAATATACCATAATTTCTGTTTTATTTGGTAAAGTTTACGGAAAACGTGTTTCATGGTCAATGACATACTCTTCCCCATCTTATAATTGTCCGATTTGTGCGTTTTTTCTTTTTTTCTGTAAAACGTTAAAAGTAATTAATTTAGTATTTTCTTGACATTGTATTATGATTCATAAACATGTCCAAATGGATTATAACAAAAAACGGCTGGCTGGCTAAGCAGATAGAAAAAAATGCATTTCCAGAATTGTTTGGTTTTTTTTTTGCCTATTCGAGTGGTCTGGTCGCCTCCTTTGTGTTGTCACCTTAGATTTATCCATTTCTCGTATGTGTGACACATTAAAAAATTTTATAGAAAAAAAAACATTTTTTTTGAAGAAACAACGTCAAAATCCCCCAACCCCAATGGCAAATGCAAGTGCTGCGAGTGCACATAATTTAGCCACTTGCGACATGTCCTTGTCAAGCAACAACGTTTGTTAGTTGTCAACTGTTGGACGACATTTGTGGATTGTGGCTTTTTTTCCTGATGCTATTACTGCCTACTACTGCAGATACTCTCAAATGATGATGCTGATCAAAAAAAAAAAAAAAAAAATACAATTTGGCGATGTTATTGTATGGTGCTCTGGTTTTCTGTTTAGAAAACAATACCGACAAGGAATGGAATCACACAAAAAAATTGAGATTACTTCCTTGTTTCAATTGTATTCTAGCAGTTTAATCTTCAATGTCAAATAAAACAAAAAATAAGATATACAAAAAGTATATAAGACCATAAGTTCGATCGGGCCGAATCTTAAATACCCACCATCATGGATTATATATAATAATTTCCCATGAAAAGCCTACGTCGCGGGATAGGTTAGATGTATATGGGGGTCATTTCAAACTCTCACCAATATTAACAATATATGTCGCATCGCTTTGTGTACCTAAAATACCTCTAGATTTCCAATATAAGGCTAGTTTAGGTTCCAATATAAGACTAAGTTTCAGGCTCACTTAGACTATTCAGTCCATTGTGATACCACATTAACCAAAAGTAACATACCTACTACATATGGGCACTTCTAGTTTTAACCACTGAACCTTCTCGATTATTTTCTTCTGTTGAACCAACCAGATTGTTCCAAAAACATTAGCAGACTGCTTAAGTTAACGTTTTCCAGGTCCGCCAGTAATCTAAAGCTATATGCCACCTACAATTTTCTTATGCCTTACACAAAATGCAGGACACTCACACAAGAGTTGTTTAATTGATTCCTTTTCCTCCACATCATGACAGTTTATACAATAGTCATTATACTTCGCACCAATAGTTTTTGCAAAATTGCCTATCAGGCAGCTACCCGTTATAGCAGATATCAGGAATGATATCTGACGTCTCGAGGACACTAGCATATCTTGTGTGCGGTTTAAGTTTAAATGGGGCTACATTTGCTTGGTGTCGTTACAACCCTTGCAATTCTCCCATCGAACATTTGTCATCATGACAGCCTTCACACGCAGTAAGAGCTTACAGGTAGCCAGAGGCATACCAACAGATTCTAGTTCCCTTGGAATATGTAAGGAAGTCCCTAGCCTTGCTAACTCATCTGCTTCGCAGTTCCCCGCTGTGTTTCTATGGCCAGGCACCCATATTAGGTGACTAGTGTACTGCTTAGCCATCTCGTTGACAGATTTGCGGCAGTCGATGGCCGCCGGAACACAGAGTCCAAGGATTTTATTGCAGGTTGACTGTCTGAGTATATATTAATGCCTACATTTTTTGCACCATTACTTCTCAGCCAATTCCCCACCTCTTTTATTGCCAATATTTCAGCCTGAAAAACTACAGTGATTAGGTAATCTTTTCGCTATTCGCAGTTCAGGATCTTTAGAATATACTCCGAAACCCACTTGTCCATCCAATTTGTAGCCATCAATGTAGAAATCTTGATATCGTTTATTCCCCGGGGCCTGTGTGCACCACGCCTCACTGTTGGGAATTAGAGTTTCAAATTTTGTGTCGAAAAGTGGTCTCGCCAAAGTGTAATCCACTACGTTAGGCACATCTGGCATTGTTTTGAGGACCGAACTGTGGCCGTAACTTTTTTCTGACCACAGCGATAGCTCGCGCAACCGCACAGCTGTTGTTGCAGCTGACTGTTTGGCCAAAATGTCTAAAGGCAATATATGCAGCATGACATTAAGGGAATTTGTTCCTGTCTTACTGAATGCGACTGAGATACACAAACACGCCATACGCTGAACTTTGTCTAAACTTGTCGGCTGCTGAGTTGCGGGCCACCAAACTACCACACCATATAGCATTATAGGTCTAACCACTGGCGAATGCACAATGTTTGGTTTTCATCCCCACTTTTTCCTATTGCCTTTATGCACGAGTACAAAGCTACCGTTGCTTTCCTCACCCTTTCTTCAATATTAAGCTTAAAGTTCAGCTTCCTGTCCAGAATAACGCCAAGGTATATGCTCACTCACCAAAGGGAATTTCAATACCCCTAAGGTATATGCTCACTCACCAAAGGGAATTTCAATACCCCTAAGGATATGGGCTTAACCGTGGAAGTTTTGCGATCTTTGCAGTACATGACTAATTCCGTCTTTGCAGGATTTAGCCCAAGACCATTATGTTTCGCCCATTACTCAGTCACCCGGAGGGCTCTCTATATTGTGGATGGGAACTTCCCCTGACTGCTAGCGCCACATCATCGGCGTATGCCACCACTTTTATCCTTTCTTTTTCTATGGAAACCAGAAGGTTGTTTATAGCAACATTCCAAAGAAGAGGTGATAGAACTCCTCCTTGGGGAGTGTCTCTGTTCACATACCTTTGTATGCTTATATAAAGCTAGATATTAAATTGAGAGTTTGATCTATACGAGCGCTATACCAAAACAAGGACCAATACACACGACCACTAGATTTCCAATATCAAGTAAATCGGATACAAATTGCGGTACCTAGAAACCAAAAAAATCAAATCAGGAGTCCGGGCGATATTAGGGTATTACCAAGACACAAGTATAAACCATTGTGAAAAATTTTTCAAAATTAATTAAATTATCTTTAAATTTTTTTGTCTTTTTGTATCTTGACAACAAAGCAAACAATCATTTAAAAATGGGAGATGTTTTTCAACACTTTATTTTAAAGACGTTTTTTACATGAAAAGCAGCATAATTTCTATTTGAAGACTGTATTTGAAAATTTAAGTTGTCGTTAACACGTTTTTAAAGGATTTTAACAGCGCATGGAAAAAAAACGCAATAAACGAATAAATTAAATTTTGTTACCTAGAATAAAGTACAAAACAAAAATTGTGATTCAATCACAAAATTAATTGATCCAATTAATTTTTTAATTAAAATGTCTTCAATCACAGAAATGATGGTATCAATTAAAAAATTAATTGAAAGTCAATTAAAAAATAATCTTCTACTATATAAAAATAAGTCAGATTTTCCTTGCTGACGCAATAACTCCAGAACGTATGAACCGATTTCCACGGTGCATTGGTTGGAAAGATCTCGGGCTCTGTGAGGTTTATAGCAAAGAAAATTCAAGTAAAATTTCAACGGAAAACCGGGAAAATCTTTTTTTACATACAGCGCACATAACAAAAATTTATAATTTGAATTCATCGCTTTTATTAACATATAAAATAATTTTATTATACCCTAAACCGCATAGTGGTCAGGGTATAATAAGTTTGATCGGCCAAAAAATGTGCCTACCAGAAATATTGATTTTAGACCCCATAAAATATATACCGATCGTCTTAGAATCACCTCCTGAGTCGATCTAGCGCTTGGTGTCCGTCCGTCCGTCTGTCCATGTATTTGTTGTTCACAGGATTCCGGTCGCAATTATTAACCGATTTTGATGAAATTTGGTATAGGGAGTTTTTTGGGCACAAGGACGAACGCTATTGAATTTGGAAGAAATCGGATCAAATTTAGATATAGCTCCCATATATATGTATCGCCCGATTTCGAAAAATGGGGTCACGTTGCGCATTTTTTCAAACGGATCGTCACCAAATTTGGCAAAAAGTAATCTTTTCCATCGCCCTTCAAGTCTGCAAAATTTCGTTCAAATCGGTTCAGATTTAGATATAGCTCTCATATATATGTATCGCCCGATTTTCCCAAATTTGGCCACAAAACCTTTATTTATCAACCGATCTTACTCAAAGTTGGCTAAATATAATCTTCTATAGCACTAGCTATATGTGCAAAAAATCATCGAAATCGGTTCAGATTTAGCTATAGCTCCCATAAATATGTACCGCCCGATTTTTCTAAATTTGGCCATAGAACCCTTATTTATTAACCGATCTTACTAAAAGTTGGGTAGATCCAGTCTTCTATAGTACTAACTATATGTGCAAAAAATCATCGAAATCGGTTCAGATTTAGCTATAGCTCCCATATATGTATCGCCCGATTTTCCCAAATTTGGCCATAGAACCCTTATTTATTAACCGATCTTACTAAAAGTTGGCTAGATCCAGTCCTCTATAGTACTAACTATATGTGCAAAATTTCATCGAAATCGGTTCACATTTAGATATAGCTCCCATATATGTATCGCCCGATTTTGAAAAATTCGCCCTTATAACCTTATGTTTGACCATACAGGCCTCATTTCGTAACTGATCTTACTCAAATCTTGCACAAGGTAACCTTTTGTGGTATTAATCAAACCGGCAAAATATTATGCAAATTGGTTCAGATTTAGATATAGCTTCCATATATATGCATCGCTCGATTTTCCCAAATTTGGCTATAGTACTCTTAATTATTAACCAATGTTACTCAAATTTCAAATTTTGATGTACTAGCCGATCGTACATATACGTACTTGTAGCTTTTACATAAGAATATTGCTCGATTTTTACAAATTTGTATTTATTACCCACACTAATTTAACGATTTTCTCTTTTTTAATAATGGGCTCAATATTAGTGGCATACTAACTCCGTAGGCGCAATATCAACACAGCCAGTACGGGAAATTCCCTATATGTAGGGTTTTTGTAATATTTAGCGTCTAGGTCCCTAGGACCACAATGTAGGGACATTTTCACTCAACAAAATTTGTAATAATTTTTACATTTTGGTGGCTCTATAGGAGGAAATTAGAAGCCGGCAAGGCTTGATCTTTAACAATGTGTGGTAAACTTTATTCCTGTAGAAAATTTTGTCAACATTTTATTTCTATAGAATTTTTTTTTCAAAATATTATTTCTATAAAAAATTTTCTCAAAATTTTATTTCTGTGGAATTTTTTCTCAAAATTTTATTTCTATAGATTTTATTGTCAAAATTTTATTTCTATAGAGAAATTTCTCACAAAAATTTGTTTATAGAAACTTTTTCCAAAATTTTATTTTTATAGAGATTTAACAAAACAGATTACTAATTTGGGTAGAATTCTACCAACTGTGGCAACTGTGGTGGTAATACAAATTTATATTCTAAGTTATATACGTTGCATATTCATGTTTTAAGATTATAAAGTACTTAGAACCATTTTTGTTTTGTAAAATTTTTTAAATCTAACGAAAAATATAGTAGGGAAAATTGTTTGGGAACGTATGGGAAAGTAGGGAACTTTTTTTGTCCTTGTAGGGTAAACCGAACATTTTCCCTGGCAACATTTACTATGAGCTATAGTCAGATTGACACAAAGCACCCATAGACATGTACCCCTTAATTTTCTTAAATATGTAACTGCGGTTTATCTCCCAGACCTATATGTTACCCCACAAATGCTTATGATTACTAATTCTGTAATGGTGGTTTAGGGTATGATATAGTCGGCCCCGCCCGACTTTCTACTTTACTTACTTGTTTTTTTCACATGAAAAATGTTCGGAGAACGTAGAAGGTAATCATTTGATGAAAATAGGGTACCTCATTTTTTAATATCTGGTGGAGAAGGGGGACATCCCGCTTGCCCGACTTTTTCAAAATTGTGCCAAAGATTTCCGATTTGAGTGAAATTTCCAAGGAAGGTTAGTGGTGGTGTCTAGACAAAGACCCGCTACTTTATTTTTCGATATTTGGTCGCGGAGGTGGACTACCCCTTTATATGTTTTAAGTACAGTAAAAAAACAAAAATTCTCTGATTTACTGGAGATTTACAGGGAACACGCCGTGAGGTTATGCATGTATTATGGGGTACTTGATTTTTTAATATTTCGACGGGATGGGGGACCTCCCACTTGCCCCACCTTTTGAAAATTGGAACAAAATTTGCTTGAAAATTTTCAGGCAAGGTTGAAAGGGGGCGTCTAGGCAAAGAACATCTACTTTATTTTTCGATATTTGTTCGGAGAGGGGGCCTCCCCTTTGTCCGACTTCTTTTAAAGTACAGTGAAAAAACTAAAATTTGTCGACTTACTGAAATTTTACGGAGAACTTGGGGGAGATTTTGAAATTTATATAAGGTATATGATTTTTTAATATTTGGTCGGGGAAAAGTAAAAGGTCACAGGGAGACCTCATTTCTCCTCAAGTACATACCGTGAAATAATTAAACTTTTCCAATTTACTTGAAATTTACAAAGAATGTGAGGATGGTTATATATTATTATTATGGATACCTCATTTTGTGATATTCGGAAAGGAAGAGGAGGGACCTTCCCTTGCCCTGCTGTTTAAAAATTTGGCTTATAAATTGCTTGAGATTTTCTGGGACGTCTACACAATATACGCTATATCATTTTTCGATAGTGGGACGTGGAGGGAGACCTTCTCTAAACCTGAAAAAAAACTAGAATTCTCAAGTTTACTTGAAATTTACAAAGGCCGTAGGGGAAGGAATTGGAATTTGCAGAGAAAGTGACGTACAATTACAAAAAAAAAATAGAGCAAAATCTAACCTTGTCCCATTTACTTGAAATTGAGAGAAGATGATTAAATTTATATAGGGTACATGATTTTTCGATGTCTGGTTGGGGTAGGGAATAGTGAAGTTGGGTATTTTGTGAAACGAATATGGGGTACATGAATTTACGATATGTGGTTAGGGAGAAGCGAAGGAAGGGGGTTCCCTTTTGCCCGATTTTTTGAAAATAGAAAGTACAAGATTGTCGATAAATGAGAACTCGGTACATAATTTTATGATTTTTCCACAGTAAAAAACTTAAATTTACATGAAGTTGACAGCCAACGTAGAGGCTGCTTCATTTCCCGGTATATATTTGGGAAAGGCATGTTCTCCGTGTCCAACACTTTAACAAATGTTAATAAGGTCAATTTTTAAGTACTTTTACTTTTTCCGATTTATTGGAGGGTATGTTGAGGAGAAGTAACCTCCCCTCGACAAACCACGCTTGAAATTTCCGAGAAAATAACATGGTTACATGGTCACCACCCAAAAATAAAATTTTGCTCTTAAAACATGTTTGAGGTGATCATATTCCTTCCCTGGGTGTAACGATTTGAATACAGAACAATTAAAAAACAAAAAATTGGTTGAAAGGGAACATCCACTACCCGACGTCTGTTAAGCCGGTCCGTTTTACATCTGCATAACCACCCGATTTCTGTATATAAACGAAAAAACAAATAGTCCGAGTTTTTTTAAATGTACGGCACACGTGTGTGGAAACCATGGAGTGATTAATCAGTACTTCGGTTTTTGTGCCAGACTTCCCCTGACCCTACTCTTTAAAAGAGTTCAAATCTTTTCGAATTTGTTTTCAGATCGAAGGATATGGTTGACTATGTTAACGAAAATATGCTTCGTGAGGCGCAGCGAAGCAAGCCAGGATACGCTAGTTGATACTACTAATTTTTGTAATTGATTTTTGTTTCAATTAAAATTTTTTTTAAATCAATTAAATTTTTATTTGAATACTTTTATACCCACCACCACAGGATGGGGGTATATTTACTTTGTCATTCCGTTTGTAACACATCGAAATATTGCTCGAAGACCCCATAAAGTATATATTCTGGGTCGTGGTGAAACTCTGAGTCGATCTGAGCATGTCCGTCCGTCTGTTGAAATCACGCTAACTTCCGAACGAAATAAGCTATCGACTTGAAACTTGGCACAAGTAGTTGTTATTGATGTAGGTCGGATGGTATTGCATACGTATAGCCCCCATATAAACGGACCACCAAATTTGGCTTGCAGACCCTCTAAGAGAAGTAAATTTTATCCGATCCGGCTGAAATGTGGTACATGATGTTAGAATATGGTCTCTAAGAACTATGCAGCTCTTTAACAAAGTCCACCAGAGCTCCTGTGGATTGGGACGTTTACAAGAAGAATCTGAGAGGATACAAGCGAGAACTGAGAAAGGCTCAGCATAACTCTTGGAATGATTACTGCAGCAGCATTGAGAATACATCCGAGGTTTCCAGACTACGGAAGGTGATAGCATCCACGAGTTCCGCTCCAGGTTTCATTAAAACATCGGAGGGCAATTGGACAACGTCCAGTGAGGAGACGCTGGAGGTACTATTGGACACACATTTTTCCGGAAATCAGACGGTTGAACCATGCACTGTCGGTGCCACAGCGGCTCAGCGGTCGTTTCCTATCGAGGAAATTGTATCAGAATCTAGAATAAAATGGGCGTTAACTAGCTTTGGATCATTCAAATCCCCCGGACCTGATGGAATTACTCCGGCGGAGTTACATGCGGTGGCTGACAGAACTATCCCCTGGTTGTCGGCGATATATATAGGATGTATCAACTTAGCATATATTCCACGAAAGTGAAGGGAATCAAATGTCGTTTTCATACCTAAAGCGGGAAAAGCCTCTCACTCGAATGCGAAGGATTTCCGACCAATCAGCTTATCATCATTCCTACTTAAGACTCTGGAGAGGATGATAGATATTTATCTTAGAACTAGCGTCGACTCAAGTTTGCTCTCGAAACGACAACATGCATACTCGAAGGGCGGGTCTACTGAGACCGCATTACATGAACTAGCCAGCTTTATTGAAAGCTCACTATCTGTCAAAGAATACACAATCGTGGCATTGCGGTTGCGTGAGCTATCGCTGTGGTCGGAAAAAAGTTACGGTCACAGTTCGGTCCTCAAAATAATACCAGATGTGCCTAACGTAGTGGATTACACTTTGGCGAGTCCACTTTTCGACAAAAAGTTTGAGACTCTAATTCCCAACAATGAGGCGTGGTGTACACGGACCCCGGGGAATAAAAGATATATAGATTTCTACACTGATGGCTCCAAATTGGATGGCCAAGTGGGTTTCGGAGTATATTCTAAAGATCTGGAACTTCGAATAGCGAAAAGATTACCTGATCACTGTAGTGTTTTCAGGCTGAAATATTAGCAATAAGAGAAGTGGTGAATTGGCTGAGAAGTAATGCTCCAAGCAATATTGGCATTAATATATACTCAGACAGTCAACCTACAATAAAATCCTTGGACTCTGTGTTCCTCAACTCGAAAACGGCCATCGACTGCCGCAAATCTCTCAATGAGATGGCTGAGCAGCACAATATTCTCCTAATATGGGTGCCTGGCCATAGGAACATACCGGGGAACTGCGAAGCAGATGAGCTAGCAAGGCTAGGAACTACCTTACATATTCCAGGGGAACTAGAATCTGTTGGTATGCCTCTGGCTACCGGCAAGCTCTTACTGCGTGAGAAGGCTGTCATGATGGCAAATGTTCGATGGGAGAATTGTAAGGGTTGTAACGACACCAAGCAAATATGGTCCCATTTAAACTTAAACCGCACACTAGATATGCTAGTGTTCTCGAGACGCCAGATATCACTCCTGATATCTGCTATAACGGGTCGCTGCCTGATAGGCGATTTTGAAAAAAAAATATTGGTGCGAAGTATAATGACTATTGTATGAGCTGTCATGATGCGGAGGAAAAGGAATCAATAAAACACCTCTTGTGTGAGTGTCCTGCATTTTGTGTAAGGCGTAAGCAAATGTTAAGGGGCATATAGCTTCAGATTACTGGCGGACCTGGAAAACGTTAACTTAAGCAGTCTGCTAATGTTTTTGGAACAATCTGGTTGGTTCAACAGAAGAAAATAATCGAGAAGGTTCAACGGTTGAAACTAGAAGTGCCCATATGTAATAGGTACTTTTAGTTAATGTGGTATCACAATGGACTGAATAGTCTAAATGAGCCTGAATCTTAATCGGGCTGCCACTTTAACCTAACCTAACCTAAGAACTATGCAAAAATTGGTCCATATCGGTCCATAATTATATATAGCCCCCATATAAACCGATCCCCAGATTTGACCTCCGGAGCCTCTTAGAGGAGCAAAATTCGTCCGATCCGGTTGAAATTTGGTACGTGGTGTTAGTATATGGTCTTTAACAACCATGCAAAAATTGGTCCATGTCGGTCCATAATTATATATAGCCCCCATATAAACCGTTCCCCAGATTTGTCCTCCGGAGCCTCTTGGAGGAGCAAAATTCATCCGATCCGATTGAAATTTTGGTACGTGGTGTTAGTATATGGTCTTTAACAACCATGCAAAAAATGGTCCATGTCGGTCCATAATTATATATAGCCCCCATATAAACCGTTCCCCAGATTTGTCCTCCGGAGCCTCTTGGAGGAGCAAAATTCATCCGATCCGATTGAAATTTGGTACGTGGTGTTAGTAAATGGTCTTAAACAACCATGCAAAAATTGGTCCATATAGGTCTATAGTTACATATATATAGCCGATCCCCAATCACACAAAAATTGGTCCATATCGGCTTCGTAATCATGGTTGCTACTCGAGCCAAAAATAATCTACCAAAATTTTATTTCTATAGAAAATTTTGTAAAAATTTTATTTTTATTGAAAATTTTGTCAAAATTTTATTCCTACAGAAAATTGTGTCAAATTTTATTTCTATAGAAAATTTTGGCAAAATTTTATTTCTACAGAAAATGTTGTCAAAATTTAAATTCTATAGAAAATTTTGTTAAAATTTTATTTCTATAGAAAATTTTGTCATAATTTTATTTCTATAGAAAATTTTGGCAAAATTTTATTTCTACAGAAAATGTAGTCAAAATTTAAATTCTATAGAAAATTTTGTCAAAATTTTATTCCTACAGAAAATTTTGTCAAAATTTTATTCCTATAGAAAATTTTGTCAAATTTTATTTCTATGAAAAATTTTGGTAAAATTTTATTTCTATAGAAAATGTTGTCAACATTTAAATTCTATAGAAAATTTTGTCAAAATTTTATTTCTATAGAAAATTTTGTCATAATTTTATTTCTATAGAAAATTTTGACAAAATTTTATTTCGATAGTATATTTTGTTAAAATTTTATTTCTATAGAAAATTTTGTCCACATTTATTTACTTCTATTGAAAATGTTGTCAAAATTTTATTTTTATAGAAACTTTTATCAAAATTTTATTTCTTTAGAAACTTTTATCAAAATTTTATTTCTATAGAAAATTTTGTCAAACTTAATTATATACGATTTAATCGGCCTTTTTTAGACTACCTTGCAATTTAGAAGACGGTGTTAGGAAGTTTTAAGATACCTTGCCATCGGCAAGTGATACCGCAACCCAAATAATTCGATTGTGGATAACAGTCTTCAGTAGAAGTAGCTACGCAATCCATGGTGGGGGGTACATATTTAAGCTGCGGCCTGGCCGAACTTACGGCCGTATATACTTGTTTAACAATTGTTTTCTGTGTATATAATTCTAATATACACCGGTCTACCCATTAAGCTTCTTGAGGGGAGGCACATTGGTCATCTAGAAGTAATTTTTCCCGAGTTTACTCCTCGTGCTCATTCGAGTAATGGTGCTAAACATCTATAGAATTTAGATTTCCAATCATATGATGTGCGTTATTCTATTGAATTTCCATGCATAGATTGACGCGATATATTAGATTTGTCTAAAAATTAAACTAAACTGGTTCTTAAAAATCCAGAATCTGATATAGATTACCATTTAACCTATCTGCGAGGGAGAATAACTGTCATCAAATCCACCTGAAATTCTATATAGGCTCAATTAATCAGCTAAGATGAAGAGTTTTCAAAGCAAACGATTATATTTGATTCATGGTTGTAGGTCTTTAAGATTCGAGCGGGCCAAACTTAATGACGTATATTATTGTTTCTAATACTAATGAAAAATGTCATTTATACTATGAAGTACTTTCTATGAATGTAATGTCTCCAGTCAAGTCATTAGTTGATTCTCGATGTCTTTTATGTCGAAGCTGATTGTTTTGGCTCGGCCAATTCATTACATTCTGTCCAGCCCATGATGTAGGGTATCTTGAGTGAACGCTTGTCCATTTCTATACGAACATATATGTATTCATATTTTGAAATGTTACAAATGATTGGCCCGCTTTAATACAATTGTCGTAGTTTTGTTGAAGCAAACGATAATAATACAATTGCCACAATTTAGTGGATAATCTTTTGTGTGTGTGTGTGTTTTTTTTGCTTCATCTTAAACATCTGGAATGTCAATGCGTACTGATTTCTGTGTGTCAAATAAATTTTTTTCCAAGGAATTTCCTAACTAGAATGTAGCCTCAAACTGATGATATGTGAGATTTAGTGAATACATCCGGGAGCCCACTACATTCACCAAAAAGAAATATTACATCCTTGTCAAACCAAAGCGAACATACAAGAGAATGTTGTGATAGTGACATTAGATAAAATGCTCATTTTGTGGTCCGAATATATTCAATTTGATCTGCAAGAAAATGTGTCCAACACAAATATGATTTCTGAATCCAATATCAAATAAATGGTGACTTTTTTAAGAGCTATGGGAGCCACCGTGGTGCAATGGTTAGCATGCCCGCCTTGCATACACAAGGTCATGGGTTCGATTCCTGCTTCGACCGAACACCAAAACGTTTTTCAGCGGTGGATTATCCCACCTCAGTAATGCTGGTGACATTTCTGAGGGTTTCAAAACTTCTTTAAGTGGTTTCACTGCAATGTGAAACGCCGTTCGGACTCGGCTATAAAAAGGAGGTCCCTTGTCATTGAGCTTACCATGGAATCGGGCAGCACTCAGTGATAAGAGAGAAGTTCACCAATGTGGTATCACAATGGACTGAATAGTCTAAGTGAGCCTTATGCATCGGGCTGCCACCTAACCTAACCTAAGAGCTATAGAAATTTTTTTCAAACAAAAAAAAAAAATAAATTCAGGAAAATGAATGAAATCTTTTTTTTGTTTTTTGATCCAATAGTACGGTGGTGTTAGTATATAGTCCCTAACAAAATTCGTCCATATCGGTCCATAATTATATATAGCCCCCAAATAAACCGATCCCCAGATTTGACCTCCGGAGCATGTTGGAGGAGCAAACTTCACCCGACACCGTTGAAATTTGGTACATGGTGCTAGTATATAGTCTTTAAAAACCACGGAAAATTGGTCCATATCGGTCCATAATTATATATAGCCCCCATATAAACCGATCCCCAGATTTGACTCCCGGAACCTCTTGGAGGAGCAAAATTCATCCCATCCGGTTGAAATTTGGAACGTGGTGTTAGTATATGGCCGCTAACAACCATGCCAAATTGATCTATATCGGTCTATAGTTATATATAGCCGATCCCCAATCACACAAAAATTTTTCCATATCGGTTCATAATTATGGTTACCACTCGAGCCAAAAATAATCTACCAAAATTTTATTTCTATAGAAAATATTGACAAAATTTGATTTCTATCGAAAATTTTGTAAAAATTTTATTTCTATAGAAAATTTTGTCAAAATTTTATTTCTATAGAAATTTTTCTCCAAATTTTATTTCTATAGAAAATTTTGTCAAAATTTTATTTCTATAGAAAATTTTTTCCAAATTTTATTTCTATAGAAAATTTTTTCCAAATTTTATTTCTATAGAAAGTTTTTTCCAAATTTTATTTCTATAGAAAATGTTGTCAAAATTTTATTTCTATAAAAACTTTAAACTTAATTATATACGTATTTAATCGGCCTTTTTAGTTTAATATATACCACGTATGGTTATGTGGTATATATTACGGTGTTAGGAAGTATTAAGATACCTTGCCATCGGCAAGTGTTACCGCAACCCAAGTAATTCGATTGTGGATGACAGTCTTTAGTAGAATTTTCTAAGCAATCCATGGTGGAGGGTACATAAGCTTCGTCCTGGCCAAACTTACGGCCGTATATACTTGTTTTGAATCAATAGTACAGTCCATTTAATTTAAAGTTTGAAGATTGTTTCATACAAAGATTGTCTTAGACTGCTCTTCATTTAGTCCATCCGCTTATTTCGTGAACTTGTTTTGGTTTCCTTAAAATGTTTTCCCTTACCTTACGGAAAATTTTCCTTAAATCAACGACATGTAACATTAACGAAGGGATGTACATTTGCAAGATGCGTGTCCTAAATTTAGTGACAAAATTTTTGGAAAAAAAAAAATTTGATTTTTTTTCATTGATTAAATTTTATTATTTTAAAGAAATTTGTCCTTAATATTGTATAGATTTCATATCATATAATTTAGGCTGCATAATTTTTGATATTAGGTCAATATTTTATTTAGTGTGGTTGTGAGTATTTAAGATTGATCCTTTTGGTCCATAATACTTTTTTTATATACACACACCACCATAGAATGGTGATGGGGGTATAATAAGTTTGTCATTCCGTTTGTAACACATTGAAATATCGATTTCCGACTATTTTATCAGGGAGAACTTGTAAGACGATATAATCATGTCCGTCTGTTGTAATCACGCTACACTCTTCAATAATTGCGCTATCGTTCTGAAATTTGTCACAGACTCTTTTGTCTACACGCAGGCCAAGTTCGAAGATGGGCTATATCGGTCCAGGTTTTCATATAGCTCCTATAAAAACCGATTCCCCGATTTGGGGTCAGCAGTTTTTATTCGATTTGCCCAAATTTTAAAATCTAGATGTATTTTAGGACCACAAATGGTTGTGCCAAAAATGGTGTGTTTCGGTCCATCTTTTCGTATAGCCCCCTTAAAGACCGATCTCCCGATTTTACTTCTTGGGCTTCTAGAAACCGTAGTTTTCATCCGATTTGTCTGTAATCGGAAATCTAGTGGTATTTGAGGTCCACAGATAGGTGCGCCGAAAATGGTGTGTATCGGTCCATGTTTTGGTATAGCACCCCTAAAGACCGATTTACCGATTTTACTTTTTGGGCTTCTAGAAACCGTAGTTTTTATCCGATTTATCTGAAATTTGAAATCTGGAGGTATTTTAGGACCACAAATAGGTGTGCCGAAAATGGTGTGTATCGGTCCAGGTTTTGATATAGCTCCCATATATACTGATCCCCCGATTTGGGGTCTTGGGCTCCTAGAAACCGCAGTTTTTATTCGATTTATCCAAAATTAAAAATCTAGAGGTATTTGAGAACTACAAATAGGTGTGCCGGCTTTATCGGTCCAGGTTTTGATATAGCTCCCATATAAACCGATTCCCTGATTTAGGGTCTTGGGCCCCTAGAAACCGCAGTTTGTATTCGATTTGCCCAAAAAATCTAGAGGTATTTTAGGACCACAAATGGTTGTGCCAAAAATGGTGTGTATCGGTCCAATTTTTGGTATAGCCGCGATATCCTGATTTGATTTCTTGGGCTTCTAGACACCGAAGTTTGTATTTGATTTACCTGAAATTAAAAAAAATCTAAAGTTATTTGGGTCCACAAAAAGGTGTGCCGAATATGGTGTGTTCCGGTTTAGTTTAGTCTCCATATACCCCTATCTCCCGATTTGACTTCTTGAGCGTCTAGACACCCAAACTTTTATCCGATCTGCCTGAAATTCAAAATCGAGAGGTATTTTCCAAAGTTTGGTATAACCTGATCTCCCTATTTGAATTCTATGGCTTCTAGACACCGCAATTGTTATCCGATCTGCCAGAAATTCAAAATCTGGGAATGTTTTGGGTCTACGCATAAGTACTTCGATGATGTTTTCGTATTTACCTCATAAAGACCCTTCTCTAGATTTGTCCTTTTAAGTGTGTAGACATTTTATGAGATTTGCCTGAAATTCCAAATTAAGGTGTATTTTGGGTCCACACAAATATAGGGCGTATCGATCGATTTTTATATACCCCACATTCACGGACGAAAAAGACTGTTTTCCATATGTTTGGGTATAAAAATTATATGTTTGGAACTTCAATTTTTGAACAAAGTATTTTTAATTGCAAACATATATTGTTCATAAACTAGCATAACATGTTTGCGACATATATGTTAGAACATATTATGTTTGGGACATAAAATGTTTGTAAATATAATATGCTTAGATGCCAATATATATTCATTTAGAAATAGCCTCTAAACATATATGTGTTTAGAAAGAGAGGCCTAGAGAGTAGTGGTGTGCACGTGATACGAAATTGTCGTGACTCAAGCGTGAGTCACGCTGATGGCAATGGCGTGAGCGCGATTAACAAACCAAATGTCGTACGCGAGCGTGAGTAACGAAACAAATTTCTTCGTGAGTGTGCGTGAGTAACGAATTTCGGAAAAATACGCTCACGACAATAATCCCGCCCACGGACATGAAACGCTTACGAGTTGAATTCATTTACAATTTTATTGACACTTAGGATGTTAAGAGTTTATTAACGCTCTCGATTTTAATCATGCTCATATTTTTCCTAAGGTGAGTTACTCATAAAATTATTCGTGAGTCATGACATTTTTCGTGAGTCACGATATTTTCCGTGAGTAACGACATTTTCGTGTGTGAGTACAAATTTTCTTTTCGTGAGTGTACGTGAGCGTGAGCCTTACCAAACAATATCGTGCGTGAGTAAGATTTTTCCGTCGTGAGTGTGAGTAAAATATTACTCACGTGCACACCTCCACTAGAGAGTAAGCTGCGAGTAAAATAATGGAAGTATCCAATTGGCGCCTTTAAAATATATCCACACAAAGAAAATTTCATTTAAATTTTTTTCTACCAGTGTATGTCCTAAGGTGAAACATAATATGTTTGAACAATACAAACAATATTTTTTTGAACCAATCCTGAAAATATATGCTATGTTGTGGTGAATGTTTTTTTTTTCGGTGTATCCAATATTATATTATCAAGTCCAGTTTTACATTTCATTCATCATTGTTCGATTATTAATCCTGGTTTCTATATTTCGATACAGGCTTTATTAATATGTGTGCGTGTGTGCACTAGATTGGGTCACAGCCTAAAACAAAAAAAAGTTGATGCGGTCACCCCCCAGTTTTGTAGCATATTCGAAGACAATTTCAGAACACCAAAACTTCTTTTCCGTGCACCCTACGACCCCCCGAAAGCGAAAGTGATTGTTAGAATTTTAAAACAGTAGGCTCTCAAATTGTTCTAGCAAAAACACATGCACTTTGCATAACGCAGAAAATGCCGTAGTGCAAACAACGAGTATGTATACAAAGGTACCGTTAGAAATTTACACACAAACAGGTTTTGTGTTCTAAATGCCTTATAAATTAATTTCGTAGATGTGAATAACGATGTGCATGTGGTTTCGATCGGACATCATGACAACACAGCAAAAAAATATTTGGTGGTGTGTAGGGTGATTTATGGACTTTTTAAAATCTCAGTAACTTTTTTGTTTATGAATATAAGTAAATACTTCAAAAGCAAAAGTTTCATATTTTGTTAAGATCTTTATAATGGTTATCAGAAATGGGCATCATAGGGGTATACGAAGTGAAATAAAACAAGTATATACAGCAGTAAGTTCGGCCGGGCCGAATTTTAAATACCCACCACCATGAACCAAATATTAGGATTTCCTTTGAAATTTCAGGAGGGCTTGAGGACTTGAGGACACTTCCCGAAGATACATTTAAAGATTTCACCTATGAGGACTATATCAGATTCTGGATTTATAAGAACCATTTTTGTTTGAGTTTTAGAGGAATCATTAACATCTCTTGTAAGTGTGCAAGAAAATTATAAAATAACGTCTTGATTTGAAATTTTAAATCTGTAGATTTTCACCCGAAAAAAAAAATCTGGAAATTTTACATTGAGTTTCAAGCAATTTTCATGATCAGTGCGCCTTCTATACTCACAAGAAGTGAAATTGGTCTATATGGAGGCATTACCAAATGGACAGATAAAAACTTAATCTGATACACGTTTTTGTGAGCCTTAAATACGAGAATATTTACAATTTCAGGCAAATCGGATAAAAACTACGGTTTCTAGAAACCTAAGGAGTTAAATCGGAAAATCGTTCTTATGGGGGCTATACTAAAATACCGACCGATACTAACCGTTTTCGGCACACCTCTTTATGGCCCAAAAATACCTCTAGATTTCCAATTTCAGGCAAATTGGATAAAAACTACGGTTTCTATAAGCCCAAGAAGTAAAATCGGGAGGTCGGTTTATATGGGGGCTATACCAAAACATGGACCGACACTCACCATTTTTGGCACACCTCTTCAAGGTCCCAAAATATCTCTAGATTTTCAATTTCGCGCAAATTGGATGAAAACTACGGTTTCTATAAGCGAAAGACCCCAAATCGGGAGGTCGGTTTATATGGGGGCTATACCAAACCATGGACCGACACTCACCATTTTTGGCACACCTCTTCAAGGTCCCAAAATACCTCTAGATTTTCAATTTCGCGCAAATTGGATGAAAACTACGGTTTCTATAAGCGAAAGACCCCAAATCGGGAGGTCGGTTTATATAGGGGCTATACCAAAACATGGACCGACACTCACCATTTTTTGGCACACCTCTTCAAGGTCCCAAAATATCTCTAGATTTTCAATTTCGCGCAAATTGGATGAAAACTACGGTTTCTATAAGCGAAAGACCCCAAATCGGGAGGTCGGTTTATATGGGGGCTATACCAAAAAATGTCCCGATATAGCCCATCTTCGAACTTGACCTGCGCGCAGACAAAATTCGATTCTGTGCCAAATTTCAGGACGATAGCTCCATTATTGAATGCTGTAGCGTGATTACAACAGACAGCCAGACAGACAGACAGACAGACGGACAGACGGACATGCTTATATCGTCTTAGATTTTCTCCCTGATCAAGAATATATATACTTTATATAGTCGGAAATCGATATTTCGATGCGTTACAAACGGAATGACAAACTTATTATACCCCGTCACCATTCTATGGTGGTGGGTATAACAAGTATACACGGCCGTAAATTCGGCCAGGCCGAATCTTATGTACCCTCCACCATGCATTGCGTAGAAACTTCTACGAAAGACTGTCATCCACAATCGAATTACTTGGGTTGTGGTATCTTAAAACTTCTTAACATCGTTTTCTAAATTGTGAGTTAGTCCATACGTGGTATATATTAGACAAAAAAGTTATGTATAGTTAAGTCTACAAATAATTACGAATCGATATGGACTTTTTGCACGATACGTAGAGAGCCAAAATTGAAATATGGGGGTCGCTTATATGGGGGCTATATACAGTTATGAACTTGATATGGACCAATTTTTGTGTGATTGGAAATCGATTTATCTGAGGGATATATATAACTATAGACCGATATGGACCTAGTTACGCATGGTTATTAACGATCATATACTAGCACAATGTACCAAATTTCAACTCACTCGGATGAAATTTGCTCCTCCAAGAGGCTCCAAAACCAAATCTCGGGATCGGTTTATATGTTGCTATATATGATTATGGACTGATATGGACCACTTTTGGCATGGTTGTTAAATATCATATACGATCACAACGTACCAAATTTCATGCAGATCGGATGAATTTTGCTTCTCCAAAAGGCACCGGAGGTCAAATCTGGCGATCGGTTTATATGGGAGCTATATATAATTATGGGCCAATAGGAACCAATTCCTGCATGGTTGTTGGATACCATATACTAACATCACGTACCAAATTTCAACCGAATGGGAAGAATTTTGCTCTTCCAAGGGGTTCCGGAGGTCAAATCTGGGGATCGGTTTATATGGGGCCTATATATAATTATGGACCGATACCGACCAATTTTCACATGGGAGTTTGAGGCCATATATTAACACCACGTACCAAATTTCAACTGAATCAGATGATTTTTGGTCTTCCAAGAGGCTCCGGAGGTCAAATCTGGTGATCGGTTTATATGGGGGCTAAATATAATTATGGACCGATGTGGACCAATTTTTGCATGGTTGTTAGAGACCATATACTAACACCATGTACCAAAGCCGGATCGGATGAAATTTGCTTCTCTTAGAGGCCTCGCAAGCCAAATCGGGGGATCGGTTTATATGGGGACTATATATAATTATGGACCGATGTTGGCCAATTTTCGCATGGCTGTTAGAGACCATATACTAACACCATGTACCAAATTTCAGCCGGATCGGATGAAATTTGCTTCTTTTAGAGGCCTCGCAAGCCAAATTTGGAGGTCCGTTTATATGGGGGCTATACGTAAATGTGAACCGATATAGCCCATTTGCAATACCATCCGACCTACATCGATAACAACTTCTTGTGCCAAGTTTCAAGTCGATAGCTTGTTTCGTTCGGAAGTTAGCGTGATTTCAACAGACGGACGGACGGACGGACATGCTTAGATCGACTCAGAATTTCACCACGACCCAGAATATATATACTTTATGGGGTCTTAGATCAATATTTCGATGTGTTACAAACGGAATGACAAAGTTAATATACCCCCCATCCTATGGTGGAGGGTATAAAAATTAAAAATCAAATTTGACGTCGGAGTCAAAAATGACAAATGCACGAAATATAGCCCCTGATCATCCACGAACACCGATATGCGTTTATTTTCGATCGGACTTCAAATGACGACACACCATAATAAATTGTATTTCGGGGGTCGTAGAGTGCACGGAAAAAAAGTTTTGGTGTTCTGAAATTGTCTTCGAATATGCTACAAAATTGGGGGGTGACCGCATCAACTTTTTTTCGTGACCCTATCTAGTGTGCACAAAATTCTAATGTTATTTAATTCACTATAATGTTGAATGTAATACATTATGGCATTGCATCTGATCTAGTCTTCATCGCCATCGTTAACCGATGTGCAATAGGCTCATTGCAATGTGCAATGGCATGGTTTTTGTTTTTGTTGTTGTTGTTGTTTTTTTCGTTTGTTATGCGTTTACCAACACCACATTGATGGTCAAGGTCATGAACCTGTTTTTTGTGTTGCGTTTTCGCTTGCTGTTTTGTAACACTCAACTCGTTTAGTTTAGTTTACTCGCGCCGCTTACATAAAACCATCGCCATGCGCATAGCTCTGCATCAAAGCTGCATAAGCGCGTTATCTGCGGCGCATGTGCACCACCATTGCCTCAATTCAATTTCCTTGCAACAGCAGATGCACATGCATGCATCTTCACTAGATTGGTTTGGTTTTCCTTTTAGCCGTGAATCGTGCTTTTCACGACACAGTTGATTTGCAAGTGCAACGTGTTGCATCTGCCCCTGAAAATTTAAGATAGCGAGAACAAAAAAAAAAAAGAAAAAAGGAAAGAAAACAACCACACGGCTCTAAATATACCGAAAGCGAAATGGCTAAATGTTTGCCAGAACACCAACAAAAATGATTTTCATATAAGTGCATGATAGAGACAAGAGGTCGCGTTGATGACATCCATGGTGCTGCCGCATCATAGGATGCTAATTTTGATATGCCAATGGATTCTAAATGATGAGAGGGTTCAAGAGCGTATGCAATTTATGACTGATAATACCGAAAAAAAGTATAATATGATATATAGACAATACACAAAAAAAAAAAAATAGCTCTAAATCTAGGACCAATAAAATTTGAATTAGGATACAGATCTCATTTATCAAATGTTCATTCTCTTTTAGCGGTTTATTAATAAAGGTACTACCGTACAAACAAATGATAATACCGGTTTAAAAAATCCAAATTATAACGGATAGTTAGGTTAGGTTAGGTTAGGTTAAAGCAGCCCGATTAAGATTCAGGCTCACTTAGACTATTCAGTCCATTGTGATACCACATTAACTAAAAGAACCTATTACATATGGGCACTTCTAGTTTTAACCGTTGAACCTTCCCGATTATTTTCTTCTGTTGAACCAACCAGATTGTTCCAAAAACATTAGCAGACTGCTTAAGTTAACGTTTTCCAGGTCCGCCAGTAATCTGAAGCTATATGCCCCTAAAATTTGCTTACGCCTTACACAAAATGCAGGACACTCACACAAGAGGTGTTTTATTGATTCCTTTTCATCCGCATCATGACAGCTCATACAATAGTCATTATACTTCGCACCAATATTTTTTTGTTCAAAATCGCCTATCAGGCAGCGACCCGTTATAGCAGATATCAGGAGTGATATCTGGCGTCTCGAGAACACTAGCATATCTAGTGTGCGATTTAAGTTTAAATGGGGCCATATTTGCTTGGTGTCGTTACAACCCTTACAATTCTCCCATCGAACATTTGCCATCATGACAGCCTTCTCACGCAGTAAGACCTTGCAGGTAGCCAGAGGCATACCAACATATTCTAGTTCCCCTGGAATATGTAAGGTAGTTCCTAGCCTTGCTAGCTCATCTGCTTCGCAGTTCCCCGGTATGTTCCTATGGCCAGGCACCCATATTAGGTGAATATTGTGCTGCTCAGCCATCTTATTGAGAGATTTGCGGCAGTCGATGGCCGTTTTCGAGTTGAGGAACACATAGTCCAAGGATTTTATTGTAGGTTGACTGTCTGAGTATATATTAATGCCAATATTGCTTGGAGCATTACTTCTCAGCCAATTCACCACTTCTCTTATTGCTAATATTTCAGCCTGAAAACACTACAGTGATTAGGTAATCTTTTCGCTATTCGCAGTTTAAGATCTTTAGAATATACTCCGAAACCCACTTGGCCATCCAATTTGGAGCCATCAGTGTAGAAATCTATATATCTTTTATTCCCCGGGGTCCGTGTACACCACGTCTCACTGTTGGGAATTAGAGTCTCAAATTTTGTGTCGAAAAGTGGACTCGCCAAAGTGTAATCCACTACGTTAGGCACATCTGGCATTATTTTGAGGACCGAACTGTGACCGTAACTTTTTTCCGACCACAGCGATAGCTCGCGCAACCGCACAGCCGTTGGTGCAGCTGACTGTTTGCCCAAAATGTCTAAAGGCAATAGATGCAGTATTACATTAAGGGAGTTTGTTCCTGTCTTGCTGAATGCACCTGAGATACACAAGCACGCCATACGCTGAACTTTGTCTAAACTTGTCGGAAGTACCGGCCTCCAGACTACAACACCATATAGCATTATAGGTCTAACCACTGCCGTGTATAGCCAATGTACAATTTTTGGTTTTAGTCCCCACTTTTTCCCTATTGCCTTTTTGCACGAGTATAAAGCTACCGTTGCTTTCCTCGCCCTTTCTTCAATATTAAGCCTAAAGTGCAGCTTCCTGTCCAAAATAACGCCAAGGTATTTTGCACACTCCCCAAAGGGAATTTCAATACCCTCTAAGGAAATGGGTCTAACCGAGGGAGTTTTGCGATCTCTGCAGTACATGACTAGTTCTGTCTTTGCAGGATTTACCCCAAGACCATTATCTTTCGCCCATTTCTCAGTCATCCGGAGGGCTCTCTGTATAATATCTCTAACTGTTGATGAGAATTTTCCCCTGACTGCTAGCGCCACATCATCTGCGTATGTCACCGCTTGTATCCTTTCTTTTTCTAGGGAAACCAGAAGATCGTTTATAGCAACATTCCAAAGAAGAGGTGATAGAACTCCTCCTTGAGGAGTGCCTCTATTCACATACCTTTGTATGTTTGCTTCTCCTAGTGTGGCTGAAATGCGTCTCTTCCTTAGAAGTTCGTCTAACAGCCTAAGTATACCTGGATCAACATTCAGAGTTGTCAGTCCATTTAATATCGAGCTCGGATGGACATTATTGAACGCCCCTTCGATGTCTAGAAATGCCACGATTGTGTATTCTTTGACAGATAGTGAGCTTTCAATAAAGCTGACTAGTTCATGTAATGCGGTCTCATTAGACCTGCCCTTCGAGTATGCATGTTGTCGTTTCGAGAGGAAACTTGAATCGACGCTAGTTCTAAGATAAATATCTATCATCCTCTCCAGAGTCTTAAGTAGGAATGATGATAAGCTGATTGGTCGGAAATCCTTCGCATTCGAGTGAGAGGCTTTTCCCGCTTTAGGTATGAAAACGACTTTTGGTTGCCTCCACTTTCGTGGTATATATGCTAAGTTGATACATCCTATATATATCGCCGACAACCAGGGGATAATTCTGTCAGCCACCGCTTGTAACTCCGCCGGAGTAATTCCATCAGGTCCGGGGGATTTGAATGATCCAAAGCTATTTAACGCCCATTTTATTCTAGATTCTGATACAATTTCCTCGATAGGAAACGACCGCTGAGCCACTGTGGCACCACCAGTTCATGAAAATTTTGTCAAAATTTTATTTCTATAGAAAATTTTGTCAAAATTTTATTTCTATAGAAAATTTTGTCAAAATTTTATTTCTAGAGAAAATTTGGTCAAAATTTTATTTCTAGAGAAAATTTTGTCAAAATTTTATTTTTATAGTAAATGTTGTCAAAAATTTATTTCTATAGATAATTTTGTCAAAATATTATTTCTATATAAAATTTGGTCAAAATTGTATTTCCATAGAAAATTTTGTCAAGATATTATTTCAGTAGAACATTTTGTCAAAAATTTTTTTATAGAAAATTTTTTCAAAGTGTAATTTCTATAGAAAATGTTGACAAAATTTTATTTCTATAACAAATTATGTGAATGTGTTATTTCTATAGAAAAATTTGAAAAAAAAAAAATATTTCTAAAGAAAATTTTGTCAAAATTTTATTTCTATAGAAAAGTTTGCCAAAATTTTATTTTTATTGAAAATTTTGTTAAATTTCTATTTCTGTAGAAAATTCTGTACATTTTTTTCTATAGAAAATTTTGTCAAAATTTTATTTTTATAGAAAATTTTGACAAAATCTTATTTCTGTAGAAAATTTTGTCAAAATTTTATTTCTATAGCAAATTTTGTCAAAATTTTATTTCTATAGAAAATGTTGTCAAAATTTAATTCATTGAAAATTTTGTCCAACTTTTATTTCTATAGAAAATTTTGTCAAAATTTTATTTCTATAGAAAATTTTGTCAAAATATTTTTTCTATATAAAATTTGGTGAAAACAAAAAGAATGGAAAAAGAAGAGGAAGCAAGCTCAAAATAAACCCAGCCAACTGAATTCAAATCGATGATTTGACAGTGGCATAGGAAAAGAGATATGCTTGTTTTGAATTTATTTCGGCATAAGCCGGCTATCAATGTAAAGCCTTTTATCGGAGGGTTCAAGTGTGGTGTATTGTTGGGTTTAATGAACTGGCTGAATTTATTCTGATAATTGGTTGATAGTTTTGCTGCAAGTAGAGGATGCTGATGAGGAATGTGGTAATTCCTCATCATCAGCATTGACTAAACTACACTTGTAGTTTAGTCAATGTATGGTTTTAAGCTGCAATAAAAAACAACAACAATTTTATTTCTATAGAAAATTTTTTAAAAATTTTATTTCTATAGAAAATTTTGTCAAAATGTTATTTCTATGGAAAATCTAGAAAATTTTGTTAAAATTATATTTCTGTAGGAAATTTTATCAAAACTTGATTTCTATAGAAAATTTTGTCAAAATCTTATTTCTATAGAAATTTTTTTTTAAAATTTTATTTCTATAGAAAATTTTGTCAAACTTTTATTTCTATAGAAAATTTTGTCAAGATTTTATTTCTATAGAAAATTTTGTCAAGATTTTATTTCTATGGAAAATTTTATCAACATTTTTTTTTGCTATAGAAAATTTTGTCAACATTTCTTTTTCTATAGAAAATTTTGCCAACATTTGTTTCTATAGACAATTTTGTCAAAACTTTTTTTCTATAGAAAACTTTGCTAAAGTCTGATTTCTATAGATTTTTTTTTCAAAATAGGGTTTCTATAGAAAATGTTGTCAAAATTACTTGTGTCAAGTTTCTAGCCGATAACTTTTGTCGTTCGGAAGTTTGCGTGATTTCAACAGACGGACGGCCATCGCTAGATCGACTCAGCCTTTCACAACGACTCAGACTATATATACTTTACGGGGTGTTAAAGCAATATTTCGATGTGTTACAAACGGAAGGACAAAGTTAATGGTGTGTATAAAAATGTGTCTAATTTTGAACGACCGTATCGTATATATAACAGACGGACGGACGGGCGGACATGATCAGATCGACTCAGAAGTTCACCACGACCCTGAATATATATACTTTATGAGGTCCTAGACCAATATTTCGATGCGTTACAAATAGTAAATGTTGTCAAAAATTTATTTCTATAGAAAATTTTGTCAAAATATTATTTCTATATAAAATTTGGTCAAAATTATATTTCTACAGAAAATTTTGTCAAAATATTATTTCAGTTGAAAATTTTTTCAAAAAATTTCTTCTATAGAAAATTTTTTCAAAGTGTTATTTCTATAGAAAATTTTGAAAAAAAAAAAATTATTTCTATAGCAAATTGTGTCAAAATTTTATTTCTATAGAAAATTTTGTCAAATTTTTTATTTCTATAGAAAAGTTTGTCAACATTTTATTTCTATTGAAAATTTTATTAAACTTTTATTTCTGTAGAAAATTTTGTAAATTTTTTTCTATAGAAAATTTTGTCAAAATTTTATGTCCATAGAAAATTTTGTAAAATTTTATTTCTAAAGAATATTTATGAAGTACCTCTTTGTTGGAGAGCAATGTTCTGTTGACAATTCGATTGTGGACATCGGTCTGTAGTAGAACTTTGTTGAGGGTACATAGGGTTCGGCCTAGTAGAACTTTCTATCTTAATTACTTTTTATTTCTATAGAAAATTTTGTCAAAATTTTATTTCTATAGCAAATTGTGTCAAAATTTTATTTCTATAGAAAATTTTGTCAAATTTTTTATTTCTATAGAAAAGTTTGTCAAAATTGTATTTCTATTGAAATTTTTTTTTTAAATTTTTTTTTGTGTAGAAAATTTTGTCAATTTTTTTCTATAGAAAATTTTGTCAAAATTTTATGTCTATAGAAAATTTTGTCAAATTTTATTTCTAAAGAATATTTGTGAAGTATTTTTTATAATTGCAAACTATAATTAGAAAATTTTGTCAAAAAATTTTTTTCTATAGAAAATTTTTTCAAAGTGTTATTTCTATAGAAAATTTTGACAAAATTTTATTTCTATAGCAAATTATGTGAAAGTGTTATTTCTATAGAAAATTTTGAAAAAAATATTTCTATAGCAAATTGTGTCGAAATTTTATTTCTATAGAAAATTTTGTCAAAATTTTATTTCTATAGAAAAGTTTGTCAAAATGTTATTTCTATTGAAAATTTTGTTAAATTTTTATTTCTGTAGAAAGTTTTGTCAATTTTTTTTTTTATAGAAAATTTTGCAAAATTTTATGTCTATAGAAAATTTTGTCAAAATTTTATTTCTAAAGAATATTTATGAAGTACCTCATTGTCTGTTGACAATTCGATTGTGGACATCGGTCTGTAGTAGAACTTTGTTGAGGGTACATAGGATTCGGCCTAGTAGAACTTTCTATCTTAATTACTTATTTTCGTTTAGTACAATAGGTAATTGTATGGTCGGAAAACTAGTGCTGCGTGTACGAATATTTCTGGTCTTTTTTGTATTTGCATTATGATGTTTTTTGTTTTGTTTGTCCGTACAATACGTAAATTATAGATATCAATTTGAGGGAACCAAAAACTATAAAACGTGGATGTATTTACCCAAAATGAACAACACAACAACAACAACAAAATAAATAATGCAATTGCTGTGTCAGTGAGTTAAGAACAAATATACATAAATGCAGAAAAACGTTTGCTGTAATTATAGTTTGCAATTATAAATGGATTTTGCAAACCAAGTCCAATTGTTGTAATTGACACTTGTGACAACTGACTATGGAGTTTTTGAACACAAAATGCGAATTTCAATGATAATGCACAGGGTATTTGAAAGCAAGTATGAAGCAAATGAGTACGAGTATACTCGCAAAAAAATTATTACTTTTCTGGGAAATGAAATTTTAGAAAGTTTTCAGGTTAAATAAAGTTCATTCGAGAAACTTTGTTCGTGGCTATATCCTAGCACAACGTACCAAATTTCAACCGAATCGGATGAAATTTACTCCTCCACGAGGATCCGGAGGTTTAATCTGGGGATCGGTTTTTTATATGGGGACTGTATATAATTATGTACCGATATGGTAAATTTTGGCGTGGTTGTTAAAGGTCACATATAAACACCATGTATCAAATTTCAATCGGATCGGATGAAATTTTTTCCTCGAAGAGGTTCCGGAGGTCAAATCAGGGGATCGGTTTATATGGGGGCTGTATATAATAATGGACCGTGGGTGAGACTATATACTGACATAGCGTACAAAATTTCAACCAGATCGGTTGAAATTTGCTCCTCCAAGAGGCTCTTGAAATTGAGTGGGGGGTTTATCGGTTTATATGGGAGCTATATATAATTATGAATCGATTTAAAGCAATTTTTACATGATTGTTAAAGAACATATACTAACAGCACGTACAAAATTTCAACCGGATCGGATGATCGGTTTATATGTGGGCTAATTATGGACCGATATGGACCAATTTTTACAAGGTTGTTAGAGAACATATATCAACACTACGAACCAAATTTCGACCGGATCTGATAAAATTTTCTTCTCTTCGGTTTATATGGGGGCTATACGTAAAAGAGGTCCGATATGGCCCATTTGCAACGCCATCCGACCTACATTGTTAAAAACTACTTGTGCCAAGTTTCTAGTCGATTGCTTGTTTCGTTCTGAAGTGAGCGTGATTTCAACAGACTGCGTGGTAATGGACGACGAAACCTACGTCAAAGTCGACTACAAGCAGCTTCCGGGACAGGAGTTTTATACGGCAAAAGGAAAGGGAAAGGTAGTTGATATTTTCAAGCACATAAAACTGTCAAAGTTCGCAAAGAAATATCTGGTTTGGCAAGCCATCTGTACCTGTGGCTTGAAAAGCAGCATTTTCATAGCTTCCGGGACTGTCAACTAAGAAATTTACGTGAAAGAGTGTTTGAATAAACGTCTGCTGCCTTTCCTGAAGAAACACGGTTGTTCCGTACTGTTTTGGCCGGATTTGGCATCTTGCCATTACGGAAAAAAGGCCATGGAGTGGTACGCCGCCAACAACGTGCAGGTGGTTCCCAAGGACAAGAAACTTCCCAAAACGTCCCAATTGAGAAATACTTGGCTATTGTAAAGCGGAACCTAAAGAAGACCAAAAAAACTGCAGCAGTTCAAGGCAAACTGGCTTTCTGCGGCGAAGAAGATGAACAAGGTGGCTGTACAAAATCTGATGGCAGGTGTCAAGCGTGATGCCCGGCAATTCGGATTTGGAAAAGCGAAAGCCTAACTGAATATTTTTCCTGAATTTTATACTAATTGAACTTGAAAAAGAAATTTAATTTGATTTTTTAAATAAACGATTTCGCCGATTTACACGCGTTTTCCCTTGACCAAATTTACCTTTACTCTTTAAAAGTATGAAAAAACCAAGTTATTAAAAATTGAATTAAAAGAACTTCCTGGGTAGTTAAAATAAAGAACAAAATTGGGAGTGCATATTCTGGAAGTGCTTTTAAAGTTGCGGCTTTGGAAGAACTTCGAAATTTTTTTGCTGTGTACCGTTAGGTTATGTTAGGTTAGGTTACACGCTCACAAAAAATCGCTTCTGTAACATATACTCCCAAACATATCTTGCTTCAAGCATATACATTTTTGGCTATTGCCCAAACATTTATATGTTTGATCTCTTCCAATATATAATATGTTTGAAAGCATATTGGTCTAAACAATATATGTTTGGGTAGTCCATTTCCAAACATTTTGAATTTTTGCATCCAAATTCAATAATGTTGTCTTCCAAAAAACAACATGTTATTATGTAAACATATAATATGTTTGGAAGCATTTTGCACCCAAAAATATTATATGCTTAAAAAAATTCTCCCAAACAATATTGTGCTCAAAATTTTATTTATTTATTTATATATTTACAATCATAATGAATTATGAAAATAAACAGGTGCTAACAACATAGGTTTTCGAACTGAATGCTCAAAATTTTGTTTCTGCCTAATTGTATATTCCCCCACATCTTTCTCACTTCCACGAGATTTTTTAGTTATTAGCACCTTTTTCTGTAATACAAACATTTTAGAAGAAATTATTCAATTTTATGATTTTTTTATTTTAATTTTACCTTTTGCCGGACGGGGATTCGAACAGCGGACCACACAGTTTGTAAGGATCAAAGAAGTAGCTGATCAATTGCCCAAGGAAAAATAAAATGTTAATTTTGTAATAACAAGCAACAACCACCAACTTAATTCAATATCGCTCCCTGTTAAATAGCGCTCCAAGCTACTAAACACATATATGTTTATAGGCTATTTCTAAATTAATATATGTTTGCATCCAAGCATATTATATTTACAAACATTTTATGTCCCAAACATAATATGTTCTAACATATTAACATATATGTCCCAAACATGTTATGCTAGTTTATGAACATTATATGCTTGCACTCAAAAATATTGTGTTTAAAAATTTGTTTTCCAAACATATAATGTTTATAGCCAAACATATGAAAAACAGTCTTTTTCATCCGTGTAGGTGACAGCCCGATGTATCAGGCTCACTTAGACTATTCAGTCCATTGTGATACCACATTGGTGAACTTCTCTCTTATCACTGAGTGCTGCCTGATTCCATGTTAAGCTCAATGACAAGGGACCTCCTTTTTATAGCCGAGTCCGAACGGCGTTCCACATTGCAGTGAAACCATTTAGAAAAGCTTTGAAACCCTCAGAAATGTCACCAGCATTACTGAGGTGGGATAATCCACCGCTGAAAAACTTTTTGGTGTTCGGTCGCAGCAGGAAACAAACCCGAATTTGTGACAAGTGGTGTAATGATTTTATCTAATAATTTTTATTTACTTCAAAAGAAAATTGTTAGCATAAAACAAGTATATACGGCCGTAAGTTCGGCCAGGCCGAATCTTATGTACCCTCCACCATGGATTGCGTAGAAACTTCTACGAAAGGCTGTCATCCACAAATTTCAACTCACATGGTTGTTAAATATCATGTACTACCACCACGTACCAAATTTCAACCAGATCGGATGAATTTTGCTTCTCCAAAAGGCACCGGAGGTCAAATCTGGGGATCGGTTGCTATGGGCGCTATATATTATTATGGACTGATAGGAACCAATTCCTGCATGGTTATTGGATACCCTATACTAACATCACGTACCAAATTTCAACCGAATGGGAAGAATTTTGCTCTTCCAAGGTGCTCCGGAGGTCAAATCTGGGGATCGGTTTATATGGGGCCTATATATAATTATGGACCGATATCAACCAATTTTTGCATGGGTGTTTGAGGCCATATATTAACATCACGTACCAAATTTCAACTAAATCAGATGGATTTTGGTCTTCCAAGAGGCTCCGGAGGTCAAATCTGTTGATCGGTGTATATGGGGGCTATGTATAATTATGGACCGATATGGACCAATTTTTCCAAGGTTGTTAGAGACCATATACTAACACCATGTACCAAATTTCAGCCGCATCGGATGAAATTTGCTTTTCTTAGAGGCTCCGCAAGCCAAATCGGGGGACCGGTTTATATGGGGGCTATGTATAATTATGGACCGATATGGACCAATTTTTGCATGGTTGTTAGAGACCATATACTAACACCATGTACCAAATTTCAGCCGGATCGGATGAAAATTGTTTCTCTTAGAGGCTCTGCAAGCCAAATCTGGGGATCGGTTTATATGGGGGCTATATATAATTATGGACCGATGTGGACCAATTTTTGCACGGTTGTTAGATATCATATACCAACACCATGTACCAAATTTCAGCCGGATCGGATGAAATTTGCTTCTCTTAGAGGCCTCACAAGCCAAATTTGGGGGTCCGTTTATATGGGGGCTATACGTAAAAGTGGACCGATATGGCCCATTTGCAATACCATCCGACCTACATCAATAACAGCTACTTGTGTCAAGTTTCAAGTCAATAGCTTGTTTCGTTCGGAAGTGAGCGTGATTTCAACAGACGGACGGACGGACATGCTCAGATCGACTCAGAATTTCACCACGACCCAGAATATATATACTTTATGGGGTCTTAGAGCAATATTTCGATGTGTTACAAACGGAATGACAAAGTTAATATACCCCCCATCCTATGGTGGAGGGTATAAAAACTTATTTTGTCTAAAATTTTGTTCCTCAGAGAAAATCTTCTTTCAGTTTATATATTTGTGTTAAATTTAATTTTTAAAGTGTATCACAACAGGTTTTTTAATGAAATTTTTTGGTCTCTTTTTATACTATTTACATAAAGGATGGTTAAATTGTAAGGGCCGATGTTGAATGTGAACCACACCTAAACGCCAAGTTTTTTTACCGAATTTTATTTGACATTTCTCTATTTCAGACTTACTCAATTTGAACCATGTATAGATACACAATCCAACAACGTATTAAATGGTTCCAAGAAATGACAACAGTGGATGATCAATTTTCGAAGAAAATCATTTTCAGTGATGAGGAACATTTTCACCTCAGTGGATTCGTCAATAAACAGAAGTGCCACATTTGGGCGAATGAGAATCCAAGAGTGATTGTCGAAAAACCAATGCACCCACAAAGAGTGACTGTTTAGTGCGATTTATGGGCTGGCGGCATCATCGGGCCGTATTTTTTCCAAAATGAGGCCGGTTAGGTAGTTACTGTGAATGGTGTTCGCTATCGTGAGATGATAACATGATATGGCCCGAATTGGAAGATATGGACGTGGACGATATGTGGTTTCAGCAGGACGGTGCCACTTGCCACACAGCTAACGAAACAATGGCTCTTTTGCGCAACAAATTCAATGGCCGTGTTATCTCACGTATTGGCGATGTCAATTGGCCGCCAAGATCATGTGATTTGACACCGTTTGACATTTTTCTTTGGGATTATTTGAAAGAAAACGTGTACGTCGATAAGCCAGCAACAATTCAAGAGCTAAAGGATGAGATAATTCGGCACATTAACGGCATAGAAAAACCTCCATTATGCCTCAGCGTCATCGAAAATTTGGACCTTCGGATGAAGGTGTGCCAACGAGGTCGCGGCGTCCATTTGGTCGATATTTTGTTCCATACATAATTGAGTAATACCAATATATCATAATAAAATAAAATTACAATAATTTTCTAAATAGTTTGTGTTTTATTCAAAATCAACATCGGCCCTTGAAATTTTAACCACCATTTACTTAAAATTTTTGGGGGTTTTTGAAAAAAGTATAGAACAATTTAGGGGTTTTTTTTCTTAAGATTTGGGGGGGAAGAATCAAAAATTACCTGGCAACACTGTGGTGGGTATTTAAGATTCGGCTGGGCCGAACTAATAAATTTATTGGAACGGAAAATTTTAAGTTACTTAAATTCTTATTGAAATGAAATGAATTCAATTAAATGCCATAAACTTAGTATCTCCCAAAATGGCTTTCTTTTTGGTCATTGAAGTAAAAAATCCCATTAAACTGAAATCAAGGCGATATGCAGCTTACCAATAATAAAGCAAGCATTAAATCAAAATGATAAGGCCAATTGTCTTTATCCATAAGGGGATAATAATGTTTTGTTTTTTTATTTTTGTAAATTATATTTTTCAATAAGGAAAATCTGTATACGTCGCAATAAGCCATGAATAAAGTAAAGGACCAAAAAAAAAAAAAAAACTCGGCAAAAAGAAGGCAAAATGTAAGGAAACGTTTGGTTTTTGTTTTGTGAATCACAACAACAGCCTGTTGCATGTATACAGTCAGGATACAACTTGTTGGTGTTCGTCTGTTTCTTCTTCTTCTTCCTTTTCTTTGTCTTCGTTACCCATTACCATTACAATTCATGGTTTGGGTGTTGTTGGTGTTGCTGTTGTTGCCGTTTATATGAGCAGAGCTTTCTTTTTTGTGCATTATCCATTTTTGGTTGAAATTGCGCAAGTGTGAGTTTTTTTGTGTGTGGAATTTGGACCAACAAATCCCTGAAAGTGTGAGTGTATGCAACAACATTTAGGTGGGTGGGCATGGTGGGGAATTCTATGCGATTATTTTGGTTGTTATCTACTTTGTATTTGTTGTCGTTGTTTTAGCTGCAGCAGCTGCGATGAGTGCAGCTTACGTTTGCTTTTACTAGCTTTTTCCATCTTTGGATTCTCTCTATGTGTCTGGGTGTGCGTGTGTGCGAAATGTCCTTGCAACCCAAAATGCTTCCCCATACACCCAACTCAACCACATAATGGAAGCTTTATTTGAAATATATTTTAACACCATACCTTTACGACATCTCCTAGCTCAAACCTCTATTTAGCCTAGAACTATATCGTAAGTTTACTCCCCCCCTTACTTTTTTAATTCAAAATAAAGAGAGTGTGTGTGTAGGTTTAGGTTTTATTTGGAAAGATATAAGCAATGATGCCATAGGAGGATGATGTAGTAGTGATTGGGAACTGTTGTCTTGTGATCCAACCACCCAGTAAATGCTCCCATATTTTTTCGATTTTTTTCTCTCTTCACCCATAAAAAAAACTTTAGATGGGTTTCTCGATATTTTTATAGTTTCCGCTATTGCACATTTTTTTATATATTCCGCAGCATTAATTTTGTACTTTTGACACAATGCATACTGCAATTGGCAATACATTTGTAACAATTTAATGTGCATATTTAGTCAAATCATCTTCGGATTATTTGCATTAATCTAAAAGTAGAAATTTTGATCACGACGTTCTATTTATTGACCCACGAAATTAATAGATCCAAAAAATTTTAAATTGATTCATTCATGAAAAAGATCATGGAATTAATTAGCAATTTTAATTGATTCAATTAAAAATTTAATTGATTTTTTGCCGCAAAATTCAATCAATTTGTATAACCTGCTACACACTGTGGTACAGGATATATTAAGATAGTGCATATGTTTGCAACACCCAGAAGGAGACGAGATAGTCACACCAAGACACCATGTCTTTGGCAATAATGCTCAGAGTCGGCCCCTGAGTCAACATAGTCAAGTCTGTCCGTCTGTCTGTGAACACATTTTTGTAATCAATGTCTAGGTCGCAGTCGACTTCAAACTTAACACAACGTGTTTTGGGTCAAAATAAAACACTATTGATTTTGGAAGAAATCGGTTCAGTTTTAGATATAGCTCGCGTATATATCTCTCGACCGATATCCACTTATGTGGCCCCAAAAGCCAGAGTTTCACCCAAATTTGATTGAATCTTTGCACAAGGAGTAACAGGTTGGCTGATAAGTTCCCGGCCTGATACATAGCTGGCGTCGCTACACTGTTAGAAAAATATGTTTTTCATATGTTCCGATATAAACAAAATGTGTTTGGGGCACAATTTTTAAACACAATATATTTAAGTGCAAACATGTAATGTTCCTAAACTAACACTAAATGTTTGGGCACATATGTTAATATGTTACAATATATTATGTTTGGGGCATGAATGTTTTATAAAAATAATGTGTGTGAATGTAAACATATATAAATTTACAAATTTCGAGTAAACATATATATGTTGTGATATTTTATTCAGAGCGCGACGGAGAGAGTATAGAGAAAGAAATAGAGATGGAAACCGGGAGGGATGACGAAATATATCAACATAACACAGCGAGAGAATGAAAAGATAGCAATTTCTGTGAAACCGCTTGTATGTTGTTTCGGAAAACTGTTTTATGATAACGCCACAAATTTTATATGCTTAAGTCTAAATATTATTTAATTTGAGTATTAGAATGAGTATTCGGAGTAAAAAGAATAGACATTCGGAACCAAGAGAATGGACATTTGAAAAAAAACAACATGCGTTTTCGCCTTGAGAGCAGCATTTTATGTATGTGTGGACAGAGAATGAAGCCGCCGAGTCGCGCCGCCGATTTCAGTCGCCGCCGATCATTTTTCGCCAGTCGACGCCGCCGCCGAATATTTCGACTTATCTCGACTCAAATTTAGCCGCCAATTAATCAAAAATATCGATTTAAATCAGAAAAATTTATATATAATTGTCGTATTTTTTCCAAAATTTTGAACACAACCAATCATTTAAGCTGCTATAATAATTTAGCAAAAATTTAGCTCAGAAAATTTTAACGAAAAGTAAATTTGTTTGTAAGATAGGTTGTACAACTAATCTCATTACCATTCAGTTAACTTTAAATTGATTTTATAATGGATAATCGTTCGCCGCCGAGTGAACAAATTTATATCGGCTCAGCCGCCAAGCCGCCGCCGCCGGAGGTAAAAATTTAGTGTCCGCCGCCGCCGACAAAAATGGGTCGGCTTCATTCTCTGTGTGTGGACATGTGTTTTGTTTATCATTTTGGCATTATGGGTACAATTTTTTTCTTGGTTCGTTAAAAGAAATCGGAACGTATGCTAACCACTGCTCCACGTGGCCAACAAATGTATGTTTCTGTTAAATAATGTTATGTTTGCATGGGCTCGTGGGCGCTGCAAACTATGCTATATAAATGTAACTTATAACGATAATTGTCTATTGGTGACTGTAACAGCTACGTAGCCCAGTGGTAGTATGTTGGCTTACAAATTGCATGGTTCCCGGTTCGATTCTCCGTCCAGGCGAAAGGTAAAATTTAAAAAAATTATAAAATTGAATAATTTCTTCAACTTTATTTGTATTACAGAAAAAGGTGCCAAGAACTAACAATTTCGTGGAAGTGAAAATTATGTGAGGGAATGAGCACAATCTTCGTGGGGAGAAAATTCTTCCAAGCATATAATATTTTTGGGCTCAAAATGCTTCCAAACATATAATATGTTCACATAAAACAAACATAATAATGTTTCGGCAATATCTAATAATATATGTGCTTCCTGCAAAATATGTTTGGAACATATGTTAGAGAAGCGATTTTTTTGAGGGTGTAGTATTAAATGCATATTATTTTTATATAGTACCAACCTTCAAATGATTCGTGTCAAAATTTGACGTCTGTAAGTCAATTAGTCAATTATTGTGAAAAAAATGGAAAAAAAGGAATTTCGTGTTTTGATAAAATACTGTTTTCTGAAGGGAAAAAATATGGTGGAAGCAAAAACTTGGCTTGATAATGAGTTTCCGGACTCTCCCCCAGGGAAATCAACAATAATTGATTGGTATGCAAAATTCAAGCGTGGTGAAATGAGCACGGAGGACGGTGAATCCAGTGGACGCCCGAAAAAGGTGGTTACCGACGAAAACATCAAAAAAAATCCACAAAATGATTTTGAATGACCGTAAAATGAAGTTGATCGAGATAGCAGAGGCTTTAAAGATATCAAAGGAACGTGTTGGTCATATCATTCATCAATATTTGGATATGCGGAAGCTCTGTGCAAAATGGGTGCCGCGCTAGCTCACATTTGACCAAAAACAACAACGTGTTGATGATTCTGAGCGGTGTTTGCAGCTGTTAACTCGTAATACACCCGAGTTTTTCCATCCATATGTGACAATGGATGAAACATGGCTCCATCACTACACTCGGCTGAGTGGACAGCGACCGGTGAACCGTCTCCGAAGCGTGGAAAGACTCAAAAGTCCGCTGGCAAAGTAATGGCCTCTGTTTTTTGGGATGCGCATGGAACGGCCCCATATGAAGAAGAAAAAAGTGTTGTTCCACCAAGACAACGCACCGTGCCACAAGTCATTGAGAACGATGGCAGAAATTCATGAATTGGGCTTCGAATTGCTTCCCCACCCACCGTATTCTCCAGATCTGGCCACCAGCGAATTTTTCTTGTTCTCAGACCTCACAAAGATGCTCGCAGGGAAAAAATTTGGTTGCAATGAAGAGGTGTTCGCCGAAACTGAGGCCTATTTTGAGGCAAAACCGAAGGAGTACTACCAAAATGGTATCAAAAAATTGGAAGGTCGTTATAATCGTTGTATCGCTCTTGAATGGAACTATGTTGAATAATAAAAACGAATTTTGAAAAAAAATGTGTTTTTCTTTGTTAGACCGGGGACTTATCAGCCAACCTGTTAAGTTAGTCCATACGTGGTATAAATTGGACACAAAAGGTATATATAAGTAAGTCTACAAATAATTACGAATCGATATGGACTTTTGCGCGGTAATTAGAAAGCCAGAATGGAAGTTTGGGGTCCATTCTGGCTTTCTAATTACCCGCTTTCTATATAGCCCGCTTTACATGGGGGCTATATACAATTATGAACCGATATGGGCCAATTTTTGTGTGATTGGACATCGATTTATCTGAGGGTTATATATAACTATAGACCGATATGGACCTAGTTTGGCATGGTTGTTAAAGACCACATACTAACACCGCGTACCAAGTTTCAACCGGATCGGATAAATTTCGCTTTTCCAAAAGGCTCCGGATGTCAAATGTAGAGACCAGTTTATATGTGGGCGATATATACTCGTATAATTGTGGACCGATATGGACTAATTTTTGCATGGTTGTTAGTGTCCATATACCCAGCAAAAAATGGAGCACTATTGCAGCAGGATTGTAAGGGAGAGAGGCAATACCAACTGCTTACAAAACAACCGAATCAGCGCTGATTTTTGTGGGCGATGTCCCGATTTAGAGCAGCTTCTACATAGCGCTGATATAATTGCTTATTTTAATAGAAATATTGCCTAGAAGTATAATATCTTGAGTATATAATCTTGAGTATAGCATTGTTGGCGTGAAGGAAAACAGCACCACCTTTCATGTATCTATACTGCATGAATTGGTTGCAATAACATAAACTAGTTTGACTATTCGTTTACGTTATTGCCACCGATTCATGCAGTGTGGATGCACTGCTTACTTTATGTATACCAAAAAGCGCAACTAAAATTTTACTGCTGAAGTATTTTTTGCTGGGTAGTTACACAAAACACAAAACTTCAACTGAATTGAATGAAATTTATTTGACCGATGTGGACCAATTTTTGTCTGGCTGTTAGAGACCATATACATAGGTTAGGTTAGGTTAGGTGGCAGCCCGGTGTATCAGGTTCACTTAGACTATTCAGGGGAGCTACCGTGGTGCAATGGTTAGCATGCCCGCCTTCCATACACAAGGTCGTGGGTTCGATTCCTGCTACGACCGAACGCCAAAAAGTTTTTCAGCGGTGGATTATCCCACCTCAGTAATGCTGGTGACATTTCTGAGGGTTTCAAAGCTTCTCTAAGTGGATTCACTAGAATGTGGAACGCCGTTCGGACTCGGCTATAAAAAGGAGGTCCCTTGTCATTGAGCTTAACATGGAATCGGGCAGCACTCAGTGATAAGAGAGAAGTTCACCACTGTGGTATCACAATGGACTGAATAGTCTAAGTGAGTCTGATACATCGGGCTGCCACATAACCTAACCTAACCTAGACTATTCAGTCCATTGCGATACCACATTGGTGAGACCATATACTTACACCATGTACCAAATTTCAGCCGGATATGATGAAATTTGCTTCTCTTAGAGGCTCCGCAAGCCAAATCGGGGGATCGGCTTATATGGGGGCTATATATAATTATGGACCGATGTGGACCAATTTTTGCATGGTTGTTAGAGACCATATACTAACACCATGTACCAAATTTCAGCCGGATCGGATGAAATTTGCTTCTCTTAGAGCGATCGCAAGCCAAATTTGGGGGTCCGTTTATATGGGGGCGATATATAATTATGGACCGATATGGACCAATTTTTGCATGATTGTTAGAGAACATATATTAACACCATGTACTAAATTTCAGCCGGATCGGATGAAATTTGGTTCTCGTAGAGGCTCTGCAAATTAAATCGAGGGGTCGGTTTATATGGGGGCTATATGTAATTATGGACCGATATGGACCAATTTTTGCATAGTTGTTAGAGACCATATACTAACACCATGTACCAAATTTCAGCCGGATCGGATGAAATTTGCTTCTCTTAGAGCGATCGCAAGCCAAATTTGGGGGTCCGTTTATATGGGGGCGATATATAATTATGGACTGATATGGACCAATTTTTGCATGATTGTTAGAGAACATATATTAACACCATGTACCAAATTTCAGCCAGATCGGATGAAATTTGCTTCTCTTAGAGGATCCGCAAGCCAAATCTGGGGATCGGTTTATATGAGGGCTGTATATAATTATGGACCTATGTGGACCAATTTTTGCATGGTTATTAGAGACCATATACTAAAACCATGTACCAAATTTCAGCCATAGCGGATGAAATAAGCTACACGTAGAGGCTCTGCAAGCCAAATCTGCGGGTCCGTTTATATGGGGGCTATACGTAAAAGTGGACCGATAAGGGCCATTTGCAATACCATCCGACCTACATCAATAACAACTACTTGTGGCAAGTTTCAAGTCGATAGCTTGTTTCGCTTGGATTTCAACAGATGGACGGACGGACGGACGAACGGATGGACGGACATACTTAGATCGACTCCACGACCCAGAATATATATACTTTATGGGGTCTTAGAGCAATATTTCGATGTGTTACAAACGGAATGACAAAGTAAATGGATGGGGGGTATCATCCTATGGTGGAGGGTATAAAAATCTTTCTGTATGTGATACAAATTTTATATATGTGGGGATCTACAAGTTGGCATCCGATTTTTTTCTTTCAGACCCATGAATATATTAGAGTTCGTATTTTTTTTCCTAGTACCAAATTAGAGCATGTAGGGTAAAAATATAATTGGCCAACTTACTCTATTTTCAACTTTTGGCTCTCTTCTTGACTATTTTTTTGAAATTCTATTTCCTTGAGTCGCTATTGTTCTTCTCTCCATCTGGTATGAGAACTTGTATATAATGCAGAATTTTATATATATATTTTTTAGTAGTATAGTTTTGTGTTTTCTCTGTTATTTATTCGCACTTGGGTCTTTTCTAGCTTTCCTCGTATATAATATAAAAACGCACATCCAATGCAACATTTTTTTTTATTTATTTATTCGATTTTTTTTGCTGTGTTTCCATCGTCTTCTCCTTCTTATATTTATATAGCTTTTTTCTGTATTTTTTTTTTTTTTTTGCTGTCGTAGTTGTAATTCTTGCATTCCGCTCTGTTTTTCTACTCTCGTAAATAGAGAAATAAATTTCGCCTGCAAAAAAAAGCGCAATGCAAAAAAAAAACTCTATGAAATACGAAAAATATAATAACAGACATTCAGTCAAATTCATCAAGCGTATGTTTGAAGTGAAGTGGCACTATAATAAATGTACACACACACATATACCCATGCATATTGTCAAACACACGCATATGGTAGACACTCGATCTCAACTATTCAAAATATGAGAAGCCCCACACGACAAAAATTCGGCATAAGGCCAACGAAGTCATATCAATCCATGATTCCGCCTTGTGTTATTTGGTAGCATAAACCTCTCATACAGTGGCTACTATGCGGACAGAAAAAAAAGGGTTTTTCGTATGTTTTGGTGAACAAGCTATAGGGTGGCTGATATGTATTGCACGCAACTTCAAGTTCAAGTATCATTTCTAACTCGCTCCTCTGGCAGCAGACAGATTTATTCCAGTGACAGTTCATTTTATTGGTTACAGGCTTACAAAAGCATTTTGATATATTGCATTCAGAAATATTGATGAATGAGCTTCCTCCAAGACCATTAAAGTTCCAAAAAGTGCAAGAGCTCACCAATGTATAAAAAAAGTTACACTGGAAAATTCCAAGGCGTTGTCATTGAATTTGGTTTTCTCCCATGCTAAGCAATTCCAAATTGAGAAGTTTGTGATCAAACAAAATTATCGGGTTTAGTTGGCAAAGAGGTCAATACTTTCGATTGGCCACTCCAACTCAAGTGTCGCCGATTTTAATGGTGACATTTGTGTTCCGTGGGGGTCAAAATAAATGCCGAATATTAACTGAAAAATATCACACAAACTGTACTGAAGCCCTGGGCATATAAACATTTCGGCCGCAGACCATGGACATTTGAATAGGACTCGGGCACCATTGCAATCAGTGCGCATCAACCAAGAATGGCTTACAAAAATAAGGTTCCTCGCTTCATTTCTACCGTATAATGGCCACCAAAATATCCGAATCTCAATTGGTTGGAATTTTGCTCGACTTTTTTTTTTTTTAAAATTGGGCTTAATTTTTCCGAAATTGCTTCAAATTTTCAGACAAAGAGACGCTACTCTCTTCTTCGATATTTGGTTGGGGAGGTGGTACTTCTCTTTACCAGACATTTGTCTAAAGTACAATTTTAAACTTGTCCGATTTACTTTAATTTAAAGAGGATGTGGGGGAGGCTATGAAATCAGTATGGGGCACCTGCTTTTTTAATAGCAACGCGGGCCAACCTCTTGACCCGAATTTTGAAATTTGGAGAAAAGTTCCACCATAGGGTGGGGTCATTCCGTTTGTAACATATCGAAATATTGCTCTCAGACTCCATAACGTATAAAATATTCTGGGTCGTGCTGAAATTCGGAGTCGATCTATGCATGTCCGTCCGTCCGTCTGTTGAAATCACGCTAACTTCCGAACGAAGCAAGCTATCGACTTGAAACTTGGCACAAGTAGTTGTTATTGATGTAGGTCGGAAGGTATTGCAAATGGGCCATATCGGTCCACTTTTACGTATAGCCCCCATATAAACGGACCACCAAATTTGGCTTGCGATTGCTCTAAGAGAAGCAAATTTCATGCGATCCGGCTGAAATTTGGTGCAAGGTGTTAGTATATGGTATCTAACAACCATGCAAAAATTGGTCCACATGGGTCCATAATTATAAATAGCCCCCATATAAACCGATCCCCCGATTTGGCTTGCGGAGCCTCTAAGAGAAGCAAATTTCACCCGATCCGGCTGAAATTTGGTACATGGTGTTGGTATATGTTTTCTAATGACCACGCAAAAATTGGTCCACATCGGCCCATAATTATATATAGCCCCCATATAATCCGATCCCCAGATTTGGCTTGCGGAGCCTCAAAGAGAAGCAAATTTCATCCGATCCGTCTGAAATTTGGTACATGGTGTCGGTATATGGTCTCTAACAACCATGCAAAAATTGGTCCACATCGGTCCATAATTATATACAGCCCCCATACAAACCGATCCCCAGATTTGTCTTGCGGAGCCTCCAAGAAAACAAATTTCATCCGATCTGGCTGAAATTTGGTACATGGTGTTGGTATATGGTCTCTAATAACCATGCAAAAAATGGTCCACATCGGTCCATAATTATATATAGTTCCATATAAACCGATCCTCAGATTTGGCTTGCGGAGCCTCCAAGAAAAGCAAATTTCATCCGATCCGTCTGAAATTTGGTACATGGTGTTGGTATATGGTCTCTAACAACCATGCAAAAATTGGTCCACATCGGTCCATATTTATATAAAGCCCCCATATAAACCGATCCCCAGATTTGGCTTGCGGAGCCTCCAAGGGAAGCAAATTTCATCCGATTTAGTTGAAATTTGGTACGTGGTGTTAGTAATAGTATCTAACAATCATGCCGGAATTGATCCATATCGGCCCATAATTATATATAGCCCTTATATAAATTCATACGATCCGGTTGAAATTTGGGACATTTCGCTAGTATGTGGCCGATAACAACCATGCCCAAAATATATAAACCGATTCAAATCAAATCACAAACAAATCACGATTACTCGAGCCAAAATTTTATTGCCATAGAAAATTTTGTCAAAATTTTATTTCTATAAAATATTTTGTCAACATTTTATGTCCTTAAGAATTTTTGTCCAAATATAATTTCTACACGCAAAGAAAAAAAAACGTTTGGAAAACGTGTACCGACTACGTTTTTTTGTTTTTGCTAGAGTTTTTTGAATTGCTTCGAAAATTTTAAACTTTTTTCACCAAAAAAATTCGTTTATTACAAAATTTTTATTTTTTCAAAAAAAAAAAAAAAATCATTTTTGAAACAACAACACAGTCCATTTCGTTTATATCAAACACTGTTCTTTTCTGACTTTAGGTCTTTGATAAGACACATTTTACAGTTCAAAATTTAATATAGTACAATGTAATGTTGAACATTTTTTCGGCATCTTCCGATCATATCTGGAATATCTGTAAAAAAAAAACAAAAACAAAAACTTTGGTCGAAGCAGGGATCGAACCCACGATCCTTGGCATGCAAGTCGGATGTAGTAACCACTGCTCCACGGTGCCAAATTAAATGTTTGTTTCTGTAAAATAAAGTTTGTTTATTCGGTTCGTGGTCGCCGCAAGCTATGCTATATAAATATAACTTATATGGATAATTACCTATTGATGACCATAACAGGTACATAGTTCAGTGGTTAGTGTGTTGGCTTACAAAGTGCATGGTCCGCGGTTCGATTCTCCGTCTAGGCGAAAGGCAAAAAAAATTTTTAAAAATTTATAAAATTGTATAATTTCTTCTACATTGTTGGTATTACAGGAAAAGGTGTTAAGAACTAAAAAACCGTGGATGTGAGAAAGATGTGAGGGAAAACGCAGTTAGCAAGAAAACAATGTTTTTTTTTTTTGAATTAGTATTTGTGAAATTGTTTTTACATCCTGGAAAAGAATAAACGTTTATCACAAAAAGTATATACTTTTCTTCCAAATACACTTCCTTACAACGAAAAGCAAATGAGAAACGAACTTTGTTTGTCTAAAATTTCGTTTGGGAGGAATGAATTATTTTTTTTTGCGTGTATACAAAATTTTGTCAAAAAATTTATTTATACAGAAAATTTTGACGAAATTTTATATATATAGAACATTTTGTCAGAATTTTATTTGTGTAGAAACTTTTGTCAAAATGTTATTTCTATAGAAAATTTATGAAGGATTTCATAGTTGGAGAGGAATATTGTGCAAAATCTTCCAAAACATCAAGAATTCTACCAATCTACCAAACAGTAAAAAATCTGTCCTTTTTTGATAGGCTCGAGTTCATAATTGTATATAGCCCCCATATAGGTTAGGTTAGGTTAGGTTAGGTGGCAGCCCGATGTATCAGGCTCACTTAGACTATTCAGTCCATTGTGATACCACATTGGTGAACTTCTCTCTTATCACTGTCTGCTGTCCGATTTCATGTTAAGCTCAATGACAAGGGACCTCCTTTTTATAGCCGGCGTTTCACATTGCAGTGAAACCACTCGAACCCACGACCTTTTGTATGCAAGGCGGGCGTGCTTACCATTGCACCACGGTGGCCCCCATATAAAGCGACCCCCATATTTCAATTCTGGCTCTATAATTACCGCACAAAAGTTCATATCGGTTCGCAATTATTTCTTCCTATATATATACCGGTCAAGAACTGAATATATACGTATTTACGACCATGGACTAACTCACAATTTAGAAGATAATGTTAAGAAGTTTTAAGATGCCTTACCATCGGCCGCAACCCAAGTAATTTAATTGTGGATGACCGTCTTTAGTAGAGTGTCTACGCAATCTATGGTGGAGGGTACACAAGATTCGGTCTGGCCGAACTTACGGCCGTATAGACTTTTTTTTGTTTCAAAATTTCAATGAAAGTTGACGGTGGTTTCTACAAAACAATCCCCTAACATTTTGCGATATTTGGATGGTGCGGGGATTTCTCCCTTACCAAACGTTTTGAAACATGAAGAAAAGTTCCACAATTTTGTGGGAAGGTTGACGGTGGTCTCTGGACAAAAATTCCCTAATTTGTTTTTGATATTCGGTCTGGAAAAAGGACGTCCTTTTTTTTGAAAGAATAAATCAAAGTGTAAAAATCTCTGATTTACTTGAGATTTATTTGAAATGTGGAAGAATGTGATTAAATTAATACAGAGTTCATTGTTTTACGATCTCTGGTCGGGGTAGAGAGAGAGAGTGAAAACCCTATGGAACAGGGTATTATTATAAGTTAGTGCATATGTTTGCAACACCCAGAAGGAGACGAGATAGACACATGGTGTCTTTGGCAAATATGCTCAGGGTGGGCTATTGAGTCGATATAGCCATGTCCGTCTGTCCATCTGTCCGTCTGTCCATGAACACATTTTTGTAATCAAAGTCTAGGTCGCAGTTTTAGTCCAATCGACTTCAAATTTGGCACAAGTATGTGTTTTGGCTCAGAATAGATCCCTATTGATTTTGGAAGAAATCGGTTCAGATTTATATATATAGCTCCCATATATATATTTCGCCCGATATGGACTTATATGGCCCCAGAAGCCAGAGTTTTACCCTAATTTGCTTAACATTTTGCACAAGAAGAACAATTAGTACTATAGTCAAGTGTGCCAAATTTTATTGAAATCGGTTCAGATTTAGATATAGCTCCCATATATATCTTTCGCCCGATATGGACTAATACAGTCCCAGAAGCCAGAGTTTTACCCCAATTTGGTTGAAATTTTGCACAGGGAGTAGAATTAGCATTGTAGCTATGCGTGCCAAATTTGGTTGAAATCGGTTCAGATTTAGATATAGCTCCCATGTATAGCTTTCGCCCGATTTACACTCATATGACCACTGTGGCCAATCTTTTACTCCGATTTAGTTGAAATTTTGCACAGGGAGTAGAATTAGCATTGTAGCTATGCGTGCCATATTTGGTTGAAATCGGTTCAGATTTAGATATAGCTCCAATATATAGCTTTCGGCCGATTTACACTCATATGACCACAGAGGCCAATTTTTTGTTCCGATTTAGTTGAAATTTTGCACAGAGAGTAGAATTAGCATTGTAGCTATGCGTGCCAAATTTGGTTGAAATCGGTTCAGATTTAGATATAGCTCCCATATATATGGTTTTCTGATTTCGACAATAATTGTCAAAATACCAACATTTTCCTTGTAAAATCGCCACTGCTTAGTCGAAAAGTTGTAAAAAGAACTCTAATTTTCCTAAACTTCTAATACATATATATCGAGCGATAAATCATAAATAAACTTTTGCGAAGTTTCCTTAAAATTGCTTCAGATTTAAATGTTTCCCATATTTTTTTTACTAACATTGTGTTCAACCCTAGTGCATTAGCCGACTTAAATTTTGAGTCTATAGATTTTGTAGAAGTCTATCTAATTCGGTCCAGATCAAGTGATATTTAAATGTATGTATTTGGGACAAACCTTTATATATAGCCCCCAACACATTTGACGGATGTGATATGGTATCGAAAATTTAGATCTACAAAGTGGTGCAGGGTATAATATAGTCGGCCCCGCCCGACTTTAGATTTTCCTTACTTGTTATTTTTTAACAAATAATCATTCAGTTTTTAAAAGTCAGGAAGGCGCAGCGATGAGAGCCGGTTTCGGTTAGTTAACTTCACAATACAAACTTAGCAATAGAATGACTCCAAGTGGGCGTTCGCTTTCATTGGAGAGGTTCCACTGTACATGTTCTACTACATTGATGTCGCATCCAAAACGAACAATGCCCGTTTTTGTTTATCTATGTCCAAAACAAATAAATGTGCGAATCAACTGAACTACGAAAAAACTCTAGAAATGCATAAAAATGGTCACAAAATGTAGAAATTAAAAAAAAAAAACGAAAAAAATGATAACATAAAGCGACAAAGACAAAATGCCATTCTATCCCGCCATACAATGGTGGGGCAATATATTCAAGCCATGCTTGGAAATTTTTGTTGTTCCATTTTCCCGACAGCACAAAAAACGAATGACCAACGCCAACATAATTTGTAGATTTTGTTTTTTTCTTAATGAAAAACAATTTTTTTTAACTTATATTTATTATACAAATTGTTGCAGTTATTTTCTTTTTATTTTAAGAGGAAATTTCTGGAGAAATAAAATGTAGAATAAATAATTGTTATAGTATTTATGACATCATCTTTTGTGTGATTCTATTGCTTTTAAGAAGATGTGCAAATTTTTCTTTTTGGCATAAAATGGGCGAATAAATTTTTTTTATAACAATATCTTGTCTGGAGAAAATAAATTAAAATTTAAATTCTGCTGATAAAAAATTTAAATTTTATAGAAATAAATCAGCTAATGAGACTTATCCAATTTCAACTCCTCCAAGAGGTTTCGAAGGTCAAATCTGGGTATCGGTTTATGGTATGTGGGAGATATATCTAAACATGTTCCGTTATGGCCCATTTGCAATACCATCAGACAAATATTTGCGCCAAGATTCATCGGAATAGCTTATTTCGTTCGGAAGTTTGTGTGATTTCAACGGACGAATGGACGGACTGACGCTAGATCGACTCAAAGTTTCACATCGATCCAGAGTAATTATATTTTACAGGGTGTGTTAAATATAATTACTTACATATAATTAATTACATATAGTAGGCATTAGTGTAGCTAGAAAGATTTCCTAGGGGCTTAAAAATTAATAGACTGAAGTTATAGCTTCAATTATTGTTTTATTTTATAAAAATGAATAAAAAATCACACTTCACAGGTAGTTTTTTAATTCAATTTTTTATAACTCGCTTGTTTCATATTTTTAATGGGTAATTATTCATTATAATTTTTATTTTTGTCAAAATATCACAAGTATTATTAATTGTCATTCAAAACATTGAATTGAATTTTGAAAAAATCGGATCAAATATAGATAAAGCTCCCATATATATGTATCGCCTGATTTCGATAAATGGGATCACATTGCGCTTCTTTTGTAACCAATTGTCGTCAAAGTTTTTATTTACCACCCTTTAAGTGTGAAAACTTTCATCGAAATCTGATCAGCTCCCATATATATGCATCGCAGCTATAGCTCCCATATATATGCATCGCACGATTTTTATACTCTCCACCATAGGATGGGGGTATATTAACTTTGTCATTCCGTTTGTAATACATCGAAATATTGCTCTAAGACCCCATAAAGTATATATATTCTGGGTCGTGGTGAAATTTTGAAACGATCTGACCATGTCCGTCCGTCCGTCCATCTGTTGAAATCACGCTAACTTCCGAACGAAACAAGCTATCGACTTGAAACTTGGCACAAGTAGTTGTTATTGATGTAGGTCGGATGGTATTGCAAATGGGCCATATCGATCCACTTTTACGTATAGACCCCATACAAACGGACCCCCAAATTTGGCTTGCGGATCTTCTAGGAGAAGCAAATTTCATCCGATCCGGCTGAAATTTGGTACATGGTATTAGTATATAGTATCTAACAACCATGCAAAAATTGGTCCACATCGGTCCATAATTATATATAGCCTCCATATAAACCAATCCCCATATTTGGCTTGCGGAGCCTCTAGGAGAAGCAAATTTCATCCGATCCGGCTGAAATTTGGTACATGGTGTTAGTGTATGGTCTCTAATGACCATGCAAAAATTGGTCCACATCGGTCCATATGTTAATTATATATAGCACCTATATAAATTGATCCAGAGACCAGATTTGACCTACGAAGCCTCTTGGAAGACCAAAATTCATCTGATTCAGTTGAAATTTGGTACGTGGTGTTAATATATGGCCTCAAACACCCATGCAAAAATTGGTTAAAATCGGTCCATTATTATATATAGGTCCCATATAAACCGATCACCAGATTTGACCTCCGGAGCCCCTTGGAAGAGCAAAATTCACCCGATTCGGTTGGAATTCGGTACGTGATGTTAGTATATGGTATCCAACAACCATGCAGGAATTGGTTCATATAAGTCCATAATTATATATAGACCCCATATAAACCGATCCCCAGATTTGACCTCCGGTACCTTTGGAGAAGCAAAATTCATTCGATCTGGTTGAAATTTGGTGGTAGTATATGATATTTAACAACCATACCAAAAGTGGTCCATATCAGTCCATAATCATATATAGCCCCCATATAAACCGATCCCGAGATTTGGTTTTGGAGCCTCTTGGAGGAGCAAATTTCATCCGAGTCAGTTGAAATTTGGTACATTGTGATAGTATATGGTAACAACCATGCCTAACTAGGTCCATATCGGTCTATAGTTATATATATACCACAACCTAAGTAATTCGATTGTGGATGACAGTCTTTCGTAGAAGTTTCTACACAATCCATGGTGGAGGGTACACAAGATTCGGCCTGGCTGAACTTACGGCCGTATATACTTGTCTAAAATTTGGCCATAAAACTCTTATTTATCAGCTGATCTTACTCAAAGTTGGCTTACTTTATTATTCTATAGTACTTACTATATGTGCAAAAAAACATTGAGATAGGTTCAGATTTAGATATAGCTCCCATATATATGTAGCGCCCGATTTTTAAACATTTGCCCCTACTAACCTCTTTTTGACCATAGTGGCCCCATTTATCAACCGATCTTAATCAAATTCCACACAAGGTAATCTCCTGTAATATCAATCGATATGGAAAATAAAATCCAAATCGGTTCAGATTTAGATATAGCTCCCATATATACACTGAAAAAAAAAACATGCCCGGTTCCAAATATTTTGTCTTTACTATAAAAAATTTGGTATTGATTCCGAGCCAAAGAAGCGGAGAATACAAGTAAGGATACTTTTAAGACGCAATTCTCTTTTACATTTAGGTTTTGTGTACTTGGTTCTAGGAAGCATATTTTAATTTTTCGCTTATTCAGCTTTTTTCTTCTTATGCCATAAAAGTCCTTTAAAAATGAGTTAACGATAACTTTATTTACCAAATTAAGACTCGATTTCCAGTAGAAATTATGGTATGTTTCAAGTAAACAACGTCTTTAAAATAAAGTATTGAAAAACATGTCCTATATTTGAACGATTTTTGTTTTTGTAGTCAAGATGCAAAAAGACAACAAATTTAAAGACAATTTCATTAAATTTAAAGAATTTTTCTGAATTATTAAAGTCAAGTTGACCTTAGCCCAAACATTTTTTCTTTCATGTTATGATACCCATTTTTAAGTGAAATCGCTTAATTATAACGACAATACGACTTCATTGAAAAGTTTATCGACTTTTGGACAAGGAAAAAAACTTTATTTTAGAGAAATGCGTCTTCTATGCTAAGCAAAATTTGCATTCGTATTTTAAAGGCATGAAATCTTTGACCTCACGACAATATTTTTTTCAGTGTATGTCGCCCGTTTTTCGAAAATTTCGCTTAATAACCCAAACCTGCAAAATATCATCCAAATCTGTTCAGAGTTAGATATAGCTCCCACATATATGCATCTCTCGATTTTTCCAAATTTGGCCATTTGTGATCCAATGTTACTCAAATTTCAAATTTTGAAGTAATAGCCGATCGTAGTTAGACTTACATTTAGCTTACATAAATATATTTCTCAAGTTTCACAAATTTGGATTTATTACCCACACTAATTAAGCGACTTCCTCTTTTTTATACCCTCCACCATAGGATGGGGGGTATATTAACTTTGTCATTCCGCTTGTATATATATGTTATTCTGGGTCGTGGTGAAATTCTGAGTCGATCTAAGCATGTCTGTCCGTCCGTCTGTTGAAATAACGCTAACTTCTGAATGAAACAGGCTATCGACTTAGAACTTGGCATAAGTAGTTGTTATTGATGTAGATGGGATGGTATTGCAAATGGGCTATATCGGACCACTTTTACGTATAGCCCCCATATAAACCGACCCGTAGATTTGGCTTGCGGATCCTCTTGGAGGAGCCAAATTCATCCGATCCGGTTGAAATTTGGTACGTGGTGTACCACGCAAAAATTGGTCCATATCGGTCCATAATTATATATAGCCCCCATATAAACCGATCCCCAGATTTGACCTCCGCAGCCTCTTGGAGGAGCAAAATTCATCGGATCCGGTTGAAATTTGGTACATTGCGCTAGTATATGGCCGCTAACAGCCATGTAAAAATTGTGATCGCCAATCACACAAAAATTGGTTCATATCGCCAAAAATAATATACCAACATTTATTTCTATCGAAAATTTTGTCAAAATTCTATTTCTATTGCAAAATTTTATTTCTATCGAAAATTTTCTCAAAATTTTATTTCTACAGAAAATTTTATCAAACTTTTATTTCCATCGAAAATTTTATCAAAATTCTATTTCTATTGAAAAATTTGTCACAATTTTATTTCTGTAGAAAATTTAGTCAAAAATTTATTTCAGTAGAAAATTTTGTCAAAATTTTATTTCTATAGAAAATTTTGTCAAAATTTTATTTATATAGAAAATTTTGTCAAAAGTTTATTTCTATAGAAAATTTTGTCAAAATTTAGATACTATATTTTCAAATTTTGTCAAAATTTTATTTCTGTAGAAAATTTTATCAAAATTTTATTTCTATAGAAAATTTTGTCAACATTTTATTTCTGTAGAACATTTTGTCAAAATTTTATTTCTATAGACAATTTTGTCAAAATTTTATTTCTATAGAACATTTTGTCAAAATTTTATTTCTATAGAAAATTTTCTCAAAACTTTATTTCAAAAAAAAAATTTTGTCAAAATTTTATTTCTATAGAAAATTTTCTCAAAATTTTATTTCTATAGAAAATTTTCTCAAAATTTTATTTCTATAGAAAATTTTCTCAAATTTTTATTTCTATAGAAAATTTTCTCAAAGTTTTATTTCTATAGAAAATTTTGTCAAAATTTTATTTCTATCGAAAATTTTGTCAAAACTTTATTTCTATAGAAAATTTTGTCAAAATTTTATTTCTATTGAAAAATTTGCCAAAATTTTATTTCTATAAAAAATGTTATCAAAATTTTATTTCTGTAGAAAATTTTATCAAAATTTTATTTCTATAGAAAATTTTGTCAAAATTTTATATCTATAGAAAATTTTGTCAAAATTTTATTTCTATTGAAAAATTTTTCAAAATTTTATTTCTATAGAAAATTTTGTCAAAATTTTATTTCTATTGAAAAATTTGACATAATTTTATTTCTATAGAAAATGTTGTCAAAACTTTATATCTATAGAAAATTTTGTCAAAATTTTATATCTATAAAAAATTTTGTCAAAATTTTATTTCTATAAAAAATTTTGTCAAAATTTTATTTCTACAGAAAACTTTGTCAAAAGTTTATTTCTATAGAAAATTTAGTCAAAATTTTATTTCTATTGAAAAATTTGTCACAAGTCAAAATTTTATTTCTATAGAAAACTTTGTCAAAATTTTATTTCTTATTATATCTATAAAAAATTTTGTCAATATTTTATTTTTATAGAAAACTTTGTCAAAAGTTTATTTCTATAGAAAATTTAGTCAAAATTTTATTTCTATTGAAAAATTTGTCACAAGTTTATTTCTATAGGAAATGTTGTCAAAACTTTATTTCTATAGAAAATTTTGTCAAAATTTTATATCTATAGAAAATTTTGTCATAATTTTATATCTATAGAAAATTTTGTCAAAATTTTATTTCCATAAAAATTTTTGTCAAAATTTTATTTCTATAGAAAATTTTGTCAAAACTTTATATCTATAGAAAATTTTGTCAAAATTTTATATCTATAAAAAATTTTGTCAAAATTTTATTTCTATAAAAAATTTTGTCAAAATTTTATATCTATAGAAAACTTTGTCAAAAGTTTATTTCTATAGAAAATTTAGTCAAAATTTTATTTCTATTGAAAAATTTGTCACAAGTCAAAATTTTATTTCTATAGAAAACTTTGTCAAAATTTTATTTCTTATTATATCTATAAAAAATTTTGTCAATATTTTATTTTTATAGAAAACTTTGTCAAAAGTTTATTTCTATAGAAAATTTAGTCAAAATTTTATTTCTATTGAAAAATTTGTCACAAGTTTATTTCTATAGGAAATGTTGTCAAAACTTTATTTCTATAGAAAATTTTGTCAAAATTTTATATCTATAGAAAATTTTGTCAAAATTTTATTTCTATTGAAAAATTTGTCATAATTTTATTTCTATAGAAAATGTTGTCAAAACTTTATTTCTATAGAAAATTTTGTCATAATTTTATATCTATAGAAAATTTTGTCAAAATTTTATTTCCATAAAAATTTTTGTCAAAATTGTATTTCTATAGAAAATTTTGTCAAAAGTTTATTTCTATAAAAAATTTTGTCAAAATTTTATTTCTGTAGAAAATTTTATCAAAATTTTATTTCTATAGAAAATTTTGCCAAAAGTTTATTTCTATAGAAAATTTTGTCAAATGTTTATTTCTATGGAAAATTTTGTCAAAATTTTATTTCTATAGAAAATTTTGTAAAAATTTTATTTCTATAGAAAATTTTGTCAAAATTTTATTTCTATGGAAAATTTTGTCAAAGTGAATTATATACGTATTTAATCGGCCTTTCTTAATTTAATATATACTACGTATGGACTTACTTACAATTTAGAAGAGGGTGTTAGCAGGTTTTAAGATAGCTTGCCATCGACAAGCGTTACCGCAACCCAAGTAAATCGATTGTGGATGGCAGTGTTTAGAAAAAGTTTCTACGCAATCCATGGTGGAGGGTACATAAGCTTCGGCCTGGCCGAACTTACGGCCGTATATACTTGTTTTTTTTTTTTCAGTATAGCCGCCATATGTAAGAAGCTTTAAATTTAAGTTCAGTAACCGCATTATTTGATCCCCAGCCTCAAAAAAATATACTGCCGAACATATTCTGCTTCAAGCATATATATTTGCATAATTTGTTCAAACAAAAATTTTGTTGTGCTCCGCAAACATGTTAGGTTTTATAGCAAGCATATCTTTTTTTTTAACAAATTCATGATTCTAAGTATAACCTTAATATTAACAAAATTTATCTCTAATATTGTGTCATAAATTTTATGTTGCATACCCTCCAATATTTCAGATAATTTCGGCTGTAAAATATGTAGCTGCTTATTCCGCATATATTCAAGAGGAAATAGTTTAGCACTAAAATAGGAAATTGCTATCCTGTGGTCTACATTTAAAGAAAACCCGCCACTTAGGTGGAATAAAATGCAATCACCTGCTCAAGGACAAAGTACTTAGGAAGATTGGAAATTGGCTGCTGAGAACATCAAACCATTGACGGCGCCAAGTCACTACTTGTCGTTTACGCGTTTGGTTCGACACAGTAAAATGCAAATAAAAAGAAATTAAGAGTTGAAAATATCTTGGAACAAACGGGAAAATATAATTTTTAATTTATTGTTCAATATTTAACATTGTTCAATTAAAAAAAAAATAAGTTTTTCATTTAAAAAATGCATATATACACGCAGAGAAGGAATATGATCACCTCAAACATGTTTCAAGAGCAAAATGTTATTTTTGTATGGTGACCATGTAACATGTTTGTCACTAAAATGTTATTTTCTCGTCAAATATAACCTGCTTGCCGTAATCAGATACATGATTTCCGAGAAAATAACATGGTTGCGAAAACCATGTTACATGGTCACCACCCAAAAATAACATTTTTCTCTTAAAATATGTTTGAAGTGATCATATTCCTCTGTGTGTAAAAATTACAAACATGTATGGACCTAGTGCCGTCAATGCAACATTTGGTATGACGCAAGCCAATTTCCTATCTTCCAAAGTATATTGTCTTTGCACCTGCTGCACCAAATGTGTTTACGATATAAGAACCAAAATTTGCCAAAAAGAAAACAAGAAAATATCCAACAGTTCATAGTAACATTTCCATTATAGTATTGTTCACGCCATATAACTTTACAAAGAGGGGGAGGTCTTATTTAAATCCCATACCTCCCAGCGAGCTATGGGGCTATACCAGACTCAAGCCTGAAAACTGCAACATTTTCTACGTGCCCCTGTGTCTGTCCGTCTGTCTAACTATCTATCGCTTATGCATCCGGGCAACATTGAATGAATGGAGATTTGCAACAGGTGCTTACAATTGCGCTGTTTTATTTTACTTGAACTCCTCATTCTCTTCATCCTGGTGTGTGGCAGACCCAAGGAAGAAGAATTGCCCAATGGGTTTGCTTGCTGTATAGAAACATAGGAGCTGAGCATGAAAAGCTTGTAGAACACAAACTAGGTAGAGGATAAGTGAATGGCATTGCCTGCAATTTAGCAACATCTTTGCAGACGACAGCATCAGCGTAATCATCACCATCAGCAGCAGTAGTAGTAGTAACAAGAACTACTGCTGCTGCCGCTTCTTTTTTGCTGGATTAAACAGCAGTCTTGTATCAGCCACATTTGTAGTTTTAAATGTGGCTGGTAAAAAGAGTGGAAAACTGCATCTTATAAAAATGATAATCCATCCTTCCTTCCGTTTTTCCTGTGCTATTTGATGTGTGGCCCAGACCATTCAGTCGCTTTTATTTAAATCATTAAGAAATTACGTGGTGAAATTCAAGAAACTTTGTAGATTGTGTGTACTCGGAAGTAGGTAAATATTAGGTAAATATTAATATAATTTTTGAGAAAATCTAGCTTTTAAAATGTTTGCAGAGTTTTACAGTTAGATGTCTGTCTGTCTGTGAAACTTCTGCAAAATTATAGTGTGGAACAAAACGACTTAAGAAGCGGTACCACAGCTGCCACAGTTGGTAGAATTCTACCAAAAATGTTAGATTTTTTACTGTTTGGTACTTTTGCAGAATTCTTGATTCTTCTGGAGCCACTGTGGTGCAATGGTTAGCATGTCCGCTTTGCTTACAAACCGTCGTAAGTTCGTACCTTGACAAAATTTTCTATAGAAATAAAACTTTGACAAAATTTTTGTATAGAAACAAATTTTGAGAAAATATTCTATAGAAATACAATTTTGACAAAATTTTCTATAGAGATAAAATTTTGACAAAATTTTCTATAGAGATAACATTTTGGCAATATTTTCTATACATATAAAATTTTGGCAAAATTTTCTATAGAGATAAAATTTTGACAAAATTGTATATTGAAATAAATTTTTGAGAAAATTTTCTATAGAAATAAAATTTTGACAAAATTTTCTATAGAAATAAAATTTTGACAAAATTTTCAATGAAAATAAAATTTTGACAAAATTTTCAATGAAAATAAAATTTTGACAAAATTTCCTATAGAAATAAAATTTTGACAAAATTTTCAATGAAAATAAAATTTTGACAAAATTTTCTATAGAAATAAAATTTTGACAAAATTTTCTATAGAAATAAAATTTTTACAAAATTTTCTATAGAAATAAATTTTTTACAAAGTTTTCTATAGAAATAAAATTTTGACAAAATTGTATATAGAAATAAAGTTTTGAAAAAATTTTCAATGAAAATAAAATTTTGACAAAATTTCCTATAGAAATAAAATTGTGACAAAATATTCTATAGAAATAATATTTTGACAAAATTTTCTGTAGAAATAGCATTATGACAAAATTTTCTATAAAAGTAAAATTTTGATAAAATTGTATATAGAAATAAATTTTTGAGAAAATTTTCTATAGAAATAAAATTTTGACAACATTTTCAATGCAAATAAAATTTTGACAACATTTCCTATAGAAATAAAATTTTGACAAAATATTCTATAGAAATAAAATGTTGACAAAATTTTCTATAGAAATAAAATTTTTACAAAATTTTCTGTAGAAATAAAATTTTGACAACATTTTCTATAGAAATAAAATTGTGACAAAATATTCTATAGAAATAAAATGTTGACAAAATTTTCAATGAAAATAAAATTTTTGACAAAATTTTCTATAGAAATAAAATTTTAAAAAAATTTTCGATAGAAATAAAATTTTGACAAAATTTTCTATAGAAATAAAATTTTGACAAAATTTTCTATAGAAATAAAATTTTGAAAAAATTGTTTATTAAACAACAACAGAAATAAAATTTTGGCAAAATTTTCTATTAAAATAAAATTTTGACAAAATTTTCTATAGAAATACATTTTTGAACAAAATTTTCTATAGAAATAAAATTGTGACAAAATTTTCTATAGAAATAAAATTTTGACAAAATTTTCGACAGAAATAAAATTTTGGCAAAATTTTCTATAGAAATAAAATTTTGACAAAATTTTCTATAGAAATAAAATTTTGACAAAAGTTTCTATAGAAATAAAAGTTTGACAAAATTGTTTATTGAACAACAACAGAAATAAAATTTTGACAACATTTTCTATAGAAATAAAATTTTGACAAAATATTCAATGAAAATAAATTTTTTTACAAAATTTCTATAAAAATAAAATTTTGACAAAATTTCTATAAAAATAAAATTTTGACAAAATTTCTATAAAAATAAAATTTTGACAAAATTTCTATAAAAATAAAATTTTGACAAAATTTTCTATAGAAATAAAATTTTGACAAAATTTTCTATAGAAATTAAATATTGACAAATTTTTCTAAAGAAATAAAATTTTGACAAAATTTTCTATAGAAATAAAATTTTGACAAAATTTTCTATAGAAATAAAATTTTGGCAAAATTTTCTATAGAAATAAAATTTTGACAAAATTTTCTATAGAAATAAAATTTTGACAAAATTTTCTATAGAACTAAAATTTTAAAAAAAATGTTTATTAAACAACAACAGAAATAAAATTTTGGCAACATTTTCTATAAAAGTAAAATTTTGACAAAATTTTCTATTGAAATAAAATTTTGGCAAACTTTCTATAGAAATAAAATTTGGACAAAATTTTCTATAGAAATAAAATTTTGACAAATTTTCTATAGAAATAATATTTTTACAAAATTTTCTATAGAAATAAAATTTTGACAAAATTTTAAATCGAAATAAAAATTTGACAAAATTTTCATTGAAAATAAAATTTTGACAAAATATCTTATAGAAATAAAAATTTTACAAACTTTTCTATAGAAATAAAACTTTGACAAAATTTTCTATAGAAATAAAATTTTAACAAAATTTTCTATAGAAACTAAACTAATCTTAAAAACAAACTAATCTTAAAAGCATATGCTATATATATTTTTTGCCTTATATTAAAACATTCACCTTATAATTTTATTATCTTTTGTTTTCTTTTAAATTATAATAATTTCTCTTAATTCTTTAATGGTATTTTAAAAATTTTTGATTTTCTTTATTTATTTGAACCTTACGTTACTTTTCTTTAAATTAAATTAATCACTAAATTAACCAAAATTTCTGAACAGTAAATACAAGTCGTAAGTCTTGTTGTGCAGCATAAATAAAATAAAAAAATTTAGACAAATTTTTATATAGGAATACAATTTTAAATATTCTATAGAAATAAAATTTTGACAACATTTCTATGGAAATAAAATTTTGACAAAATTTTTTATAAGAATAAAATTTTGACAAAATTTTCTTTAGAAATAAAATTTTGACTAAATATAGAAATAAAATTTTGAATTTTTTTTTTTTGGAAATAAAATTTTGACAAAATTTTCTATAGAAATAAAATTTTGACAAAATTTTCTATAGAAATATAGTTTGGAAAAAATTTTTATAGTAATAAAATTTTGACAAAATTTCCTATAGAAATAAAATTGTGACAAAATATTCTATAGAAATAACATTTTGACAAAATTTTCTGTAGAAATAACATTATGACAAAATTTTCTATAAAAGTAAAATTTTGACAAAATTGTATATCGAAATAAATTTTTGAGAAAATTTTCTACAGAAATAAAGTTTTGACAAAATTTCCTATAGAAATAAAATTTTGACAAAATATTGTATAGAAGTAAAATGTTGACAAAATTTTCTATAGAAATAAAATTTTTACAAAATTTTCTGTAGAAATAAAATGTTGACAAAATTTTCTATAGAAATAAAATTTTGACAAAATTGTATATAGAAATAAAATTTTGAAAAAATTTTCAATGGAAATCAAATTTTGACAAACTTTCCTATAGAAATAAAATTGTGACAAAATATTCTAAAGAAATAAAATGTTGACAAAATTTTCAATGAAAATAAAATTTTTGACAAAATTTCTATAAAAATAAAATTTTGACAAAATTTTCTATAGAAATAAAATTTTGACAAAATTTTCGACAGAAATAAAATTTTAGCAAAATTTTCTATAAAAATAAAATTTTGACAAAATTTTCTATAGAAATAAAATTTTGACAAAAGTTTCTATAGAAATAAAAGTTTGACAAAATTGTTTATTGAACAACAACAGAAATAAAAATTTGACAAAATATTCTGTAGAAATAAAATTTAGACAAATTTTTCTAAATAAAATTTTGACAAAATTTTCTATAGAAATAAAATTTTGACAAAATTTTCTATAGAAATGTCAATGAAAATAATTTTTTTTACAAAATTTCTATAAAAATAAAATTTTGACAAAATTTTCTATAGAAATAAAATTTTGACAAAATTTTCTATAGAAATTTAATTTTGACAAATTTTTCTAAAGAAATAAAATTTTGACAAAATTTTCTATAGAAATAAAATCTTGACAAAATTTTCTATAGAAATAAAATGTTAGCAAAATTTTCTATAGAAATAAAATTTTAACAAAATTTTCTATAGAAATACAATTTTGACAAAATTTTCTATAGAACTAAAATTTTTAAAAAATTGTTTATTAAACAACAACAGAAATAAAATTTTGGCAAAATTTTCTATAGAAATAAAACTTTGACAAAATTTTCTATAGAAATAAAATTTTGACAAAATTTTCTATAGAAATAAAATTTTCTATAGAAATAAAATGTTGACAAAATTTTCTATAGAAATAAAATTTTTACAAAATTTTCTGTAGAAATAAAATGTTGACAAAATTTTCTATAGAAATAAAATTTTGACAAAATTGTATATAGAAATAAAATGTTGAAAAAATTTTCAATGGAAATCAAATTTTGACAAACTTTCCTATAGAAATAAAATTGTGACAAAATATTCTAAAGAAATAAAATGTTGACAAAATTTTCAATGAAAATAAAATTTTTGACAAAAATTCTATAAAAATACAATTTTGACAAAATTTTCTATAGAAATAAAATTTTGACAAAATTTTCGACAGAAATAAAATTTTAGCAAAATTTTCTATAAAAATAAAATTTTGACAAAATTTTCTATAGAAATAAAATTTTGACAAAAGTTTCTATAGAAATAAAAGTTTGACAAAATTGTTTATTGAACAACAACAGAAATAAAAATTTGACAAACTATTCTATAGAAATAAAATTTTGACAATTTTTTCTAAAGAAATAAAATTTTGACAAAATTTTCTATAGAAATAAAATTTTGACAAAATTTTCTATAGAAATAAAATTTTGGCAAACTTTTCTATAGAAATAATATTTTAACAAAATTTTCTATAGAAATAAAATTTTGACAAAATTTTCTATAGAACTAAAATTTTTAAAAAATTGTTTATTAAACAACAACAGAAATAAAATTTTGGCAAAATTTTCTATAGAAATAAAACTTTGACAAAATTTTCTATAGAAATAAAATTTTGACAAAATTTTCTATAGAATTAAAATTTTGACAAAATTTTCTATAGAAATAAAATTTTGACAAAATTTTCTATAGAAATAAAATTTTGACAAAATTTTCTATAGAAATATAGTACTAAAATTTTGACAAAATTTCCTATAGAAATAAAATTGTGACAAAATATTCTATAGAAATAATATTTTGACACAATTTTCTGTAGAAATAACATTATGACAAAATTTCACATAGAAATAAAAGTTTGACAAAATTGTTTATTGAACAACAACATAAATAAAATTTTGACAAATTTTTTTAAAGAAATAAAATTTTGACAAAATTTTCTATAGAAATAAAATTTTGACAAAATTTTCTATAGAAATGTCAATGAGAATAAATTTTTTTACAAAATTTCTATAAAAATACAATTTTGACAAAATTTTCTATAGAAATAAAATTTTGACAAAATTTTCTATAGAAATTAAATTTTGACAAATTTTTCTAAAGAAATAAAATTTTGACAAAATTTTCTATAGAAATAAAATTTTGACAAAATTTTCTATAGAAATAAAATGTTGGCAAAATTTTCTATAGAAATAAAATTTTGACAAAATTTTCTATAGAAATAATATTTTGACAAAATTTTCTATAGAATAAAATTTTGACAAAATTTTCAATCGAAATAAAAATTTGACAAAATTTTTATTGAAAACAGAATATTGACAAAATTTCTTATAGGAATAAAATTTTTACAAACTTTTCTATAGAAATAAAACTTTGACTAAATTTTCTATAGAAATAAAATTTTAACAAAATTTTCTATAGAAACTAAACTAATCTTAAGAGCATATGCTATATATATTTTTTGCCTTAAATTAAAACATTCACCTTATAATTTTATTATATTTTGTTTTCTTTTAAATTATAATAATTTCTCTAAATTCTTTAATGGTATTTTAAAAATGTTTGATTTTCTTTATTTATTTGAACCTTACGTAACTTTTCACTAAATTAAATTAATCACTAAATTAAACAAAATTCCTGAACAGTAAATATAAGTCGCAAGTCTTGTTTTGCAGCATAAATAAAATAAAAAAATTTTGACAAATTTTTATATAGGAATACAATTTTAAATATTCTATAGAAATAAAATTTTGACAACATTTTTTATGGAAAAAAAATTTTGACAAAATTTTTTATAGGAATAAAATTTTGACAAAATTTTCTTTAGAAATAAAATTTTGACAAAATATAGAAATAAAATTTTGAAAAAATTTTTTTTGAAATAAAATTTTGACAAAATTTTCTATAGAAATAAAATTTGGCAAAATTTTCTATAGAAATAAAATTTTGACAAAATTGTTTATTCAAACAACAACAGAAATAAAATTTTGGGAAGATTTTCTATAAAAATAAAATTTTGACAAAATTATCTATAAAAATAGAATTAAAAATTTGCGAAAATTAAATTCGATTGTTGCAAAAATCGACTTTCTCAAATCTTAAAAAAAAATCGAAAATCCAACTTTTTCATTCTCTTTATAATTACTACGCTGAATTTCTCAAGCAGAATTTTTAATCACCACATATAGCCCTTTGGACCTCAGAAATAAGTTTGTGGTTGAGAAGAGAAATCATCATCAAACAAAATAAGAATATATGACCAATGAAACTATTTTGTAAAATGCAATGGTTTCCATTTTTTCTCCTTCTTTCTTTCTATTTGAAAAACAAAAGTGCATTAAAGTGCCGTTGTATGTGAAGGAGCTCCTTATCTAACAAATGCGGCACCAGTTTAATTTTTTTTTTCTTCTTTATTTTGGTGACGAACAACATCGACCACAACTGTAGCGATACAAAACAATGCAAGTGGTTGTTGATGTTGTTGTTGCTGCTGCTGGTTTTTTATTGTTATTATTATTTTGCTTTTTTGAGAATGCATTTAATTTTTGTTTTCGGTGCAATTGCAAATTTGTGAGTGTGTCGAAATCAGGGCAAATTCATCATCGTACAAAGAAGATAAGGTTTCACTCACTAACTCGCTCACTCAGTCACATTTGGTGTCCATGGGTTTTTTTCCTCCCAGCCTAACTGTTTCGCCTTATAAGCCACCCATCCCTCCCATCGCCTCCTGGACCTTGTAATGGCTTGATGGAATGTTTTGTAATTTGAGGTTGTTTTTGTTGATTTTTGTGATATTTTTTTGTTATTCGTCGTCTTTGTTTTTGATGTTTTGCACAAAAAATACCCTATGTGAGTGTGGGGTATAGAAATTTGGTTAGGCCATATCCACAATGACCAGTTCCAGTTATTGATTTCCAATAAATTTTTGTGACACAATATAGGTTCAGTAAACCTTATCTGGCCATTTACGAAATGGGGCTTAGGAATTGCAAGGTAGTACCGAAACGGCCTGAGTCGTATAGACAAAGTGGTGGAGCGATTGAAAAAAACTCTGAATATTGCGCTTAAAACTGCATCCTCATCCATACCTACTGAGATACAGCAGACGATGGACTCTTTATCAATGAGTGCTGTGCATTTCTCAATAACATATCCTTAACTCAGAGACTCTACACGCAGAGAAGGAATATGATCACCTCAACCATGTTTCACGAGCAAACTGTTATTTTTAGATGGTGACCACGTAACATTTTTATCGTAACCATGTTATTTTCTCAGAAATTATGTATCTGTTTTCGGAAAGTATTTTATGTTTGGCGAGAAAACAACATTTTTGCGATAAAAATGTTACGTGGTCACCATCCAAAAATAATATTTTGGTCTTGAAACATGATTGAGGTGATCATATTCCTTCTCTGCGTGTATGTTACTTTACTGCCAAGGAAACTACATCAGATTTATTTCACAGACAGTTCATTTTATTGCTTAAAAGCTTATAAAAGTATTTTGCTCTTTTGCATTCAGAAATAATGTTATTTGCGATGGAATTCAATCGTGATAATGCGATTGCTTCATATGTATAACGTTTTCCGATTATCCTTTCATGTCCTCTATTCTTTGCTCGAGGATATAAAAACCCCACTAGGGACTTTCGATATTGCTGATTCCAAGCCCAAATGGAGGGCACTCAAATATTCGATGCGACCAATGCCATACTCATATTTACTTGGTTTTTGATATTTTTTGACAAGCGTTGTTTGCCAAGTGTTGTTAATCATTTTTTTGAGTTTTATAATTTTTTTTTTTTGTAATGCAGAGATAGACATTACATTTGTGTGTTTGTATGTGTATAGAATCATGTACATATGTTTATTATTTGATAGTACAAAGGTGACCTCAATTTGATGAAATTTTATTTTGTTTGTTTTTTTTTTTTGCACACATAATTTTCCTGATAAGAGTTGGGGTTTCAACAAATTTGGTTTGGTTTGGATTTTTTTTTTGTGTGTTACAGAAATTTGCTTTTGTCGTAGCCATACAAAAGGCTTGAAATCTCTATTTACACAGTGTTTGACTAAAGTCATCATGAAATATTTTTTATGAGTATAATTGTAAAGAAAAATATTTATCAAATATTTGCCTGGTGGTATGAATTCTAATTTTTTTATTGGTTTAATTGAAAGTTTTAGGTTAGTACTCTACAAACAGTTAAAAAAAAATTAAATATGCTAACTTGGTAATTGTACGTAGATTGCGTTTTATATTTCGGAATTAGAGAATAAATATTAAGCATCGAAAATCTCTTTATTGTTTTTCAAAAAATTTCCCATTAATTATAAATGTGTTTTTTTTTATTGTATTCGACCTGTATTTTGATTTTTTCAATTAAAAAAAGTATTTTTGATCAAAACGAGCTCGAGGTGTGCATTTTTAATTTATATGTATTCAATATTTCGTCTTTTCATAGAAAGGCTTTATGTGAAAATTTTTTGAAAAGAACAAAAATAATACACCAAGTACACTTTTGCATGCGTTTGAACCAATTGTGGAAGCACTTTTGCCATTCTGATTTAAGTATGTCCAAGACATGAATTCTGAACACATAAACCGCTTCTTCAGGTAGCGAAAAAAGTTGACCTCTCATTTTATTAAGGGAGCCAAGTCTAAACTTTATAAACGAGTTGTGCCGATGTGTGAGAGCTCGCTGTCATGGTGAAGGATGATCCATCTTTGGGGTATGGTTTCCTGAAGACAACTTGCAAACAAATGATTGTGTTCCCGTCAGAAGTGACTATTCTGCGTTGTTCTAATGGTATGATTACGACATGTCCAGTTTCTCCGAAAATCTGGCGATCATTTGCTTGGAAGCAATATTGAATGTATATGAGACCAGTATACACATACAGGACCTGCATACATACACATAAGCATAGTTATAAGGTTTTCTCAATCCCTCGATAGGCCACATGACGGTTTTGCAATATCAGTTGGCGCAGATCATCAATGGATTCCGGAACAACAACTGATTTTGGAGGACCTTTGCGAAATTCTAAAAAAATAATCTACCAAAAATTTGAAACAAATAAAATTACCAAAAATCTACCAAATTTAAACATTTTTATTTCGAAGTTTTTGACCAATTTTGTTTTCAAAATTTTATTTCTATAGAAAATTTTGTCAACATTTTATTTCCATAGAAATTTTTGTCAAAATTTTATTTCTATAGAAAATTTTCGTGAAAATTTTATTTCTATCGTCAATGCTAACAAAGTTTTATTTCTTTAGAAAATTATGTCAAAATTTTATTTCTATAGAAGATTTTGTTAAGATTTTATTTCTATAGAGAATTTTGTCAACATTTTATTTCCATAGAAATTTTTGTCAAAATTTTATTTGTATAGAAAATTTTGTCAAAATTTTATTTCTATAGAAAATTTTGTCAAAATTTTATTTCTATAGAAAATTTTGTCAAAATTTAATTTCTATAGAAAATTTTGTCAAAATTTTATTTCTATAGAAAATTTTGCAAACAAATTAATTCTATAGAAAATTTTGTTAAAATTTTGTTTCTATAGAAAATTTTTCAAAATTTTATTTCTATAGACAATTTTGTCAAAATTTCATTTTTATAGAAAATGTATTTCTATAGAATATTTTTTCAAAATTTTATTTCTACAGAAAATTTTGTTAAAATTTTATTCCTATGGAAAATTTTATCAAAATTTTATTTCTATAGAAAATTTTGTCAAAATTTTATTTCTATAGAAAATAATGCCAAATTTTATTTCTATAGAAAATTTTATCAAAATTTTAATTTCTATCGTCAATGCTATCAAAGTTTTATTTCTTTAGAAAATTATGTCAAATTTTTATTTCTATAGAAAATTATGTCAAAATTTTATTTCTATAGAAGATTTTGTTAACATTTTATTTCTATAGAAAATTTTATCAAAATTTTAGTTCTATAGAAAATTTTGCAAAAAAATTAATTCTATAGAAAATTTGTTATAATTTTGTTTCTATGGAAAATTTTTCAAAATTTTATTTCTATAGACAATTTTGTCAAAATTTTATTTTTATAGAAAATGTATTTCTATAGAAAATTTTTTCAAAATTTTATTTCTACAGAAAATTTTGTTAAAATTTTATTCCTATGGAAAATTTTATCAAAATTTTATTTCTATAGAAAATTTTGTCAAAATTTTATTTCTATAGAAAATAATGCCTAATTTTATTTCTATAGAAAATTTTATCAAAATTTTAATTTCTATCGCTTTATTTCTTTAGAAAATTATGTCAAATTTTTATTTCGATAGAAATTTTTGTCATAATTATATTTCTACAGAAAATTTTGTCAAAATTTAATTTCTATAGAAAATTTTGCCAAAAATTTAATTCTATAGAAAATTTTGTCAAAATTTTATTTCCATAGAAAATTTTGTCAAAATTTGATTTCTATAGAAAACTTTGTCAAAATGTTTCTTCTATAGAAAATTTTGTCAAAATTTTTCTTCTATGGAAAATTTTGTCAAAATTTTTCTTCCATAGAAAATTTTGTCAAAATTTTAGTTCTATAGAAAGTTTTGTCAAAATGTTTTTTTTTATACCCTCCACCATAGGATGGGGGTATATTTACTTTGTCATTCCGTTTGTAGCACATCGAAATATTGCTCTAAGACCCCATAAAGTATATATATTCTGCGTCGTGGTGAAATTCTGAGTCGATCTAAGCATGTCCGTCCGTCCGTCTGTTGAAATCACGCTAACTTCCGAACGAAACAAGCTATCGACTTGAAACTTGGCACAAGTAGTTGTTATTGATGTAGGTCGGATGGTATTGCAAATGGGCCATATCGGTCCACGATTACATATAGCCCCCATATAAACGGACGCCCAGATTTGGCTTGCGGAGCCTATAAGAGTAGCATATTTCATCTGTTCCGGTTGAAATTAGGTACGTGGTGTTAGTATATGGTCTCTAACAACCATGCAAAAATTGGTCCATACCGGTCCATAATTATATATAGCCCCCATATAAACCGATCCCCAGATTTGTCCTCCGGAGCTTCTTGGAGGAGGAAAATTCATCCGATGCGGTTGAAATTTGGAACCAGTTGTTAGAATGTGGTCTCTAACAAACACGTCAGAATTGGTCCATATCGGTCCATAATTATATATAGCCCCCATATAAACCGATCACCAGATTTGTCTTCCGGAGGCTCTTAGAGGAGCAAAATTCATCCGATCTGGTTGAAATTTGGTACGTGGTGTTAGTATATGGTCTCTAACAACCACGCAAGAATTGGTCTATATCGGTCCATAATTATATATAGCCCCCATAGAAATCGATCCCCAAATTTGACTTCCGGAACCTCTTGGAGGAGCAAAATTCATCCGATTCCGTTGAAATTTGCAACGTGGTGTTATTATATGTCCGCTAATAACATTGCCAAAATTGGTTCATATCGGTCTATAGTTAAATATAGCCAATCCCCAATCACACAAAAATTGGTCCATATCGGTTCATACACGCACAGAAAAACCATGTTTGGACATGGTTGCCGCATCCATTTAATGCTTATCTAGAGCATGTAATTGCCGCGAAAACCATGTATTTTGTCTTTGTAAAAATAGTTTTCGAGCGGAGAAAAATTTATGGTGGCAATAAGCATTTGAATGGTTCTCAAATACCGCAAACATGTTCTATCATTTAAATGATAGAATTTGAGACCATTAATTGGTCGGGAAAATCATGTACCTGACCATTCAGTTTTTTTTACTTTTTTACAAGGAAAAAAGTATTTTTATAGGTTAAGTATAGACATGTCTAGAACCATTACATGGCCATAAAGACCATTTACATTTTTTTCGTGACCATTTAATTTTTTAAATTGTTTGCAGCGAAAAGAATTTTTTAAAAAAATTGAGAAGGTACACACGATTTTCATTTTGCGCGTCAGTCGTGTGTTGTTTCTTGGAATGGACGAAGAATACGGATTTACTGTGTTTTGTGTTAATTTATTTATTCAGAAGTGGCACGTGGTTTTATGTGAACACAAAAAAGGAAAGTGTAATTGAAAAAATGTACCTATTTTTTGTTCTGCATTTTGCTATATGGTATCATTTATTTTTATTTGCAGTTACATGATGTCTGCGTTTGTACATTTGGTGGGCACGAAGTAAATATGGAATGATTACTTATTGTTGAAATTGAACCAAACTATTAGTTTATAAATAAATAAAAACAAATAAATAAAGTTGATTTTGTGTTTTCTTTTCTCGAGTGGCGTCCTTTTTTCGACGACGAAAAAAGTTTTTTCATAAAAATCAAAACATTTTAGGTTGTGACCATGTTCTTTTAACTAAAAGAAAAACATTTTTGACGAATAACATAACATTTTAGATCGTGACCATTGTCTTTTAATGGAAACAAAATTCTTTTTATCAATATAATAACATTTTAGATGAAGACAATTGTATTTTTCTTAGAACCATGTTCACTGCGCCAACATGGTTGCAGGCTAAAATGTTACATGGTCGCCGCAAAAATAGCTCCTATCATATTATTTTGCTCTTCGAATATGATTGTGACAATCATGTTTCTTCTCTGCGTGTAAGCACGGTTGCCACTCGAGCCAAAAATAATCTACCAAAATTTTATTTTTATAGAAAACTTTGTCAAAATTTTATTTCTATAAAAATTTTGTCAAAACTTTATTTCTATAGAAAATTTTATCAAAATTTTATTTCTATAGAAAAATTTGTTAAAATTTTATTTCTATAGAAAATTTTGTGAAAATTTTATTTCTATAGAAAATGTTGTCAAAATTTTATTTGTATAGAAACTTTTGTCAAAATTTTATTTCTATAGAAATATTTGTCAAACTTAATTATATACGTATTTAATCGGCCTTTTTTGGTTTAATATATACCACGTATGGACTATGTGGTATATATTACGGTGGTAGGAAGTTTTAAGATACCTTGCCATCGGCAAGTGTTACCGCAACCCATGTAATTCTATTGTGGATGACAGTCTTCAGTGGAAGTTTCTACGCAATCCATGGTGGAGGGTACATAAGCTTCGGCCTGGCCGAACTTACGGCCGTATATACTTGTTTATTATTGTTATTTCGTTTTGTTCTCTAATCCGGAAATATAAAAAAATAAGGCTTCGTACAACAAATTTCAATTCTGATGACATTATTATAACTTGGCATTTGTCCAGAAGATATTCTTTTCAGAAAGATCACATACAGCCATGTCTCATCTTAGACAATTATCCATTCATTTTGGTTTTTGGTTATCTCTACAACCAGTTTTGGTTTGACCAATTTGGGCCTTTTTACCAGCATAGTGTGTCGCCATATAAATGTCTTGGAGAATCACAGCATAGAATATGAACTACGAAATATTATGCCTTTATCAGTTTGTGTGTTTTTTTTTTTTTTAATTTTAGTTGGTGTTCTTCTTCCCATTGGTGATGGTGGTGGTGATGTTCTATCTGAGTAATACTTAAAATTCCAACATTCGTACATGATTTGGAAGACATTACGATGTGCCATTTAGCTAAATGCCAATTCGACTGATTTGTCACATTAAATGGCTTATTTTAGTGGGAATTTACACAGAAAATAACAGTTTTCGCACTTGATCTTGACGTCTTAAGTGAGCGCGTGCGCAACAAAAGTCTATGGACTCACAGAAACAAAAGTCAGCCAGCCAGCTAGCTAGCTTGCTAGCCAACTAGCCTGCCGTCTAGTAATGGCACATGGAGGAAGACTATCAGCAGAAACCGCAAACAACAACATTAACGAATGCAAAAGTGGTTTTGGCCAAAATCGTTTTGGACAGAAATTTCGATCTGTCTGGCTTTTAAGTAGAAACTGAAAAGAACACCACCAGGAATGGTTAAACTACCAAAATGGACTATACACTGCCACCAACACCACCATCACCGCCAGCCCAATGGAACGGAACATGATTTCTTTGGTACGTCTCCATCTAAGTTCATGTCTATGGCCATGACGATTTTTTTTTGTTTTCTCGTTCACATTTTCATTTCTCTACACTGTACAATATGTAATAGAATATTGATGGTTGATATGTTGATGTGTGTGTACAGGGTGGCTGATATACAAAGCAACAAAGTTAAAAGCTATATTTTTTAAATTTATTGTTCAAAAGCAAAAAATGTCGGCAATAACATCAAATTTTAGAATCAGTTTAGATTTTTTCGAATAGGCTAACTTTTAAAATTATGGCCTTCAAACGGCCGGAAAAGCCATCACATTCTGCACGAAAATAGTTATTCGGTATTTTGGCCCATTCTCCGCCCTCCTGAGATAATTGATACTTTGGTATTTTTTAATGTCAATCTTACTCTCCAAAATGTCCCCGGCGCAAAAGACCAACGGATTGAGATCCAGAGATTTTGGTTGTGGCGTAGAAATGAAACGAGGGAACCCTTTTTCGGCCATTCTTAGTTGACGCGTACTGAGTGCGATGGTGTTGAAATTCGGTAACTGGCCACGTTCGTACAAGCGAAGCAACTCTGTCGCCCTTTCCAGCCTAATTTTGGTTTGTGCATCTGTGAGCTATTGCACTTTTTAGACTTTCAATGGCCTTAGGGTAGGTTAGACTGTAAAGGATGACACCGACTCTTAAAATAAAATTTATGTCCACTTAGGTCACTATAAGTCCATTGTGATTCCTTGAGGTAATTTTCTCATCTTTTTTTCTTATAGTTTGATCTTCTCAAGAATTCCCATTTATCCGCCTTCTTTAAAGTTTCTTAACATATTCAACCAGAGACCCTGATGAAGGCAAGAATGTTCCTTAAGCTACACTACCGCAGATTGGTGAGAACTTGAAAGAAAAAGAAGCCCAGTATCTTGTATCAGTTAATGGATAATGCTGGGCACTGGGACAAGAACTGATGAGGCTTCCGTAGCTTCCGGGCCCAGACACCATCTGCAGATGTCATCACCTTTAAAGCCTAGTCTTACCATATTTTTTCCTAGAATATTATGCCCAGTTGCAATCGTACCAAAAATATTCTACCAAGATTTGAAGAAAATTTTACCAAAAATCTACCAAATTTAAAGAAAATCTAGTTTTGAAAGTTTGATTAAATGTTTGTGGTTAGTACTAAACATATGTTTGTTTTTTGTTTTCTTCGACAGAAATGCTTTTCTTTTTATTTTAGCACTTTATTTCAATATTTGCAATATTATCTGTTATGGACCTGTTAGCGACAAAAATTTTAAAGGTATTGAATGTATAGAAAATTTGGTCAAATTTTTATTCTAAATACAATTTTATTAATATTTTATTTCTGTAGAAAATTTTATCAAAAAATTTTTTTTTTCTATAGAAAATTATGTCAACATTTTATTTGTATAGAAAATTTTGTCAAAATTTTATTTCTATCGAAAATTTCGTGAAAAAATTATTTCTCTAGAAACTTTTGTCAAAATTTATTTCTATAGAAAATTTGTTTTCAAGATTTTATTTGTATAGAAAATTTTGTCGAATTTTTTTTTCGATAGAAAATTTTATCAAAATTGTATCTTGATAGAAAATTTTGTCAAAATTTTATTTTTATGGAAAATTTTGCCAAACTTTTATCTCTACAGAAAATTTTGTCAAAATTATATTTCTATAGAAAATTTTGTCCAAATTTTATTTCTATAGAAAATTTTGACAAAATTTTATTTTATTTCTATAGAAAATTTTGTCAAAATTTTATTTGTATTGAAAATTTTGTCAAAATTTTATATCTATAGAAAATATTATCATTTTTTTATAGAAAATTATGTCAAAATTTTATTTGTATAGAAAATTTTGTCAAAATTTTATTTCTATCGAAAATTTTGTGAAAAAATTATTTCTATAGAAACTTTTGTCAAAATTTTATTTCTATAGAAAATTTTGTCATTTTTTTTTCTGTAGAAAATTTTATTAAAATTTTATTTCGATAGAAAATTTTGTCAAAATTTTATTCCTATAGAAAATTTTGCCAAAATTTTATTTCTATAGAAACTTTTATTCAAGATTTTATTTGCATAGAAAATTTTGGGACAAGAACTGATGAGGCTTCCGTAGCTTCCGGGCCCAGACACCATCTGCAGATGTCATCACCTTTAAAGCCTAGTATTACCATATTTTTTCCTAGTATATTATGCCCTGTTGTAATCGTACCAAAAATATTCTACCAAGATTTGAAGAAAATTTTACCAAAAAATCTACCAAATTTAAAGAAAATTTAATTTTGAAAGTATTGATTAAATTTTTGTGGTTAGTATGTAATATGTTTTTTTTTTCTTCTACAGAAATGCTTCTCTTTTTATTTTAGCACTTTATTTCAATATTTGCAATATTATCTATTATGGACCTGTTAGCGACAAAAATTTTAAAGGTATTGAATGTATAGAAAATTTGGTCAAATTTTTATTCTAAAGACAATTTTATCAATTTTTTATTTCTGTAGAAAATTTTATCAAATTTTTTTTTCTATAGAAAATTATGTCAACATTTTATTTGTATAGAAAATTTTGTCAAAATTTTATTTCTATCGAAAATTTCGTGAAAAAATTATTTCTCTAGAAACTTTTGTCAAAATTTTATTTCTATAGAAAATTTTTTCAATGTTTTATTTGTATAGAAAATTTTGTCGAATTTTTTTTTCTATAGAAAATTTTATCAAAATTGTATTTTGATAGAAAATTTTGTCAAAATTTTATTTTTATGGAAAATTTTGCCAAATTTTTATCTCTAAAGAAAATTTTGTCAAAATTTTATTTCTATAGAAAATTTTGACAAAATTTTATATCTATAGGAAATTTTACCAATTTTTTTTTCTATAGAAAATTATGTCAAAATTTTATTTGCATAGAAAATTTTGTCAAAAATTTATTTCTATCGAAAATTTTCGAAAAAATTATTTCTCTAGAAACTTTTGTCAAAATTTTATTTCTAAAGAAAATTTTTTCTATGTTTTATTTATATAGAAAATTTTGTTAATTTTTTTTTTATAGAAAATTTTATCAAAATTGTATTTCGATAGAAAATTTTGTCAAAATTTTATTCCTATAGAAAATTTTGTGAAAAAATTATTTCTCTAGAAACTTTTGTCAAAATTTTATTCCTATAGAAATTGTTTTCAAAATTTTATTTGTATAGAAAATTTTGTCAAAATTTTATTTCTATAGAAAATTTTGTCAAAATTTTATTTCTATAGAAAATTTTGTCAAAATTTTATTTCTATAGAAAAATTTGTCAAAATTTTATTTCTATAGAAAATTTTTTCAAACTTTTATTTCTCTAGAAAATTTTGTCAACATTTTATTTCAATAGAAAATGTTGTCATAATTTTGTTTCTATAGACAATTTTGTCATTTTTTTATAGAAATTATTATTTCTATAGAAAATTCTATTAAAATTGTATTTCTGTAGAAAATTTTGTCAAAATATTATTTCTATAGAAAGTGTTGTCAAACTTTTGTTTCTTTAGAAATTTTTGTCAGAATTTTTAAAGGTATTGAATTTATAGAAAATTTGGTCAAATTTTTATTCCACAAACAATTTTATCAACATTTTATTTCTATAGAAAAGTTTATCAAATTTTTTTTCTATAGAAAATTATGTCAACATTTTATTTCTATAGAAAATTTTGTCAAAATTTTATTTCTATCGAAAATTTTGTGAAAAAATTATTTCTATAGAAACTTTTGTCAAAATTTATTTCTATAGAAAATTTGTTTTCAAGATTTTATTTGTATAGAAAATTTTGTTGATTTTTTTTTCTATAAAAAATTTTGTCAAAATTGTATTTTGATAGAAAATTTTGTCAAAATTTTATTTCTATCGAAAATTTTCGAAAAAATTATTTCTCTAGAAACTTTTGTCAAAATTTTATTTCTATATAAAATTTTTTCAATGTTTTATTTGTATAGAAAGTTTTGTAAATTGTTTTTGTTTCTATAGAAAATTTTATCAAAATTGTATTTCGATAGAAAATTTTGTCAAAATTTTATTCCTATAGAAAATTTTGTCAAAATTTTATTTCTATAGAAAATTTTGTGAAAAAATTATTTCTCTAGAAACTTTTGTCAAAACTTTATTCCTATAGAAATTTTTTTCAAGATTTTATTTGTATAGAAAATTTTGTCAAAATTTTATTTCTATAGAAAATTTTGTCAAAATTTTATTTCTATAGAAAATTTGGTCAAACTTTTATTTCTATAGAAAATTTTGTCAAAATTTTATTTCAATAGAAAATGTTGTCAAAATTTTATTTCTATAGAAAATTGTGTCAAAATTTTATTTGTATGGAAAATGTTGTAAATTTTTTTCAATAGACAGTTTTGTCATTTTTTTATAGAAAATATTATTTCTATAGAAAATTCTATTAAAATTGTATTTCTGTAGAAAATTTTGTCAAAATTTTATTTCTAACATATAGAAAATTTTTATTTCTGTAGAAAATTTTGTTAAGATTTTATTTCTATAGAAAATGTTGTCAAAATTTTATTTCTATAGAAAAATTTTTAAATTTTTTTTTCTATAGAAAATTTTCTCAAAATTTTGTTTCTATAGAACATTTTATACCTCTTAGTTGGAAAGGTTTATGTTGCTGTTTTCTTTATGGGCAAATCAAGATTTTATTTCTATAGAAAATGTTGTTAAAATTTTATTTCTATAGAAAAGTTTTTAAATTTTTTTTCTATAGAAAATTTTATCAAAATTTTGTTTCTATAGAAAATTTTATACCTCTTAGTTGGAAAAGTTTATGTTGCTGTTTTCTTTATGGGCAAATCAAGATTTTATTTCTATAGAAAATTTTGTTAAAATTTTATTTCTATAGAAAAGTTTTAAATTTTTTTTCTATAGAAAATTTTCTCAAAATTTTGTTTCTATAGAAAATTTTATACCTCTTAGTTGGAAAGGTTTATGTTGCTGTTTTCTTTATGGGCAAATCAATTGGGCGAATTCCCATCATTACGTCTAAAGCGGCAGTAGTTATCGCTAGTAATATAAATAAGTGTAATTTTGTTTATCCTGTTAAGTCTCAATATCTGATGATGGTGGTTTGCGATTGTCTACCAAACGTGGCTGCCATATGTAGCCGCAGTATAAAGCCAATATCGTTCCTCGACTTATTTTTGAAAGAGTACATTACTGCATAGACCATCTTTTGGGTGATTTGCGGTATTTTCTATCCAGTTCAGTTTAGAGTCTAAGGCAACTCCCAAATATCTTGCTGACTTCGAGAGACTCAACTTCGTCTCATGAAATTCAGGCACTTTGTATCCAAGCTTTTTTTCCAGATTTTACACCCAATCCACATCCTCTAGTCCAGTTTGAAAGATATTGTAAAGCCTCACTCAACACGCCAATGGACTTAGTGAAAACTATTTTTTCAGTATATGTGATCTCTTGATATGTTCAGAATTTTCCGGTTAGTCGTTGGCCTTTGTGAACGAGTACAAGGCTACCGTGGACTTTCTCGCCTTTTCTAGAATACTAAGCTTGAAATTCAGCCTCCTGTCCAATATAACTTCAAGATACTTTGCATACTCACGATGGGGAATTTTAATACCACCTAAGGAGATCGACTTAAGCGTGGGAATTTTGCGTTATATGCAGTACATGACTAGTTCTGTCTTTGCAGAATTTGTCCCTAGACAATTCTCTTTAGCCCATTGTTTAGTCATCCGGAGGCCTTTCTGTATAATATCTCTAATTGTGAACAGGAATTCACGTGACCGCCACATTATCTGCATATGTCAGCCTTTATTTTTCTGTGGAAACCAGAAGGTTGTTTATAGCAACATTCCAAAGAAGGGGTGATAGAACTGCTCTTTGGGGACTGAGTCTGTCCACATACCTTTGAATGTTTGCTTGTCCTAGTGTGGCTGTCACCAATGTGGTATCACAATGGACTTAATAGTCTAAGTGAGCCTGATACATCGGGCTGCTACCTAACCTAACCTAGTGTGGCTGAAATACATCTCTTCGTTAGAATTTCGTCTAACAGCCTAAGTATTCCTTGGTCAACATTCAGAGTTGTCAATCCATTTAATATAGAGCTCGGATGGACATTGTTGAATGCCCCTTCGATGTCTAGAAAAGCCACAATTATGTATTCATTAACAAATAGTGAGTTTTCAATAAAACTGACTAGTTCATGCAATGTGGTCTCAATAGACCTATCCTTCGAGTATGCGTGTTGTCGTTTCGAGAGCAATGTTGAATCGATGTTAGTTCTACGAAGAGGTGATAGAACTCCTCCTTGCGGAGTGCCTCTGTCCACATATCATATTGTTTCGAGAGCTATCTTGAATCGATGCTAGTTCTAAGATTCTTAAGATTCTTCAGATTCTTAAGAAAGGATAAGCTGATTGGTCAGAAATCCCTTTGACTCCCACTCGAGTCAGAGGCGTTTCGCTCTTTAGGTATGAAAACGATTTTTGTTTCCCTCCACCTTTCTAGAATATATATACAGCCTTCATATATCGCCGACAACCACGGGATAACTCTGTCAGTCACTGCTTGTAACTCCGCCGGAGTAATTCCCTCAGGGAGCCACTGTAGTGCAATGGTTAGCATGCCCGCCTTACATACACAAGGTCGTAGGTTCGATTCCTGCTCCGACCGAACACCAAAAAGGTTTTCAGCGGTGGATTATCCCACCTCAGTAATGCTGGTGACATTTCTGAGGGTCTCAAAACTTCTATAAGTGGTTTCACTGCAATGTGGAACGCCGTTCAGACTCGGCTATAAAAAGGAGGTCCCTTGTCATTGAGCTTAACATGAAATCGGGCAGCACTCAGTGATAAGAGAGAAGTTCACCAATGTGGTATGGACTGAATAGTCTAAGTGAGCCTGATACATCGGGCTGCCACCTAACCTATCCTACCTATCCTAATTCCCTCAGGTCCGGAGGATTTGAAAATTCCAAATTCATCAAAACCCCTAGATGAAGGTCAAAATCAATACATCCTAGTGAACTCTTTTTGAGTGTGGACTTCGAAGCTGATCCTTAAAAACTATAGTAGATATGTTTTATGAACCAAAACGTTTAGTCTCATTCTTCTTCTCTCAAGCTGCCAGTTCAACCTTACTTCAATTTTTCTCAGTTTAAGCCATAAACATAAAAATCTGAATTTATGTCGTTCTTAACATTCGAAATACTTTAGATGTCTTTTTCAAAACCATTTGTTGGTGGTACTAAAGAACATGGATTGATTGTGTTTTTCCTGTTGATGGGTTTCTCGATCATTTTGTTGCTTTTTTGATTTCCGCTCCACTCCCTTGTTTCATTCTATCTTCCATTTGGGTACAAATAAGAGTTTATGCAAGAACGGCTTTAAGTTTACGAGTATAACAAAGATATTTACACCAATGTTGAGTGCTGGTGGTGATATGACGTTCAAATCGATCTATGCAACTGGGTCATGATCAATGACAACTCAGTCAACGTACCAGAGGAGACTGCCAAAGAATAATTCTTTGTTTTTGTTACTCAAGCATGACATGATCGCGAATAAATCCAGTATCTAAAAGATTATGGCGTGTGTATATGCAATGTTGTGATCATGTAACGATCGATACAGAGCGATGTTAAATGTGATCGTTTAAAATGGGTTCCCCAGTAAAATTCAATATTTTGTGTGTTACGGAAATTGGACTCATGTTCTTATTACTCTTTATTACTCTAACGAAACGTTTGTAGCTCATAACGAAATATCAATTGTCGATCATGTAATGTATATATATTCTTGATTTTGAGACCCATTGTGATGCAATGGTTAGAACATACCAGCCATGTATTCAAAGGATAATGGATTAGTGTTGTAAATTTTGATTACTTTTGACTACTCGTTACTACTCGTTACTTTTGAATTGAGTACTCGTTACTACTCGTTACTTTTATAAAAAAAATTAAAAAAGACATTGTGGGCAATTTTTAATAATATCTTCCTCTTTTTTTATTTAAAAACAGTATAAAAAACCAAATTACATTATCCAGTTTTATTCTAGGGTTATAAAATGTGGTGTTGTAGATATATGAGTCTCGTTAGAAAAAGATTTTCACCAATCATTCAAATGTTTAGAGCCAATTTCGTATTCACTATTTGGTATTTTTTCGTCAGGGTATATCTAAATGGCATTGTGTATTACTGATGCTTGCAATTTGCAAACTTTTTAAATCCACCATTTTCCACCATTGACAGTGGATGAAAATATTTAGCGATCATTTTTATCGTGAGACCCAATGTTGAAATTATCCAAGGGTTTTTGAATAAGCTTGGGTACCTTCTCTGAAAAAAATTGGATTGAACCAGCTGAAGTCAACGACATTATTATTCATACTATTCGCATGAGACGTGATCCATGTGATGCTTTAAATTATAGCTCCCACCTAAACCCAATGCAAATTTTTTCAAATGCAACCGTTTTTAAGAAATCAGATAAATTTTTCACTTTGTTCAAAGGTGAAGCCATATATCCTTTTCGTGTTATTTTAACTGATAAAACGATTTTCGAAAACTTCGATTAATATTTTCCAAGAAGTCAAGAATTTTACTTCCAAACCGCCAACTTACTTACCGTCAGAAGAAAAAAAACTGGCATTGAAGATATTGAGTACTCTTTTACTAGTAACGAGTACTCAAAAAATTAGTCAGTAACGAGTACTTGTAATCAAATACTCGTTACTTTCCCAACACTATAATGGATTCAATCCCACTCTCGAGCCAAAAAGTTTTTCAACATTAGATGGGTTCATTGTGACAACAATGAATTTTTATTTTGGACCAATATTTTTCAAAAAAAAAAATTAATAGCATTTAAAAGTTATTTCTGTAAAAAATGTTATAAAACTTTTATTTTTATAGAAAATTTTGTTAAAACTTTACTTCTATAGAAAATTTTATTTGTATAGAAAATTTTGTCAAAATTTTATTTCTATAAAAAAACGTCATCAAAATATTTTTTTTTTTAGAAAATGTTGTCAAAATTTTATTTCTATAGAAAATTTGATAACATTTTATTTCTATAGAAATTTTTTCAAAATTTTGTTTTTATAGAAAATTTTGTCAAAATTTTATTAAAATTTTAGTTTAATAGAAAATTTTGTCAAAATTTTATTTCTATAGATAGTTATCGTAAAATTGTATGTCTATGTAAAATTTTTACGAAATTTTCTTCCTATAGAAAAATTTGTCCACATTTTATTTCTATAGAAAATTTTGTCAAAATTTTATTTCTGTAGAAAATTTTATTAAAATTTTAGTTCATTAGAAAATTTTGACAATGTGTAATTTTATAGAAAATTTTGTCAAAATTTTATTTCTATAGAAAATTTTGTCAAAATTTTATTTGTATAGAAAATTTTGTCAAAATTTTATTTCTAAAGCCAATTTTGCTAAAATTTTATTTCTAAAGACAATTTTGCCAAAATTTTATTTCTATAGGAAGTTTTTTTCAAAATTTTATTTCTATAGATAGTTATCGCAAAATTGTATGTCTATATAAAACTTTTACAAAATTTTCTTCCTATAAAAAATTTGTCAACAGTTTATTTCTATAGAAAATGTTGTCAAAATTTTATTTCTCTAGAAAAATTTGACAATGTGTAATTTTATAGAAAATTTTGTCAAAATTTTATTTCTATAGACAATTTTGCCAAAATTTTATTTCTATAGACAGTTTTGCCAAAATTTTATTTCTTTAGAAAACGTCGTCAAAATTTCATTTCTATAGAAAATTTTGTCTAAATTTTATTTCTATAGAAAATGTCGTAAATTTTTTTTTTTTGGAAAATGTTGTCAAAATTTTATTTCTATAGAAAATCTGATAAAATTTTATTTCTATAGAAATTTTCAATATTTTATTTTTATAGAAAATTTTGTCAAAATTTTATTTCTGTAAAAAAATTTATTAAAATTTTCTTCCTATAGCAAAATTTGTCAACATTTTATTTCTATAGAAAATTTTGTCAAAATTTTATTTCTGTAGAAAATTTTATTAAAATTTTAGTTCATTAGAAAATTTTGACAATGTGTAATTTTATAGAAAATTTTGTCAAAATTTTATTTCTTTAGAAAATTTTGTCAAAATTTTATTTGTATAGAAAATTTTGTCAAAATTTTATTTCTAAAGACAATTTTGCCAAAATTTTATTTCTAAAGACAATTTTGCCAAAATTTTATTTTTATAGAAAATTTTGTCAAAATTTTATTTCTATAGATAGTTATCGCAAAATTTTATGTCTATATAAAACTTTTACAAAGTTTTCTTCCTATAAAAAAATTTGTCAACATTTTATTTCGATAGAAAATTTTGTCAAAATTTTATTTCTGTAAAAAATTTTATTAAAATTTTAGTTTAATAGAAAATTTTGTCAAAATTTTATTTCTATAGATAGTTATCGTAAAATTGTATGTCTATGTAAAAGTTTTACAAAATTTTCTTCCTATAGAAAAATATGTCCACATTTTATTTCTATAGAAAATTTTGTCAAAATTTTATTTCTGTAGAAAATTTTATTAAAATTTTAGTTCATTAGAAAATTTTGACAATGTGTAATTTTATAGAAAATTTTGTCAAAATTTTATTTCTATAGAAAGTTTTGTCAAAATTTTATTTGTATAGAAAATTTTGTCAAAATTTTATTTCTAAAGCCAATTTTGCTAAAATTTTATTTCTAAAGACAATTTTGCCAAAATTTTATTTCTATAGGAAGTTTTTTTTTTTCAAAATTTTATTTCTATAGATAGTTATCGCAAAATTGTATGTCTATATAAAACTTTTACAAAATTTTCTTCCTATAAAAAATTTGTCAACATTTTATTTCTATAGAAAATGTTGTCAAAATTTTATTTCTCTAGAAAAATTTGACAATGTGTAATTTTATACAAAATTTTGTCAAAATTTTATTTCTATAGACAATTTTGCCAAAATTTTATTTCTATAGACAGTTTTGCCAAAATTTTATTTCTTTAGAAAACGTCGTCAAAATTTCATTTCTATAGAAAATTTTGGCTAAATTTTATTTCTATAGAAAATGTCGTAATTTTTTTTTTTGGAAAATGTTGTCAAAATTTTATTTCTATAGAAAATCTGATAAAATTTTATTTCTATAGAAATTTTCAATATTTTATTTTTATAGAAAATTTTGTCAAAATTTTATTTCTGTAAAAAATTTTATTAAAATTTTCTTCCTATAGCAAAATTTGTCAACATTTTATTTCTATAGAAAATTTTGTCAAAATTTTATTTCTGTAGAAAATTTTATTAAAATTTTAGTTCATTAGAAAATTTTGACAATGTGTAATTTTATAGAAAATTTTGTCAAAATTTTTTTTCTATAGAAAATTTTGTCAAAATTTTATTTCTGTAGAAAATTTTATTAAAATTTTAGTTCATTAGAAAATTTTGACAATGTGTAATTTTATAGAAAATTTTGTCAAAATTTTATTTCTTTAGAAAATTTTGTCAAAATTTTATTGGTATAGAAAATTTTGTCAAAATTTTATTTCTAAAGACAATTTTGCCAAAATTTTATTTCTAAAGACAATTTTGCCAAAATTTTATTTTTATAGAAAATTTTGTCAAAATTTTATTTCTATAGATAGTTATCGCAAAATTTTATGTCTATATAAAACTTTTACAAAATTTTCTTCCTATAAAAAAATTTGTCAACATTTTATTTCGATAGAAAATTTTGTCAAAATTTTATTTCTGTAGAAAATTTTGGTTCATTTGAAAATTTTGTCAAAATTTTTTTTTGTAGAAAATTTTATTAAAATTTAAGTTCATTAGAAACTTTTGACAAAGTGTAATTTTATAGAAAATTTTGTCAACATTTTTCTGTAGAAAATATTGTCAAAATTTTATTTCTATAGAAAATTTGATAGATAATTATTTCTATAGAAATTTTTTTCAAAATGTTATTTTTATAGAAATTTTCGTCAAAATTTAATGTCTGTAAAATTTTTTATTAAAAATTTAGTTCAATAGAAAATTTTTTCAAAATTTTATTTTTATAGAAAATTTTGTCAAAATTTTATTTCTATAGATAGTTATCGCAAAATTTTTACTTTTACAAAATTTTCTTCCTATAAAAAAATTTGTCAACATTTTATTTCTATAAAAATTTATTTCTGTAGAAAATTTTATTAAAATTTTAGTTCATTAAAAAATTTTGTCAAAAGTTTATTTTTTATAGAAAATTGTGACAACATTTTATTTCTATAGAAAATTTTGTCAAAATTTTATATTTATATTTATCGAAGCCAAAATTACTATAAACTACTCGATGGTGCAGTAAACGTGACGGTCGATACTCGCTCATAGTTAACCTTTCACAAATTACTGCAGAAGCTGGAAGGAAGGAAAACTACTTAAGTCTTATATAAGTGAATTGCTGTTTAGAGAAAATTGTATAAAATCACTTTTTGGCTTATTAGAGCCAATTTCCATACTAATTAAAAATTTTCAAAATTGTAGCTAGTCATTCGTTGATGCAGCTAAAGCTTGGACCACGAAAACCAAGAATAGTTTGAAGTTGTGAATGGGAGATGTAAATCTAGTAGAGTTTTGAATAAAAATATAAAACATTATTTGCATACCTTTTATCGGGGAGCTTAACTAAATTAAATTACAAAATATTCACAATTTCTTTAATTCCAAATTAGGTTTTCTACACTATGTTTACGACGTTTGCGACATACGTATTACACCATCGTAAATGTATGTCGCAAAAGTCACAGTTTGCGACAGGCCAACCCTGGTAATAATATAGTAATAAAATTTTGACAAAATTTTCTATAGAAATAAAATTTTGGTAGATTATTTTTGGGGATAGGCTATATATAACTATAGACGGATATGGACCAATTGTTGCATGGTTGTTAGCGGCCATATACTAGCGGATCGGGTGAATTTTGCTCTTCCAAGGGGCTCCGGAGGACAAATCTGGGAATGGGTTTATATGGGGGCCATATACTAACACCACGTACCGAATTTCAACCGAATCGGTTGAATTTTCCACATCCATGAGGCTCCAGAGGTCAAATCTGGGGTTCGGTTTATATGGGGACTATATATAATTATGGACCGATGTGGACCAATTTTTGCGTAGTTGTTAGAGACCATATACTAACACCATATACCAAGGTTAGGTTAGGTTAGGTGGCAGCCCGATGTATCAGGCTCACTTAGACTATTCAGTCCATTGCGATACCATATACAACATATACCAAATTTCGGATGAAATTTGCTTCTCTGAAAGGCTCCCTAAGCCAAACCGGGGGATCGGTTTATATGGGGCTATATATAATTATGGACCGATGTGGACCAATTTTTGCGTAGTTGTTAGAGACCATATACTAACACCATGTACCAATTTTCAGCCGGATCGGATGAAATTTGCTTCTGTTAGAGGCTCCGCAAGCCGAATCGGGGGATCGGTTTATATGGGGGCTATATGTAATTATGGACCGATATGGACCAATTTTTGCATGGGTGTTAGAGACTATATACTAACAACATGTACCAAATTTCAACCGGATCGGATGAATTTTGCACCTCCAAGAGGCTCCGCGAGCCAAATCTGAGCGTTGGTTTATATGGGGGCTATACGTAAAAGTGGTCCGATATGGCCCATTTGCACTACCATCCGACCTACTTCAATAACAACTATTTGTGCCAAGTTTCAAGTCGATAGCTTGTTTCGTTCGGAAGTTAGCGTGATGTCAACAGACGGACGGACGGACGGACATGCTTAGATCGACTCAGAATTTCACCACGACGCAGAATATATATACTTTATGGGGTCTTAGAGCAATATTTCGATGTGTTACAAACGGAATGACAAAATTAATATACCCCCATCCTCTGGTGGAGGGTATAAAAATTAAAAGTTAGTTTTTGGTTGTACAAATCCGCAGTTCATGATATTAATATTCATCAGACAATATCAGAAAAGATTATGCATTTAATTTCTGTAGAAAATGTTGTCAAAATTTCATTTCTATAGAAAATTTTGTTAAAATTGTATTTCTATAGAATATTTTGCCAAAATTTAAAGCTGAGATCAAAACAACAAATATGATTGAAGTAGAAACAACCAATAAAAAACAAAACACGAATAAAATTTTATTTCTATAGAAAATTTTGTCAAAATTCTTTTTCTATAGAAAATGTTGTCAAAATTTTATTTCTATCGAAAATTTTGTCAAAATTTTATTTCTATCGAAAATATTGTCAACATTTCATTTCTATAGAAAATTTTGTCAAAATTTCATTTCTATAGAAAATTTTGTCAAAATTCTATTTCTATAAAAAATGTTGTCAAAATTGTATTGCAATAGAAATTTTTTCAAAAATTTTATTTCTATAGAAAATTTTATCAAAATTTTATTTCTATAGAAAATTTTCTCAAAACTATATTTCTACATGAAATTTTCTCAAGATTTTATTTCTATAAATTTTGTCAATTTTTTTTTTCTATAGAACATTTTGTCAAAATTTTATAGTATATAAAAGTAAAATGTATTTCTATAGAAAATTTTATCAAAATTTTATTTCTACAGAAAATTTTGTCAAAATATTATTTGTATAGAAAATTTTATCAAAACTTTATTTCTACAGACAATTTTGTCCAAATTTAATTTCAACAGAAATTGTTGTCAAAATTTTATTTCTGTAGAAAATTTTTTTTAAATTTTATTTCTATACAAAATTTTTACAAAATTTCATTTCTATAGAAAATTTTGTCAAAATGTTATTTCTATAGAAAATTTTGTCAAAATTTTATTTCTATAGAATAGTTTGTCAAAATTTTATTTCTATAGAAAATTTTGTCAAAATTTAATTTCTATAGAAAATTTTGTCAAAATTTTATTTCTATAGAAAATTTTCTCAAGATTTTATTTCTATAAATTTTGTCAATTTTTTTTTCTATAGAACATTTTGTCAAAATTTTATAGTATATAGAAGTAAAATGTATTTCTATAGAAAATTTTATCAAAATTTTATTTCTACAGAAAATTTTGTCAAAATATTATTTGTATAGAAAATTTTATCAAAACTTTATTTCTACAGACAATTTTGTCCAAATTTAATTTCAACAGAAATTGTTGTCAAAATTTTATTTCTGTAGAAATTTTTTTTTAAATTTTATTTCTATAGAAAAGTACAAAATTTTGACAAAATTTCATTTCTATAGAAGATTTTGTCAAAATGTTATTTCTATAGAAAATTTTGTCAAAAATTTGTTTCTATAGAAAATTTTGTCAAAAATTTGTTTCTATAGAAAATTTTGTCAAAATTGTATTGCTATAGAAAATTTTGTCAAGATTTTGTTGTATTGAAAGTTTTATTGTCATAAAAAATAGAAAATTTTGTCAAAATGTTATTTCTATAGAAAATTTTGTCAAAAATTTGTTTCTATAGAAAATGTTGTCAAAATTGTATTGCTATAGAAAATTTTGTCAAGATTTTATTCTATTGAAAGTTTTATTGTCATAGAAAATTTTATCAAAATTTTATTGCTATATGAATTTTTCTCAAGATTTTATTTCTATTTGTTTCTATAAATTTGTCAAAATTTAATTTCTATAGAAAATTTTGTCAAAATTTTATTTGATATAGAAATAAAATTTATTTCTATAGAAAATTTTATCAAAATTTTATTTCTACAGAAAATTTTGTCAAATCTTTATTTCTATGGAATATTTTGTAAAAATTTTGCTTGTATAAACAATTTTGTTAAAAATTTAATTTCTATAGAAAAAGTTGTTAAAATTTTATTTCTATAGAAAATTTTGCCAAAAATTTAATTTCAATAGAAAATTTTATCAAAATTTTATTTCTACAGAAAATTTTGTCAAAATTTTATTTCTATAGAAAATTTTGTCAACATTTTAGTTCTATAGAATATTTTTGTCAAAATATTATTGCTTTTGTTTTTTGGACTTTCAATTTTTTTGCCAAACATGACCTGCCTGCAGACAAAAGACTACTTTTCGCCAAATTTCAGCACGATGGCTTCATTATTGACGATTATTGTAGCTCGATTAAAACTTACAGACAGACAGACGGGCATGGTTATATCGTCTTAGAAAATTTCCCTGATCAAGAATATATGTACTTTATATAGTCGAAAATTAATATTGCGATGTGTTATTAACGGAATAACAAACTGATTATACCCTCATCACCTTTCTATGGATGCGAGTTTGATCTTTAATTTATTAAAGATCATGTATAGCAATTTCCAATGACTGAAATTTATGACGATGGGGTAGGGCTAACACTAAATCTTAATTGTTATTCTCATACAGTTTTTAAGCACTTGATTTTTTCATAACTTTAACTAACTTCAAAATTCCAAGGAGGATAGCAGCAGTTACACCCCCTACTGTGAGCGTTATTAGTTCTTATTTATTTTTTTTTTTTTTTTGCAAACTACATCAAGTAAAAAATATGTAATTAATTTCTGGTACACTCGTATCGTACACTGGTGAACCATTTACGTAAATGACAAAAACATTCATGTGAATTTTATGCAAATAAAGAGAATTATACAAAATGTTGGATTTTTCTTTGTTCGTTATATAATTTCGTCAATGAAACTGAAACACAAGTCAAACAAAAAAAAAAAATCATTCAGATCAAAACTAGTTTTGTAAGTCAATTTAGCTGAAATGCAAATGAACAAATGAAATTTATCACAAATAATATTTCACTGACACTTACACTTTGCATTTGTACAAAACCATATTTAAATACTGTGTGAAAACTAATGGAATATATGAACAATTCGTATAAAATACGAAATTAGGTAATACGATTTGTTTTTCATTGAATAATTATATCGAATAACAAATAAGAAATATATATAAATGTTAGGATAGTATGTCCAATTGCAACATTGGAAGTGAAATCACACACAGACTTTTTCACTCGCGCGAAAACGGGATTTTTTTCGAACTTCCCGGAATCCCGCTTAAAGGAAAACTTCCTATGATTAGACACTAAGACAGTGTTTTGAGATAAAGTTTCTACAAGAACGCTATAATTAACAAGGGATTTTTTGTATCATAAAAAATTGTTTGCTTTCTATAGAAATAAAATTTTGTCAATTTTTTTTAAATAAAATGTTGAAAAAATTTTCTATAGAAACAAAATTTTGTCAAAATTTTCTATAAAAATAAACTCTTGAAAAAAATTTCTATAGAAATAAAATTTTGACAAAATTTTCTATAGAAATAAAATTTTGACAAAATTTTCTATAGAAATAAAATTTTGACAAAAATTTCTATACAAATAAAATTTTGACAAAAGTTTCTATACAAATAAAATTTTGGTAAAATTTTCACAAGAAATAAAAGTTTGACAAAATGTTCTATTAAAAAAGAAATTTTGAAAAAAAATTTCTATAGAAATAAAATTTATACAAAATTTTCTATAGAAATAAATTTCATAACAAATTTTCTTTAGAAATAAAAATTTGACAAAATTCTTTATAAAAAAATCCGACAGAATTATATATACTATAGAAATAAAATTTTGACAACATTTTCTGTAGAAAAAAAATTTAGAGAAAATTTTCTATAGAAATAAGATTTTGAAAAACTTTTCAAGAGAAATCAAATGTTGACAAAACAAGAGAAATCAAATGTTGACAAAACATAGAAATAAAATCTTTATAAAATTTTCTAGAGAAAAAAAAATTTTGAAAAAATTTTCTAGAGATACAAAATTTTTACAAAATTTACTAGAGAAATAAAATTTCCCCAAAACTTTCTATAAAAATAAAATTTTCTCAAAACTTACAATAAAATAAAATTTTCACAAAACTTTGTAAAGAAATAATCATTCTTTTCCTCTGTTGGTTAAGATACAATTGTAATTTAGTCAATACGTGGTTTTAAGCTGAAATCAAAAACAACAATAATGATTGAAGACTAAAACAACAAAAACAAAACAATACGAAAAGAAATAAAATTTTGAGAAAATTGTCTATAGAAATAAAATTTTGAGAACATTTTCTATAGAAATAACATTTTGAGAAAATTTCATAAAGAAATAAAATTTTGTGAAAATTTAATATAGAAATAAAATGTTGACCAAGTTCTCTAGACAAAAAAAAATTGAACAAAATTATCTATAGAAATAAAATCTTAACGAATTTTTTTTAGAAATGAAATATTGACCAAATTTTCTATTGAATAAAATGTTGACAAAATTTTCTATAGACATAAAACTGTGAGAAAATTAATTTAATTGATCCAATTAATTTTTTAATTGAAATGTCTTCAATCAAGAAAACGATAGTATCAATCACAGTTTTAATTGAGCATCAGAAAAATACTTTATTAAAAAAATTAATTGATTTCATTAGCAAATTTCAATAATAGTTTAATTGATTCAATTAATTATTTAATTTGTGATGTTTGTAAAATTCAATTACACACAAAAAATTTGTTTTCATAATGTAATTAATTGGCCCAATTAATATTTTCATTGAATTGTCTTCAATTACAGAAATGATAGTATCAATTAAAAAATTAATTGATCCAATTAAAAAATTAATTGATCCAATCAAAAAATTAATTGATCCAATTAAAAAATTAATTGATCCAATTAAAAGATTAATTGATACTGTTAATTTTTGTGATTGATTTTTGTTTCAATTAAAAAATTTGTTGATTCAATTAAATTTTTAATTGAATATTTTTTAAAACTCAATTAAAATTTTAATTGGAAAATTTTTTGTGAAATTTTTTCCTATGCACACACAAAAAAATTTTTTCTGATTCAATCACGAAATTAATTGATCCAATTAATTTTTTAATTGAAATGTCTTCAATCACAGAAGTGATAGTATCAATTAAAAAATTAATTGAAGGTCAATTAAAAAATTAATTGATCCAATTAAAAAATTAATTGATACTATTAATTTTTGTGATTGATTTTTGTTTCAATTAAAAAATTTGTTGATTCAATTAAATTTTTAATTGAATATTTTTTAAAACTCAATTAAAATTTTAATTGGAAAATTTTTCGTGAAATTTTTTTCTGTGCAGTATTAAATTTTTTAATTAAAAGCGAAACTATTTTTATCGCTGTACTATATTTCAATCAATTTTTTTAAACTATTTTTAACCTTTTTAGTTTGATTCAAAAATTCATAGTTTCAAAAAAAAATATTTAAGAATTAAAAAATAAATCCACAATATTTTGGTAATATTTTTTCTGTGTATAGAAATAAAATTCGACAAAATTTTATATAGAAATACAATTTTGACGAAATTTTCTATAAAAATAAAATTTTGACAAAATTTTCTATAGAAATAAAATTTTGACGAAATTTTCTATAGAAACAAAATTTTGACAAATTTTTCTATAGAAATAAAATTTGGACAAAATTTTCTATAGAAATAAAATTTTGACAAAATTTTCTATAGAAATAAAATTTTGAGAAAATTTTCTATAGAAATAAAATGAATACCAAATTTTCTATGAAAATGAAATTTTGACAAAATTTTCTATAGAAATAAATTTTGATAAAACATTCTATAGAAATAAAATGTTGAGAAAATTTTCTATAGAAATAAAATTTTGACAAAATTTTCTATAGAAATAAAATTTTGACAAAATTTTCTAGAGAAATAAAATGCTAAAAAATTTTCTAGAGAAATATTTTGGCATTAGCCGGCTATCAATGTAAAACCTTTTTTCGAAAGGTTCAAGTGTGGTTTATTGTTGGGTTTAATGAACTGCCTGAATTTATTCTGATAATTGGTTGCTAGTTTTGCTGCAAGTAGAGGATGCTGATGATGTGGTAATTCCGAAACGTGCGTCCATCCAACCATCTTGCAATCTATAGGGCTTTGCCCAAATAAATTTGACAAACATTCTTTTCCTCTGTTGGTTAAGCTACACTTGTAGTTTAGTCAATGTATGGGTTTAAGCTGAAATAAAAAAAAAACAACAACGACAGAAATAAAATGTTGACAAAATTTTCTAGAAAAATAAAATTAAAAAAAAAAATTTCTATAGATATACAATTTTAACAAAATTTTCTATAGAAATAAAATTTGTGCAAAATTTTCTATAGAAATAAAATTTGTGCAAAATTTTCTATAGAAATAAAATTTTGACAAAATTTTCTATAGAAATAAAATATTGAAAAAATTTTCTAGAGGAATAAAATTTTGACAAAATTTGCTAGAAAAATAAAATTTTCCCAAAATTGTCTAAAGAAATAAACATTCTTTTTCTCGGTTGGTTAAGCTACACTTGTAGTTTAGTCAATGTAATTTTGGTAATATTTTATTTTATTTGACAAAATTTTTTTAGAAAAAAAACTTTTAACAATATTTTCTATAGAAATAAAATTTTGAAAAAAATTGTCTATAAAAATAAAATTTGGACAAATAATAGAAATAAAACTTATACCAAATTTTCTATGGAAATGAAATTTTGACAAAATTTTCTATAGAAATAAAATATTAGCCAATTTTCTATAGAAATAAAATTTGTCCAAATTTTCTACAGAAATTAAATTTTAACAAAAATTTTCTATAGATATACAATTTTGACAAAAATTTCAATAGAAATAAAATTTTGACAAAATTTTCTACAGAAATAAAATTTTTGCAAAATTTTCTATAGAAATAAAATTTTAACAAAATTTTCTATAGATCTAAAATTTTTTACAAAATTTTCTAGAGAAATACAATTTTGACGAAATTTTCTATAGAAATAAAATTTTTGCAAAATTTTCTATAGAAATAAAATTTTGACAAAATTTTCTATAGATATAAAATTTTAATACCATTTTCTATAGAAATAAAATTTTCTTTAAAAACAAAATTTTGACAAAATTTTCTTAGAAATAAAATTTGACAAAATCTTCTACAGAAATTAAATTTTAACAAAAATTTTCTATAGATATACAATTTTGACAAAATTTTCTATAGAAATAAAATTTTGACAAAATTTTCTATGGAAATATAATTTTGACCAAGTTTTCTTTAGAAGTGAAATTTTGTCAAAATTCTCTGTAGAAATTGTGAACAAAGTTTCTATAGATATAAAATTTTCACAAAATTTTCTATAAAAATAAAATTTAAAAAAAAAATTATAAAATATAAATTTCACAAAATTTTTATAGAAAAGAATTGTTTGTTGTTAAAACAGAGAAAAGGTTAGGTTAGGTTAGATTGGGAGCCACCGTGGTGCAATGGTTAGCATGCCCGCCTTGCATACACAAGCTTGTGGGTTCGATTCCTGCTACGACCGAACACCAAAAAGTTTTTCAGCGGTGGATTATCCCACCTCAGTAATGCTGGTGACATTTCGGAGGGTTTCAAAGCTTCTCTAAGTGGTTTCACTGCAATGTGGAACGCCGTTCGGACTCGGCTATAAAAAGGAGGTCCCTTGTTATTGAGCTTAACATGGAATCGGGCAGCACTCAGTGATAAGAGAGAAGTTCACCACTGTGGCATCACAATGGACTGAATAGTCTAAGTGAGCCTGATACATCGGGCTGCCACATAACCTAACCTAACCTAACCTAGGTTAGATTAGGTGGCAGCGTGATATTTCAGGCTTACTTAGACTAAACACTTCATTGTGATACCACAGTGGTGAACTTCTCTCTCATCGTGGAGTGCTGCCCGACTTTAAATTAAATTGTTGGAAGATATCTCATACTTCTGGATGGTTTTTAGCTTTGTATAATTTTTCAGAATTATTAAACGAGAGACGATCATTTCTATAGAGGCCTAGAATTGTGGGATAAGTAAAAATTTATGCAGTATAGGTTCAATATTTCGACAAATCAAATACTCATATACAAGGTTGTAATACCTCTGCTGTGTTTGGTGGCATAAAATTATATGGAATGGTTCATATTTTTTATTACGTAGCAATCGATTTTATTGGAACTTTTTGTGCAAATTTCTAATAATTAGTACTATTTTAGTTGCTTTAGTTTATCAATAATTGTTTGTGTTTTTCGGTGTTCTATATCCAAAGGTTCTGTGTCTTTGAGAAACATTTGTTTAAATATTTATGGTAAATTGCGACAATATTTATATCACCTTTTGTAAAAAAATTCGTATTGTTTTTTAAGGTGTTTGTGTAATGTTCGCGACACACTTTATTAATTGTCAATGGAATATTGCTAATTATTGCAAAAAAATATATATTATAATAATGACAACAAACAGAGACATTATGCAAATAACAAGAACATTTTTATATATGACTTGAGCTTGTTTTTGGATTTTTGATAACATATTCTTTAATATGGAGCCGAACAATAGGGGTAAAAGGAAAATATCATCCATATTACAACAACATCAATATATTATAGAATTTTTAGCAGTTTATGTAGCGGCCATGACAAACCACAACTACTCGTATAGCCCCCATATAAACCGATCCCCAGATTTGGCTTGCGGAGCCTTTAAGAGAAGCAAATTTCATCCGATCCGGCTGAAATTTGGAACATGGTGTTGGTATATAGTCTCTAACAACTATGCACAAATTGGTCCACACCTCCGGAGCCTCTTAGAGGAGAAAAATTCATCCGATCCGGTTGAAACTTAACGGAAATTTTAACAAGAATTCTAGATTTAATTCGTGTGATGAATACGGCAATTCAAACTAACAAAAAAGAAAACAAACTAATCCCAATCCATGCCAATTATGAATTCCAAATCGATACGCTTTGAGGGAATTTGTAAAACAAAAAAAAGCGCATATTTGTCTTTTTGTTGTTGTCATTGATTTTACAATTCCTCAAACGACTTTGGAGCCCGTATTATTTGATTTTTGTAGCTAACAACGGCAACGTTACCCACAAACACACATATGGGTCTGGCTAACTGACTGAGTGCCTGTACAAAAACTTGGCCTTGATATTTGCAAAAATAAAAAAATAAACAAAAACAAATATCCTGTAAAAAAAAGTAGTAATAATAAATTCATAAACAAAAAAGTGGTTGTTGCTGGCCGCGTAAGCAAACGAGAGAGGGGTACATTAATTTGCTGTTCAAATGCACTCCAAAATTGGAGAGGGCCGGACTGGCATGGGGTGGGGAGGGAGGGTGGCACCATATTGCATCGCATCACAACGAAACGGATCGAATCGATTTGAATTGTATTGCATCGAATTGCATATATGTTGTTGTTGTTTTTGTTTTCTCTTTGTGACATTTGTTGTTGGTACTGTTGATTATGATGTTCTTGTTGTTGTTGTGCAGTTGGCGATTTTGCTATTATTTTGCCAATGCTGTTGTATGCAATGAATGCATAACTTTTGTCTATCGCAACACATTTGGTGCATATTCTAGGAGAATTACAATTACCGGTTAGTGAATTGAGACAGATGTGCTTCATTTCATTTTGTCAAATTTTCAAGTTTAGGGGAAATTTTGCCAAAATTTCATTTCTATATGAAATTTGTTCAATTGCCCTTTCTATAGGAAATTAGCTCAAATTTCTTTTCTATATGAAATTTTGCCAAAATTTCATTTCGATAGGAAATTTTGTCAAAATTTCATTTCTACAAGAAATTTTGTCAAAATTTAATTTCTACAGGAAATTTTGTCAAAATTTCATTTCTATATGAAATTTTGTCAAAATTTCGTTCCTATAGGAAATTTTGCCAAAATTTCGTTCCTATAGGAGCTTTTGTCAAAATTTCGTTTCTATAGGAAATTTTGTCAAAATTTCTTTTCTATAGGAAATTTTGTCAAAATTTCATTTCTATAGGAAATTTGGTAACAATTTCATTTCTATAGGAAATTTGGTAACAATTTCATTTCTATAGGATTTTTTTTTTAAATTTCTTTTCTATAGGAAATTTTGTCAACCGTTTATTTCCATAGGAAATATTCTCAAAATTTCATTTCTATAGGAAATTTTGTCAAAATTTCATTTCTATAGGAAATTTGGTAACAATTTCATTTCTATAGGATTTTTTTTAAATTTCTTTTCTATAGGAAATTTTGTCAACCGTTTATTTCCATACGAAATATTCTCAAAATTTCATTCGACAGGAAATTTTGTCAAAATTTCATTTATATGGGAAATTTTGTCAAAGTTTCATTTCTATGGGAAACTTTCATTTATTTCGGAAATTTTGTTAAAATTTTATTTCTATAGGAAATTTTGTCAAAATTGCATTTCTATGTGAAAGTATGTCAGAATTTCATTTCTATAGCAAGTTTTGTCAAAATTTCATTTTTATAGAAATTTTATCAAAATTACATTCCTATGGGGAATTTTGTCAAAATTTCTTTTCTATAGGAATTTTTTTCAAAATTTAATTTCTATAGGAAATTTTCTGAAAATTTCATTTCTATAGGAAATTTTCTGAAAATTTCATTTCTATACGAAATTTTGTCGAAATTTCATTTCTTTGGGAAGTTTTGTTAAAATTTCATTCCTATGTAAAATTGTGTCAAAATTTCATTTCTATAGGAAATTTTGTCAAAATTTAATTTCTATAGAAAATGTTGTCAAAATTTCATTTCTATAGGAAATTTTGTAAAAATTTTATTTCTATAGGAAATTTTGTCAAAATTTCATTGCTATGGGAAATTTTATCTAAAATTTAATTTCTATAGGAAGTTTTCGTAAAATGTCATTTCAATAGAAAATGTTCTCAAAATATCATTTCTATAGGAAATTTTCAAGTAATTACATCGGAAATTTTGTCAACATTTCATTTCTGTAGGAAATATTGTCAAAATTTCATTTCTATAGGAACATTTTTTAAAATTTCTTTTCTCTAGGAATTTTTTTTAAATTTCTTTTCCATTGGAATATTTTCTAAATTTCTTTTCTGTAGAAAATTTCCCAAAAATTTATTTCTATAGGAAATTTTTGGCAAAATTTCCTTTCTACAAGAAATTTTCTTAAAATTTAATTTCAATAGGATTTTTGTTTTTCAAAATTTATAGAAATAAAATTTTGAAAAAATCCCCAAAATTTATTTCTATAAGAATTTTTACAAAATTTCATTTCTATAGGAAATTATGTCAAAATTTCATTTCTGAAGAAAATTTTGTGAACTTTTTATTTCCATAGGAAATATTCTAACAATTTCATTTGATAGAAATTTTGTAGAAATTTCATTTCTGTCGGAAATTTTGTCAAAATTTATTTTCTATAGAAAGTTTTTTTCAAAATTTCTCTATACGAATTTTTCTGAAAATTTCATTGCTATAGGAAATTTTGAAAAATTTTATTACTCTAGGATATTTTGTCAAAATTTCATTTCTTTGGGAAATTTTGTCAAAATTTCGTTTCTATAGGAAATTTTGTCAAAATTTTGTTTCTATAGGAAATTTTGTCAAAATTTCGTTTCTATAGGAAATTTTGTCAACATTTCGTTTCTATAGGAAATTTTTTCAACATTTCATTTCTATAAGAAATATTGTCAAAATTTCATTTCTGTAGGAACATTTTTTAAAATTTCTTTTCTATAGGAATTTTTTCAAAATTTCTTTTCCATTGGAATATTTTTTACATTTCTTTTCTGTAGGAAATTTCCCCAAAATTTATTTCTATATGAAATTTAAGCAAAATTTCACTTCTGTAGGAAATTTTCTTAAAATTTAATTTCAATAGGATTTTTTTGTTTTCAAAATTGATAGAAATGAAATTTTAAAAAAAAAAATTCCTAAAATTTATTTCTATAGGAATTTTATCAAAATTTCAATTCTATAGGAAATTTTGTCTAAATTTCACTTTTACAAGAAATTTTGAAAAAAATTAATTTCTGTAGGACATTATGACGAAATTTCATTTCTATAGAAAATTTTGTGAACTTTTTATTTCCATAGGAAATATTCTCAAAATTTCAATTAATAGAAAATTTTGTAGAAATTGCATTTCTATCGGAAATTTTGTCAAAATTTCATTTCTATAGAAAATTTTGTCAAAATTTCATTTCTATAAGAAATTTTATCAAAATTTCATTTCTATGGGAAATTTTGTCAAAATTTCTCCTTTATAAGAATTTTTCCGAAAATTTCATTGCCATAGGAAATTTTGTCAAAATTTAATTACTGTTGTTGTTTTTGATTTCAGATTAAAACCATACATTGACTAAACTACAAGTGTTGCTTAACCAACAGAGGAAAAGAATGTTTGCCAAATTTATTTGGGCAAAGCCCTATAGACTGCAAGATGGTTGGTTGGCGCCCGTTTCGGAATTACCACATTCCTCATCAGCATCCTCTACTTGCAGCAAAACTATCAACCAATTATCAGAATAAATTCAGGCAGTTCATTAAACCCAACAATAAACCATACTTGAACTCTCCGAAAAAAGGCTTTACATTGATAGCCGGCTTATGCCAACATAAATTCGTACAAACATCTCTCCTTTCCTTTGCCAGCATCAAATCATCGATGTGAGTGAAGTTAGCTGGGTTTTATTTTGAGGGTGCTTCCTCTGAAAATTTCATTTCTATACGAAATATTGTCAAAATTTCATCTCTTTGGGAAGTTTTGTTAAAATTTCATTCCTATGTCAAATTGTGTCAAAATTTCATTTCCATAGGAAATTTTTTAAAACTTAATTTCTATAGAAAATGTTGTCAAAATTTCATTTCTATAGGAAAATTTTGTCAACATTTCATTTCTATGTGAAATTGTGTCAAAATGTTATTTCTGTAGGAAATTTTGTCAAAATTTCTATAGAAAATTTGTGCTAAATTTCATTTCTATAGAGATCCCGAAATCAAAAAATATCCTCTATTATCCTCAATTCTGATAGGATGTTGGGAATAATGTCTAGGCACCCAGTGGTGATCATAGGAGTAGCGTTAAATACAAAGTGTTTTAGTAAACTTTCCGTATGCTGTTTCAAATATCACCACCGCTTACAGGAAGACATCGTATTCTATTCGCAATGCGTTTTTTTTTGTTTAGCTGTTGCGTTTTTTCAGTTTTGTTGATTTTTTTCTCAATATTTTTCAGTTCAGTTCCATATCAGTTGTGGACTCTTTTTATTTATTCTGGCATTTTTTGTGCATTTTCACTTTTTATTATTGTCGAATACTGAAATTGTAATTGGATTCGTTTATGACATTCCGCTTAAAAACAAAAACCCTCTATTGTTTCGTTTATTGAAACTTAATAATTGTGTTTCGTTTTTCCTTTAATTTTTTTTTACAGTTCACGAATCCGTTTAAATTGATAGTCTCTGAACTTTTTTGGAAGGTAAGTTTTCAATTGTTTTTGTTATTTGATGTTGTTTTTTGGCACATTTGATTTTATATTTCTCGCATGAACAGATTGAATTACCATCAAATGGCATTTTGATTAAAATAAGTAAAAACAACACTAACAATAAAATGCTAAAAAAAATGAGGTTGTGTGGGTTTTTAGAATATACCCTGTAGGAATGTCTCGAACTCACTCAAAATCAAACTAACTTTTTACTAACTGATTTGAGGCGACTTTAAGCTAACTCATTATTTATGCAGTCTTGAGTCAGTTGATTTTTTCCCAAACTCACTTTTTCTCGATCAGCAATGAGTTACCTTTTTACTCACTCTAAGCTGATGCATATTTAAGTGAAGTAAAGTCATGGAAACAATTCAAATAAACAATCAAAAAATATGTATTGACTTCTATAACTGTCAATTTGGACTTGGCTTTTTATATTTGTTTCAATTTAGCTTTTATTTTCAGAGAACTTTTGTAATTTTTTTCATCACGGATAGCGGTAAGTAATATATAAATGCATAATTAAAATTCAATTTAATAATTAAACTTTCCTTTTTTCCACTAGAACCCATCATTATCAGTGACGGAATAAGTGGAAACTTCGAACAAACGTATTAAATGGTTGTTTGAGGATGAAGATATTGGGAAATACACTTAAGCCTTTTGGACTTCCCTGACGAATGCCACTTCCATTCAGTGTGCGTCATTACAAAAGTAGGTACAACTCCCTCTGAGTTAAACGAGAAAATTAACACAGCACTCAAACTCAAGACAAGATGAACTCAACTAATATTATCCGAATTTTTACTTACGTTATATTTTATTTATTGTAAAAAAATTTTAAAAAATCTGAATTGTTATTATTTTTTAATTAATTCAAAATAAAATGAATCAAAAATAATAAAACAAAAACAAAACATTTTATTATCCACAAAGAGCTCACCATAAACTATTCAGTTAAGAGCCAACTCATAGTATGCTCATATATTAGCAGCCTAAAGCTAACTAACTTTGAGCTAACTTTTGGTTAGCTGAAGCTTATGCAGGTTTGAGTGAGGACTGACTCGTTCCAATGACAACACGTGTTAAAACTGAATAGGATTTTACTTGGGAAATGAGTTAGGATTTGAGTCACCTGTGACTCAGTTATGACTAACAATTTACCTCAATTTCCTACAGGGTAGGTAAAGTGGCCTATATAAAATGTCAAACTGAAAACTAAAGCAAAATTGTCAATAGAAACAAAAGTAATTGAAATGAACATTAAAAAAAAATCTAAAAATTAAATTTTGACAAATTTCCCATTAGAAGTTAAAATATGAAAAATTTCCTCTAGAAATGAAATTTTGACAAAATTTCCTATGGAAATGAAATTTTGACAAAATTTCCTATAGAAATGAAATTTTGACAAAGTTTCCTATAGATGATGAAATTTGATAGAAACGTAATTTTGCCAAATTTCCTATAGAAATGAGATCTTGACAAAATTTCCTATAGAAATGAAATTTTGACAAAATTTCCTATGGGAATGAAATTTTGATAAAATTTCCTATAAAAATTAAATTTTGACAAAATTTCCTATGGAAATGAAATTTTGATAAAATTTACTATAGAAATGAAATTTTGTTAAAATTTTGTATGGAAATCAAATTTTGTTAAAATTTCCTATAGAAATGACATTTTGATAAAATTTCCTATAGAAATGAAATATTGATAAAATTTTCTATAGAAATGAAATTTTGACAAAATTTTCTATAGAAATGAAATTTTGATAAAAATTTCCTATGGAAATGAAATTTTGATAAAATTTCCTATGGAAATAAAATTTTGATAAAATTTCCTATAGCAATGAAATTTTGATAAAATTTCCTATAAAATGAAATTTTGACAAAATTGCCTATAGAAATGGAATTTGGCAAAATTTTCGAAAGAAATGAAATCTTGACAAAATTTCATATATAAATGAAATTTTGACAAAAACTCCAATGGAAATGAAATTTTGACAAAAATTCCAATGGAAATGAAATTTTGACAAAATTTTTGATAGAAATGAAATTTTGACCAAATTCTATGTATAAATGAAATTTTACAAAGTTTCCTACAGAAATGAAATCGTGACAAAAATTTTCTATAGAAATGAAATTTTGACAAAATTTCCTATATCAATGAAATTTTGATAAAATTTCTTATAAAAATTAAGTTTTGACAAAATTGCCCATAGAAATGAAATTTTGATAAAATTTTCTATAGAAATGAAATTTGGCAAAATTTTCTATAGAAATGAAATTTTGATAAAATATCCTATAGAAATGAAATTTTGACAAAATTGCCTGTAGAAATGAAATGTTGACAAAATGTCCTATAGAAATGAGATTTTGACAAAATTTCCTTTAGAAATGAGATTTTGACAAAATTTCCTTTAGAAATGAGATTTTGACAAAATTTCCTATGAAAATGAAATCTTGACAAAATTGCCTATAGAAATTAAATGTTGACAAAATTACCTATAGAAATGACATTTTGACAAAATTTCCTGTAGAAATGAAATTTTGACAAAATTTTCATAGAAATTAAATTTTGACAAAATTTCCTATAGAAATGAAATTTTGATAAAAATTCCTATGGAAATGCAATTTTGATAAAAATTCCAATGGAAATGAAATTTTGACAAAATTTCCTATGGAAATGAAATTTTGACAAAATTTTCTATAGAAATGAAATTTGGCAAAATTTTCTATAAAAATGAAATTTTGTTAAAATTTCCTATAGAAATGAAATTTTCTTAAAATTTCCTATAGAAATGAAATCTTGACAAAATTTCCTATAGAAATGAAATTGTGACAAAATTTCCTGTATAAATGAAATTTTGACAAAATTTCATATATAAATGAAATGTTGATAAAATTTCCTATAGAAATGAAATTTTGACAAAATTTCCTATAGAAATGAAATTTTGATAAAAATTCCTATGGAAATGCAATTTTGATAATAATTCCAATGGAAATGAAATTTTGACAAAATTTCCTATGGAAATGAAATTTTGACAAAAATTCCAATGGAAATGAAATTGTGACAAAAATTCCAATGGAAATGAAATTTTGACAAAATTTTTGATAGAAATGAAATTTTGACCAAATTCTATATATAAATGAAATTTTACAAAGTTTCCTATAGAAATGAAATCGTGACAAAATTTCCTATAGAAATGAAATTTTGACAAAATTTCCTGTAGAAATGAAATTTTGACAAAATTTCTTATAGAAATGAAATTTTGACAAAATTTTCTATAGAAATGAAATTTGGCAAAATTTTCGATAGAAATTAAATTTTGACAAAATTTCATATATAAATGAAATTTGGCAAAATTTCCTATAGAAATGAAATTTTGACAAGATTTCCTATGGAAATGCAATTGTGACAAAATTTCCTATAGAAATGAAATTTGGACAAAATTTCCTATCGAAATGAAATTTTGACAAAATTTCCTATAGAAATAAAATGTTGATAAAATTTCCTATGGAATTGAAATTTTGACAAAATTTCCTATGGAAATGAAAATTTGACAAAATTTCCTATAGAAATGAAATTTTGACAAAATTTCCTATAGAAGTAAAATTTTGATAAAATTTCCCATGGAAATAAAATTTTGACAAAATTTCCTATAGCAATGAAATTTTGATAAAATTTCCTATAGAAATGAAATTTTTACCAAATCTCCTATAGAAATGAAATGTGGACAAAAATTTCCTATGGAGATGAAATTTAAAAAAAAATGTCTATTTAAATAAGTTTGGACCCATATTTCATACGTTAAAGCCTCAGCACATGGTTGAATAACATATTAAACGAATTAGCCTTTATCTTACGTTGGGCGCCAGGTTACCTTTTCTTAAAACAATGAACGTATTCGCCTTTTTATTATAGATTCACTTGTTATTCCATTTTTCTTTCACTTTCATTGATTACAATATCACTTATATTTTAATAGAAATAATTTTAATTTATTTTTCGATTATTATTTAATGCAAAGAAAAAAATCGATTAAGTAAATTTCTATGATAAAAAAAAATAGATCAATGGGCTTAGGTTAATTTCAGCATGTTCTCATATTCTATTCCATTTTTTTTTTTTCAATTACTTGTATGCATTTGTTTCACTTGTCATTGTATTTATATTTATATCGCCAAGCACTCATCTAAGAGTTTTATTTTTCTATAATAAAATCGAAAACTAGAATATCGAAAATAAAGAAATACAATAAAGACCACAACAAGAAAATGAGAACTTTGATTGAACCAATACATCAACATGGTCCAACTATGGGAGAAGCCAATTTATAAGAATCTATTTTATCGAATAAAATTTTTAATTAAAATCATTTGTTGCTTTCGATAAATATGCCAGAAACATAGAGGCAAAAAAAAAGAACAACAATATTAGGAGCTGGAACAATATTCTGCCATGCGGAGAGAAGTGAAAATGTATTGCTATAACTGAATTCTAACCGACTAATAAAGTAACTACTTTAAGAAGTTATTGTATTGAAATTCATGTTGAAAAATTCGAAGGCTCCTTTACTCTATGCCATAGGTGTGAAGCCTAAAGCTCTTTTATTAGCAATTTTCAAAAATTTAAATTATGACAAATCTTTGAAGGGCAAATTACAAATTCTGGATTTCTTTTGGAAATGTTTGAGAATTTATTCCGAAAAAATTGTAACAGACAGTTCCATTGATAGCCACTATATTTTACCAGCTTTTTGGCAACCAACGGATAACGCGACAAAAAGCCTTCACGTCTTTCGATTAAATCCTCAAATCGGCCCAATTTTTGTCGTCCTCATGAGAACGAAAATGATGATAAGCCAGGTAATGCATCATGGATCGGAACTAGTGGTAATCAGAGGTAGAATTTCCCATTTGAGTGTTTCCAAATAAGTTTTACGCATCCATTGGAATCGCTAATTTCAGACAAATAAACGTTGCAAAAACGAATAGAAAATCAACAAAAAATAAATAAAAAAAAAACAAGTATATACGGCCTAAGTTCGGTCAGGCCGAATCTTATGTACCCTCCACCATGGATTAAGTAGAAACTTCTACTTAAGACTGTCATCCACAATATAATTCAGTTCGTGACTCGGTATATGTAATATAGGAAAGTGTAAAAATAATTACCAATGTATACGAAGTTTAACGCGGCAATTGAAATATAGAGCTCGCTTTATAAGGGGGCTATATACAATTATGAACCGATATGGACCGATTTTTGTGGGATTGGTTTATCTGGAGACGATATATAACTATAGACCGATATGGACCAATTGTGGCATGGTTTGTAAAGACTAAATACTTAGACCTAATTTCAAACGGATTGGATGAAATTTTCTCCTCCAAGAGGCTCCGGGGATCAAACCCGTGCATGGGTTTTTATGTGGGCTATATATAATTGGACCGATATGGACGAATTTTTGTATGGTTTTTAAAGACCGAATACTTAGACCACGTACCAAATTTCAACCGGATCGGATGAAATTTACTCCTTCAAGCGGGAAGGTCAAATCTGGGGATTATATAATTATGGACCAATTTTTGCATGGTTTATGCAGACCATACACTAACACCACGTACCAAATTTCAACCAGATCGGATGAAGTTTGCTACTCCAATAGCCTCCGGAGGTCAAATCTGGGGATCGGTTTATATGGGGGCTATATATAATTATAGACCGATATGGATAAGTTTTTGCGTGGTTGTTAGAGACCATATAATAACACCACATGCCAAATTTCAACCGGATCGGATGAACTCTGCTCCTCCAAGAGGCTCCGGAGGTCAAATCTGGGGATCGGTTCATATGGGGGCTAGATATAATTATAGACCGATATGGACCAATTTCTGCTTGATTATTGCAGACCATATACTAACACCACTTACCAAATTTCAAGTGGATCGAATGAATTTTACCACTCCAGTAGGTTCCGGAGGTCAAATCTGCGCATCGGTTTATATGGGCGCTATATATAATTATGGACCGACATGGACAAATTTTTGCATGGGTGTTAGAGGTCATAAACTAACACCACGTACCAAATTTTAACCGGATCAGAGGAATTTTGTTTCTCTAAGAATCTCCGCAAACCAAATCTGGGGATCGGCTATGGACCGATATTGACCAATTTTTGCATGGGTGTTAAAGGTAATAAACTAACACTATCTACCAAATTTCAAACGGATCGGATGAATTGTGCTCCTCCAAGAGGCTCCGGAGGTCAAATCTATCCCCAGGTTTATATGGGAGCTATATATAATTATGGACCGATATGGACCAATTCGTGCTTGATTATTGTAGACTATATACTAACACCACGTACCAAATTTCAACCGGATCGGATGAATTTTACCACTCCAGTAGGCTCCGGAGTTCAAATCTGCGGATCGTGGATAAATTTTTTCATGGGTGTTAGAGGTCATAAACTAATACCACTTACCGAACTTCAAACGGATCGAATGAAATTTGCTTCTCTAAGAGCCTCCGCAAGCCAAATCGGGGGGTCGAGGTCAAGGGAAAACGCGTGTAAATCGGTGAAATCGTTTATTTGAAAAATCAAATTAAATTTCTTTTTCAAGTTCAATTAATATAAAATTCAGGAAAAATATTCAGTTAGGCTTTCGCTTTTCCAAATCCGAATTGCCGGCCTCACGCTTGACACCTGCCATCAGATTTTGTACAGCCACCTTGTCCACCTTCTTCGCCGCAGAAAGCCAGTTTGCCTTGAACTGCTGCTCGTTCTTAGCAGTTTTTTTGGTATTCTTTAGGTTCCGCTTGACAATAGCCCAGTATTTCTCAATTGGGCGGGGCTCTGGCGTGTTGGGAGGGTACTTGTCCTTGGGAACCACCTGCACGTTGTTGGCGGCGTACCACTCCATGGCCTTTTTACCATAATGGCAAGATGCCAAATCCGGCCAAAACAGTACGGAACAACCGTGTTTCTTCAGGAAAGGCAGCAGACGTTTATTCCAACACTCTTTCACGTACATTTCTTGGTTGACAGTCCCGGAAGCTATGAAAATGCTGCTTTTCAAGCCACAGGTACAGATGGCTTGCCAAACCAGATATTTCTTTGCGAACTTTGACAGTTTTATGTGCTTGAAAATATCTGCTACCTTTCCCCTTCCTTTTGCCGTATAAAACTCCTGTCCCGGAAGCTGCTTGTAGTCGGCTTTGACGTAGGTTTCGTCGCCAAATACCACGCAGTCAAACTTCGCCAGCATCGTCGTGTACAGCCTCCGCGATCGCGCTTTGGCCGTCGTATTTTGTTTATCATCGCGATTTGGAGTCACTTCCTTCTTGTAAGTCGATAGTCCGGCTCGTTTTTTGGTTCGATGCACGGTTGTAGACGATACACCCAGCTTATTTGCGGAATCTCGGAGAGAGAGGTTAGGGTTTCGCTTGAAACTACCGGCAACTCTCTTTGTCGTCTCAGCGGCTTCCGTTTTTCGATTTCCCCCGATCCAGACTTCCTGGCTGTCGACAAACGTTCCCCAAACACTTTAATTACATTTGTAACGGTTGATTTGACAACTTTTAGCGATTTTGCCAGCTATGCGTGCGAGTAGCTCGGATTTTCGCGATTCGCGAGCAAAATTTTGATACGCTGCTCTTCTTGCTTGGACGGCATTTTGACAATTGAAGAGTGAATTCCAAAATCAAAATAGGAGCAACATTCTACACACACACACCTTCAAAATGAGGGGTGTTCAGGTTTTTTAAATGCAAAATTGAAAGAAATACGTCAAGTTTATATTGACCAAATTTTGACCGTATTACCCTTTATGGGGGCTATACGTATACGTGGTCCGATATGGCCCATTTGCAATACCGTCTCACCTATTTCAATAAAAACTACTTGTAGCAAGTTTCAAGTCGATAGGTTATTTCGTTCGGAAGTTAGCGCGATTTCAACAGAGGGACGGGCGGACGTGGCTAGATTGACTCAGAATTTTACCAAGATCCAGAATATATATATATATATATATATATATATATATATATATATATATATATATATATATATATATATATATATATATATATATATATATATATATATATATATATATATATATATATATATATATATATATATATATATATATATATATATATATATATATATATGTATATATATATATATATACTTTATGGGGTCTTAGAGCAATATTTCGATGTGTTACAAACGGAATGACAAAGTTAATATACCCCCATCCTATGGTGGAGGGTATAAAAAGTGAAATTGTTAAAAATTTTTTTGAACTTCCAAGGCACAACATCTAAAGCAATGAAAAGCATCCGAAAACGATGTATTTCCATCTTATGACAAGCGCATATAAATTTCATTGGAGAGGGTCCAAGTTTTAACTACCTCCGAATCCCAAGTTTGCTGGGTATTAAAGTCAAGTTGACATTCGTCAAACAAAATTGTCTTTCATGTAAGGATACCCAGTTTTAATTCGAATCACTAGCTAAAAGGACAATAAAACAACTTCATCGAAAAGTTTATTAATTTTTGGACAGGAATAAAAACTTTATATCCGAGAAATGTGTCTTCTATGCTAAACAAAATTCGCATACATATTGTAGGGACTTGAAATTTTTAACCTCGCGGCAATATAATTTTTAGTGTATTAACAACAAAAATATTTTACTTAAATTTTGGTATAATTTGCCACCTCTATTCGTGCTTAAAATATGGTATGTATCGATAGAAGAATATTAGTTTGATAATTCAAAATAGACTTACGTCAAACAAAAACAAATGTGTATTAACAACAAATTTGTTTTTGCTGCGTGTATGAGCCCCCGCTTATTAAACAATAAATAAATTTTATATATCAACTTATCCATTGGCCACCTTGTGTAGAGTACTTCGCTCCCAGTACGCGGTCAGCCTTAGTCAACATAAAGCTAATAACTGGTAGCTATATCGTGGCTATTTGTTGTAATTACTAATACAATATTTTAAGATACATGAATGATCCAATAGATACACGGGCACATCCATAAACACACGCACACACACACACACACACCTGTGTGACTGGAATCTTACTAGTATCATACATTGCCTTATCCAAAACGATATGGAAAACTAATAGGCAATTTGTTACACCCTCTCCTTTGGTATGCTGTTTCAGCCTTGAGTATTTTCTATAACAGAGTGAGGTGACCAGATTTATGGTGCGGAGGATTTGAGCTTTGGTTTTGATCTCCATACACTCAAAAACAATTTTACTTGCACAGAAAAAAATATCACCAAAATTCTCCCAATTAAAGTTTTAATTAATTTTCAAAAATATTCAATTGAAAATTTAATTGATTAGAATAAAATATCACCAAAATATTTCCAATTAAAAAGTTTATTTAACCTGAAAAATTTTTCAATTAATAAATTGATGCAATTAACTTTTTAATTAAGATAAAAACATTAAGTTAATTGATGAAAATTTGTTTATTTTTTAATTAAGATTTTTGTCAAACAATCAATTATTTAATCAAACTAAAAACAATAAGTCAGTTAAGATAGTCGTTAAAAAATAGTTACGTTTTAATTATAAAATTAATAGAGTTTTTCAATAAACATCTATTTAATTTTTAATTGAATCAATAAAAAAATTAATTGAAATTTGATAATGAAATCAATTAATTTCATTTTCTTGATTGAAGACATCTCAATTAAAAAGTTAATTGGACGAATTAATTTCGTGATCAAAAAAAAAACTGTGTGTTCAATATATATATATATATATATATATATATATATATATATATATATATATATATATATATATATATATATATATATATATATATATATATATATATATATATATATATATATATATATATATATATATATATATATATATATATATATATATATATATATATATATTCCGGGTCGTGTTGAAATTCTGAGTCGATCTAGCTATGTCCGTCCGTCTGTCCGGCTGTCCGTCTGTGGAAATCACGCTAACTTCCGAACGAAACAATCTATCGACTTGAAACTTGACACAAGTAGTTGCTATTGATGTAGGTCGGATGGTATTGCAAATGGGCCATATTGGACTACTTTTACGTATAGCCCCCATATAAACCGATCCCCAGATTTGACCTCCGGAGCCTCTTGGAGGAGCAAAATTCATCCGATTCGGTTGAAATTTGGCACGTGTTGTTAGTATAAGGTCTCTAACAACCATACAAAAATTTATCCATATCGGTCCATAATTATATAGAGTCCCCATATAGTCGGATCCCCAGATTTGATCTCCCCAGGCTCTTTTAGGAGCAAATTTCATCCGATCCGGTTAAAATTTGGTACGTGGTGTAAGTATATAGTCTCTAAAAAATATGAAAAAATAAGTCCATATCGGTCCATAGTTACATATAGACCGCATATCAACCGCTCCCCAGATTTGACCTACGGAGCCTCTTGGAGGAGCAAAATTCATCCGATTCGGTTGAAATTTGGTACATTGTGCTAGTATATGACCGCTAACAACCAAGCCAAACGTGATCCAAATCGGTCTGAAGTTATATATAGTCCCAGATAATCCGATCCCCAATCACACAAAAATTGGCCTATATCGGTTCATTAGTGTATATAGGCTCCCCCCGTATAAAGCGACCCCCATATTTCCATTCTGGCTGTCTACTTACCGCGCAAAAGTTCATATTCGAATCTATTTATTTGTAGACTTCCCTATATATACCGGTCAAGAATTGAATTATATACGTATTTAATCTGTTTTTTGGGTCTAATATATAACACGGGGAATGAAATCAAAAATTTCAGAGCAAACAAAAAGAAAAGTACTGCGCCATGTTAAAAAGGACCCTTTTGTTACATCTTCAGCACTGAAAAAGGAGTATGATTTGAATGTTGATACATCTACAATAAGAAGAATGTTGATTCAAAACGATTTAAAGGCTTAAAGTGCCCGGAAAGTTCCGTTCCTCTCAAAACGAAACATAGACACAAAGCAATTTTCATTAAAATTGAGCCAACGAAAACTTTTCACTGATATAACGAAACATTTTCATTAATACAATGAAAATATTCGTTAATTGTACGACACGTTACGTTGATTAACAGAAAATTCGTTATAATAACGAAAAATTTCGTTGTATTAACGAATTTGTTTCATTGGCTCACTTTTAATAACACATTTCGTTAATATAACGAAACTTTTTCTATCAGTGTAGGAAAAAGATTAGAGTTCGCAAGGGAACATGTGAATTGGCAGGCGAATAAGTGGCGAAATATTTTGTGGTCAGATGAAACAAAAGTAAATTTGTTTAACTCTGACCGAGTCGTACCTGTTGTCCGAAGACCTCCTAAAGGGTGATACGGTCAAAATTTGGTCAATATAAACTTGACGTATTTCTTTCAATTTTGCATTTAAAAAACCTGAACACCCCTCATTTTGAAGGTGTGTGTGTGTAGAATGTTGCTCCTATTTTGATTTTGGAATTCACTCTTCAGTTGTCAAAATGCCAGAAGCGTATCAAAATTTTGCTCGCGCATCGCGAAAATCCGAGCTACTCGCACGCAAAGCTGGCAAAATCGCTAAAAGTTGCCAAATCAACCGTTACAAATGTAATTAAAGTGTTTGGGGAACGTTTGTCGACAGCCAGGAAGTCTGGATCGGGGGGAAATCGAAAACCGGAAGCCGCTGAGACGACAAAGAGAGTTGCCGGTAGTTTCAAGCGAAACCCTAACCTCTCTTCGAGATGCCGCAAATAAGCTGGGTGTATCGTCTACAACCGTGCATCGAGCTAAAAAACGAGCCGGACTATCGACTTACATGAAGGTACTGACTCCAAATCGCGATGATAAACAAAATACGACGGCCAAAGCGCGATCCCGTAGGCTGTACACGACAATGCTGACGAAGTTTGACTGCGTGGTAATGGACGACGAAACCTACGTCAAAGCCGACTACAAGCAGCTTCCGGGACAGGAGTTTTATACGGCAAAAGGAAGGGGAAAGGTAGCAGATATTTTCAAGCACATAAAATTGTCAAAGTTCGCAAAGAAATATCTGGTTTGGCAAGCCATCTGTACCTGTGGCTTGAAAAGCAGCATTTTCATAGCTTCCGGGACTGTCAACCAAGAAATTTACGTGAAAGAGTGTTTGAATAAACGTCTGCTGCCTTTCCTGAAGAAACACGGTTATTCCGTACTGTTTTGGCCGGATTTGGCATCTTGCCATTACGGTAAAAAGGCCATGGAGTGGTACGCCGCCAACAACGTGCAGGTGGTTCCCAAGGACAAGAACCCTCCCAACACGCCAGAGCTCCGCCCAATTGAGAAATACTGGGCTATTGCCAAGCGGAACCTAAAGAAGACCAACAAAACTGCTAAGGACGAGCAGCAGTTCAAGGCAAACTGGCTTTCTGCGGTGAAGAAGGCGGACAAAGTGGCTGTACAAAATCCGATGGCAGGTGTCAAACGTGAGACACGGCAATTCGGATTTGGAAAAGCGAAAGCCTAACTGAATATTTTTCCTGAATTTTATACTAAATGATTGAACTTGAAATAGAAATTTAATTTGATTTTTTAAATAAACGATTTCACCGATTTACACGCGTTTTCCCTTGACCAAATTTTGACCGTATCACCCTTTAATACCTAATACAGAATTTCGGTCAGAGTTAAACAGAATTTCAGGTAAATCGGTAGTAAACTGTGGCCTCTGTGCTCATATGAGTCTAAATCGGACGAAAGATATATATGGATGCTATATCTAAATCTGAATCGATTTCAATCAAATTTACCAAGCATAGGTAGAATGTCAATTCTACTCTTTATGCAAAATTTCACGAAAATCGGCCTCTGTGGTCATATAAGTCTAAATCGGACGAAAGGTATATATGGGAGCTATATCTAAATTTGAACCGATTTGGCTGATATTTTGCAAGTTTTCCGAGACTCATAAAATATTCGGTGGTACTAAATTTGAAGAACATCGGTTGATAAACACGCCAATTATGACCAGATCGGGGATAAATATATATGGCAGCTATATCTAAATCTGAACCGATTTTTTTCTAAATCAATAGCGATTGTCTTTGTCCCAAAAAACAACCCTATGCCAAATTTGAGGACGATCGGACTTAAACTGCGACCTGTACTTTGCGCAAAAAAATACATGAACAGACAAACGGACAGACAGACAGACGGACATCGCTAAATCGACTCTGAATTTAAATCTAGGACGATCGGTATACTAAACGATGGGTCTATGATTACTCCTTCTGGCGTTACATACAAATACACAAACTTATTATACCCTGTACCACAGTAGTGGTGAAGGGTATGAATACAAAAATGTCGGAAAAATTTCGTTAACTTAATGAATCTCAAAATTTGGAATACAATTTAGTTCAATTTTCGTACGGGGTAGTTCATTTTTCCCATAATGTAGTTTACTTTGTTTTTGTGTAGTTTTTATCCGATTTGCATGAAATTGTAAATTTTAGACTCACAAAAACGTGTATCGGATTTAAATTTTATCGGTCCATTTGCTAAGGTCTCCATATAGGCTGATTTCACTTCTTGAAAATAGCTTGAAACTGAATGTAAAATTTTCAGATTAAACTTCTCGTAATCATGTAAATAATGGGGGTGAAAATCTACAGATTTTAGATTTTAAGTTATGGCGTTATTTCATTATTTTTTTTTTTTTTTTGCACACTTACAAGAGATAATAATGATTCCTTTAAAACTCAAACAAAAATGGTTTTTATAAATCCAGAATCTGATATAGTCTTCATAGGTACAATCTTTAAATTTATTTCGGGAAGTGTACTGGTTGAACTGCTCTGCTTGGGAGAATATCTGTCATCAAACCCCCCTGAAATTTGAAAGGAAACTATAATATTTGATTCATGGTGGTGGGTGGTATTAAAGATTCCGCCCGGCCGAACTTACCGCTGTATATACTTGATTTCACTGTAATGGGGAATATTTTGAAAAACAATAAAGTGATTTGCGATGATTAATATTCGTTTTTGTTATCATATCCCGAAATACAAAAGGCAACCCTCGTAAGGCTATGGAACGAACTTCAACTGTCGACAATTAAAAACCAATTTATCGTTGGACAATTTGCATGACTACTTCATTTTCCCTAACAGATCAGGTCACCTCGAACTAGGTAGGCGACGACACATGGTCGAATTGAAAACAATTGTTTAGATTCTAATAAAGATAGCTATCTTAGCTGAATGCGAAACCTTCGACCGTAAGACATCACCATCATCAGCAACATCGTTGCCAATGACCAGATCTGGTGAAATATTAAAGTTGTGGTAAGGCCAGATTTGTTAAAGCTACTGCTTAACTTCCCGGAGAAGGAGGAGGAGTTTTTTTTTACTTTGTGGGCAGATAAGCAGTCGACTCTGACGAAATGTTGCTCAGATTTAAGCTTCTTCAGTTTTCGCTTCATTGTTTTTGCAACATATATTGCAGGAAAAAAAAACAAAAAGCTGAACGACACCAACACAAAAAGTTACAAAGTTTGGTGGTGGTCACAACCAGCAGCATGATCACTATTATCTTATATTTTTTTCATCCTCATCATCAACCACATCCAAAGAATCTTTATGCACCATCTCCAATGCCAGCAGTAATAGGCCCTCTCTATACCGAAAAGAGTTTCCTTCCATGCAACACTGCAATACTGTTTGGCCTATAGAAGATTTAAGTCTCAGTCTCAGCAACATCAGCAAATTGCTCATTGCCAATCGGCCTAATGTCCGATTTGTTGCAACAAAAAAAGCAAAACGCTGAAACATTTTAATATATATTTATATAAATATGTTTATATATAAATAAGTGTGTGTGTGTGTGTGTCTATCCGTTTGTCTATCTCTCCAAGTGACGATGGGCATTGATGAAAACTGGAAGCTGTTGGACCACTTTTTTTTTGTTCTTGCGTGCCTTCGAAGCAAGAATGTTTTCCGACGTCGTCGCGTCGTTTGGGGCAGACAAATAATGAATGCATTTTTGTTGCCACATGAAGGCAACAATCATCGGTTTGCTGTATTGACCAGCCACCAATAACCACCACCGGCAGTCTAAGCAATAACAACAGCAACAATATCCACATGATCAACGCAAGCTTGATAAGTGAGTGAGGCACCTTGAAAATTGCCGCCACATTTTGCTACTGCTGTCGCTTCTGCTACAGCCTGTAACAGCCTCAAGGTGTCTTCATGTAACTCCTGAGTAAAAAAAAAAACGTTGGTGGTACAATCATTTTGGACGGCGTGTTGCATGTTGCTTACAAACATACATCCGTAGTAACCAAAAAGTATTTTCAAGTTTCACAAAGACAAGATCAGGGCGATTGAAATGAAGGCCTTTTTTTAGCCGACCATCATACTCCAGCTTCCAAAAAAGTAGTTTGGATCCCCAACCTATGATCTGGAGGTAGTGTAAATTTAGATCATTTCGAATAAATTTTACATGGCCTTGTCATGGACCAGGCGAAGCACAAGCATTGGAAACGATGTCAAGGAAGAGTTCTTCAAACCCCAGATCTTGATGGAATAACCGTCAGCAGCGCATAACCAGTAACGATTGGGAGAGGAACACAAAGCATTGATGATATCGTTCTGTTCCAAAGTGTACAAGTTCTTGCCGCCCAAATCCCACAAGAGAGCCCTTACCACCCGGACAAGCACAAGCATTGAGATTGATGGGTCTTGGATCCATTGGGAACGATATCAAGGAAGAGTTCTTAAAACCCCAGATCTTGATGGAATAACCGTCAGCAGCGCATAACCAGTAACGGTTGGGAGAGGAACACAAAGCATTGATGATATCGTTCTGTTCCAAAGTGTACAAGTTCTTGCCGCCATTTAAATCCCACAAGAGAACCTTGGAGTCCTTACCACCAGAGGAGCAGAGGGAATCGTCAGGGGAAACGGTGGCGATGTACAAATATCCATTGTGACCGTGTTGATTGTTCTTCACTTGCAGTTAGCCAAGTTCTACACCTTAAAAGTGTTATCCCAACCGCACGGCTCGATGGTGGGGTTGGATTGGTTAGGCGAAAAAAGTACGATAGATGCCCAATCGGAGTGACCATCTTCTGGGACGGTACATTTTGCATTCAACCAAAATGTTCCATAACTTGATGGTCTTGTCACGAGATGGTTGTCAGCGGGGAATACTACTTACAAATTATCCTTGGTGTGATCTTCGAAACGGTAGGTAGTTAGGTTAGGTTAGGTGGCAGCCCGATGTATCAGGCTCACTTAGACTATTCAGTCCATTGTGATACAACATTGGTGATCTTCTCTCTTATCACTGAGTGCTGCCCGATTCCATGTTAAGCTCAATGACAAGGGACCTCCTTTTTATAGCCGAGTCCGAACGGCGTTCCACATTGCAGTGAAACCACTTAGAGGAGCTTTGAAACCCTCAGAAATGTCACCAGCATTACTGAGGAGATAATCCACCACTGAAAAACTTTTTGGTGTTCGGTCGAAGCAGGAATCGAATCCACGACCTTGTGTATGCAAGGCGGGCATGCTAACCATTGCACCACAGTGGCTCCAGTGGCTATTGTGTGGGCATAACCGATTGGTGCTAAGAGACTTTAATGCCCACCATGAACTTTGGCTCTCTCTCTCCTCGGTAATGACCAGATAGGCATAGCTTTGGAGAGCAGACAGATGACTTGTCATTTTTCGCGTTGAACGAAGTGGCCCCCCTGGGAATTATGGGTAATAAATGGCGTATCCTGGCAAGCCGTTATTATCTCACCATTAACTGACCCTCCGATTTCATAACCTCTGAACGCCGGACTTTTATTAATCAAAAGAAAGCCAACTGGGAAGGCTTCAGGGAATACAGAGATCGGCGCTTCAATGAGCTTCCTTCCCATCCCATGGTCATGCTGTCAAAAGGGTATTCTGGGCCATCATTCCCGCTGGGTTATGAGGACCAACTTCCCAGCAAAAGCGGCAGGACTCGCAGGGGAGCTTGATGTACGCCGTCGTGCTAAGATAGTCAACGAGCACAAGCACAAACATTGGAACTTAGGTGGTCGACAGTGAGAGCCCTCTCGAACTTCGCTACAAGGGATGATGGGATTTCAACTACCTTAGGCGACGGGACAGTGACTGATCCGAAGAGGTGCGCGAGACTTGTCAACTGACAGTTGGTCGAGGTTGCCGAGAGTGATAAAGCGAAAAGGAGAGCTATTCGTCACATCCATGGACTTTGAGCCGACAATACACCACAAACATAGTTACCGCTGATTTCACAACATTTTTAGTGCAGAATACAGCGCTTCATTCTACACATATAAGACGAGCAACGCACTTACAATATGTAAATAGTGGTGGTGCCGAAAGTAGCGTATATGAGTTGCACTAGGGTAAGCGGGTGCTTCGTTGCACTCCTGTAAAGAAGAGTTGTGTGTGTATTTTAACACGACTTTTTACGAACTATGTGGCAGGTTACGATTTCATGCTCTCCACATGAAAGCGTTGAGATTCATACATAGAAGAAGTGCATTTAAGCGGGACATTTCTTTACAAATTCATCGATGAATTCCTTGCAAGGGTAAGTACTGCTTGATATTTCTTCCCTTACTAAGCTGCTGAAAATTCAACAAGTTTGTTGCTGGGATATTATCCGATGTCTGGAAACTGGATAGGGTTATTCCCCTACTGAAGCCAGACAATGACTCCTGCAAGTGTGATTCGTACAGACCGATTTCCATTCTCTCGCCAGTAGCCAAAACACTGGAGGCACTACTCCTCCCCAGCATAAAGGGAGAATATTCCAGCTGCCAATTAGCAACATATATTCCGCAAAGTACATAGCATGACCACGCCATTTCAGCATACATAAATAGGGGACTAATCAGCACAAGCGGTGTCATAGGACGGTCCTCGTGTGGCTTAATTTATCGAAGACATTCGATACGGTCAAATATGCTAGACTATTCGAGGACATCGAGAACATCTCGCTACCGGCAGGAACTATGCGTTGGGTTACTAATTATCTCTGCGAGCGCCAGTTGTATGTGTAATGTACACGGATGAAAAAGACTGTTTTTCATATGTTTGGCTATAAACATTATATGTTTGGAACACAAATTTTTAAACACAATATTTTTGAGTGCAAGCATATAATGTTCATAAACTAGCATAACATGTTTGGGACATATATGTTAATATGTTAGAACATATTATGTTTGGGACATAAAATGTTTGTAAATATAATATGCTTGGATGCAAACATATATTAATTTAGAAATAGCCTATAAACATATATGTGTTTAGTAGCTTGGAGCGCTATTTAACAGGGAGCGATATTGAATTAAGTTGGTGGTTGTTGCTTTTTATTACAAAATTAGCATTTTATTTTTCCTTGGGCAATTGATCACCTACTTCTTTGATCCTTACAAACTGTGTGGTCCGCTGTTCGAATCCCCGTCCGGCAAAAGGTAAAATTAAAATAAACAAATCATACAATTGAATAATTTCTTCTACAATGTTTGTATTACAGAAAAAGGTGCTAAGAACTAAAAAATCTCGTGGAAGTGAGAAAGATGTGGGGGAATATACAATTAGGCAGAAACAAAATTTTGAGCATTCGGGTCGAAAACCTATGTTGTTAGCACCTATATTACCTGTTTTTTTCATAATTCATTATGATTGTAAATATATAAATAAATAAATAAAATTTTGAGCACAATATTGTTTGGGAGAATTTTTTTTAAGCATATAATATTTTTGGGTGCAAAATGCTTCCAAACATATTATATGTTCACATAATAACATATTGTTTTTTGGAAGACAACATTATTGAATTTGGATGCAAAAACACAAAATGTTTGGAACTTAGACTACCCAAACATATATTGTTTAGACCAATATGCTTTCAAACATATTATATATTGGAAGAGATCAAACATATAAATGTTTGGGCAATACCCAAAAATATATATGCTTGAAGCAAAATATGTTTGGGAGTATATGTTACAGAAGCGATTTTTTGTGAGCGTGTAGGGATAGGAAGTTCAGATCCCGTTGAGTGAAACAGGGAGTTTCCGGGCTCAATATTGATGACATATGCGATCGATTAAACGTCTACCTTGCTGATCTCACCAGTTCTTTCACTGCAAGAATTTGAGGATATCCGCCACCAAATCCTCATCCATACTATTCACTACATGGACGGCAGAAGTATGCAGGCAGTTGAATATTAGCACCGTTAACGAAACGATTCCGACCATTAGGTTAGGTTAGCTGGCAGCCCGATATATCAGGCTCACTTTGACTATTCAGTCCATTGCGATACCGCAGTGGTGAACTTCTCTCTTATCAATGAGTGCTGCCCGATTCCAAGTTAAGCTCAATGACAAGAGACCTCCTGTTTATAGCCGAGTCCGAACGGTGTTCCACATTGCAGTGAAACTACTTAGAGAAGCTTTGAAATATTCAGAAATGTCGCTGAGGTGGGATAATCCACCGCTGAAAAACTGTTTGGTGTTCGGTCGAAGCAGGAATCGAACCCACGACCTTGTGTATGCAAGGCGGGCATGCTAACGATTGCACCACGGTGGCTCTCTTCCGACCATTAATTACCCCAAATATTCTCGGGGTCACATTCGACAGCGTTTTCAAATCGTCTGACCATGTCACTGCAATTTGTGATAAGTTCCGCAGCAGAAACTTGACAAGTGATACGCAGTGGAATAATATACAGATCTGCCAGAACGCTGTCCTTAGAACTGGGACAGTATGTCTGCGCAGCACACCCCTGGTTCAACTTTATGTGGAGACAAAGATCATCCCAGTGCTTAGACACAATTACATATTATCAAAGTAGTATCTCCTGGGTTACCATAACATTAGTCATCCAATTCACCATACAGCGCTACAAAAGAGAGCCTCTAGATCAGGCAGCATACCAGGGAGGTTTGAACAGGAGTCATGAGGATACTGCAACTGAAGCGGAAACCAAATAGTTAATCCTGTCCCGGAAGAAAGATACCTCCCACGGCAGACTAAGGTAGTTTTGGCACAACTAAGATCAAGCAAGTGCAGCCACATCAATCCTATCAATCAGTGATTGATAGCAGCGTAGCTGACATGTGTCCCATCTGCAGCCAATGATCACATGACACGCGTCATATTTTCGCTTGCCCAGCTAAACCTACCCGATTCACCCCCAGACCTCTCTGGACACATCCCACCTTAGTCGCAAAGTTCCTCGATCTGGACACAAACTGAAGTTCCAAAGCACATAAAAAAGTTGAAATAAACTGTTACAACAACAACCAATAGCCAAGTGCCACAAGCACAAAGTCTTATCCCAGGGATCAGACGTTTCTACCGTTTTCAAGTTAGACGATTCATTGCCCTAATTACCATTAACATTGAGCTTGGGAAAGGCCTTTCAGTTATTGGAAATTTCTAGAACCCCCAGTCCACCTATGGCCTCATGCCTATATCTATGTAATTGCATTTGTGCTAAATAAGTTTAGACGTAAGTTTCGTTAGAAAAATCTTGTGGCCATGGAGTAGATGGCCAGCTGGGCATTTTTTGCCACTGACATTGATTATGATGGACGGTGATTTGATGTTAGCTGTCTTGTGTTGCAGCTACTGCTGGATGCTCCAACATTGGCCATTTGGGCCTGCACCAAATGTTTTTATACCCACCACCATAGAATGGTGACGGGGGTATAATAAGTTTGTCATTCCGTTTGTAACACATCGAAATATCGATTTCCGACTATATAAAGTATATATATTCTTGATCAGGGAGAAATTCTAAGACGATATAACAATGTCCGTCTGTCCGTCTGTCTGTCTGTCTGTCTGTCTGTTGTAATCACGCTACAGTCTTCAATAATGAAGCAATCGTGCTGAAATTTTGCACAAACTCGTCTTTTGTCAGCAGGCAGGTCAAGTTCGAAGATGGGTTATTTCGGTCCAGGTTTTGATATTGTCCCCATATAAACCGACCTCCCGATTTGGGGTCTTGGGCTTATAGAAATCGTAGTTTTTATCCAATTTGCCTGAAATTTCAAATCTAGAGGTATTTTATGACCATAAAGAGGTGTGCCAAATATGGTGAGTATCGGTCCATGTTTTGGTATAGCCCCCATATAGACCGATCCCCCGATTTTACTTATTGGGCTTATAGAAACCGCAGTTTTTATTCAATTTAACTGAAATATGAAATCTAGAGGTATTGTAGGACCACAAATACGTGTGCCAAAAATTGTGATTATCGGTCCATATTTTGGTATAGCCCCCATATAGACCGATCTCCCGATTTTACTTCTTGGGCTTATAGAAACCGCAATTTTTATTCAATTTACCTGAAATATGAAATCTAGAGGTATTGTAGGACCACAAATACGTGTGCCAAAAATTGTGATTATCGGTCCATATTTTGGTATATCCCCCATATAGACCGATCTCCCGATTTTACTTCTTGGGCTTATAGAAACCGCAGTTTTTATCCAATTTACCTGGAATTGGATATCGAGAAGTACTTTAGAACCGTAAAGAGGTGTGCCCAAAATGGTGAGCATCGGTCCAGGTTTTGATATTGTCCCCATATAAACCGACCTCCCGATTTGGGGTCTTGGGCTTATAGAAATCGTAGTTTTTATCCAATTTGCCTGAAATTGAAAATCTAGAGGTACTTGAGGACCATCAAAAGGTGTGCAGAAAATGGTCCCTATCGTTCCATATTTTGGTATAGCCCCCGTATAGACCGATCTCCCGATTTTACATCTTGGGTTTATGGAATCCGTAGTTTATATACAATTTGCCTGAAATTGGAAATTTATAGGTATTTTAGGACCATAAAGAGGTTTGCCACAAATGGTGAGTATCGGTCCATGTTTTGATATAGCCCCCATATAGACCGATATCCCGATTTTACTTCTTGGGCTTCTAGAATCCGGAGTTTTTATCCAATTTGCCTGAAATTGGAAATCTAGAGGTATTTTCGGGCCATAAAGAGGTGTGCCGAAAACGGTGAATATAGGTCAATATTTTAGTATAGCCCCCATAAGAACGATCTCCCGATTTAACTCGGATTAAGTTTTTATCGGTCCATTGGTAATGCCTCCATTGAGACCGACTTCACTTCTTGAGGGTATAGAAGGCGCACTGATCATGAAAATTGCTTGAAACTCAATGTAGAATTTCCAGATTTTACTTCTCGGGTGAAAATCTACAGATTTAAGATTTCAAATCAAGACGTTATTTTATAATTTTCTGGCACACTTACAAGAGATGTTAATGATTCCTCTAAAACTCAAACAAAAATGGTTCTTATAAATCCAGAATCTGATATAGTCCTCATAGGTGAAATTTATCTTCGGGAAGTGTCCTCAAGTCCTCAAGCCTCCTGAAATTTCAAAGGAAACCCTAATATTTGGTTCATGGTGGTGGGTATTTAAGATTCGGCCCGGCCGAACTTACTGCTTTATATACTTGTTCGTTATCTGTTTCTTTGGCCATTTGGGGGGTTTCTATTTCTTCTCCATCGCATTGGACTTGGTTTGTATTGGAAAAAGGTTGATCTAACTCCGGCAGAACGTTGAGAGCAACGCGTAATTGGGAAAGTTTAATAAGATTTGTAGTTTAATTTATTTTGGTATTATAATCGAATTTTTTCCATTTTTTTTAAGTTTAGGAGGCGTTTTGATATTATCAGAGTACGAAAATACAGCCTTAAGAAATTTTTCTTTTACAAGATCTATTGTGAATTTCAATTAGGTGCCTTGGTAAATCATAAAGGTAAAATCTTCAAAACAAAAATTTCCATAAGTAAGCTATCAGATTGCCTTAACATCAAAATTCTATGGATGACATAATATAGATTTTCCAAGTGAAAACGGTGATGACGACGATATTCAAAGCCCAGTAAAAATAGCTCTTCTTTGAAAAAATCTTCTCGTAATGGGTTGTGTTGCCAGTTGGCACTCGAGCCAAAACTAATCTACTAAAATTTGGAGGAGAAAAAAATACAAAATAAAATCTTTTTTGCAAAATTTTGATTATGTCAAAATGTTATTTCTAAAGAAAGAAAATTTTGTAACAATTTTATTTTTTATTTATATAGAAAATTTTGTCAACATTTTATTTCTATAGAAAATTTTGTAAATTTTTTTTATATAGAAAATTTTGATCACAGTTTTATTTCTATAGAAAATTTTGTCAAAATTTTATTTCTATAGAAAATTTTATTTCTATAAAAAATTTTGCCAAATTTTATTTCTATAGAAAATTTTGTCAAAATTTTATTTCTATAGAAAATTTTGTCATAATTTTATTTCTTTAGAATATTTTGTAATTTTTATACCCTTCACAACTACTGTGGTACAGGGTATAATAAGTTTGTGCATTTGTATGTAACGCCAAGAAGGAGTAATCATAGACCAACCTTTTAGTATACGGATCGGCTTAGAATTAAATTCTGAGTCGATTTAGCGATGTCCGTCTGTCTGTCTGTCTGTCTGTCTGTCAGTCTGTCCGTCTATCTCTCTGTTGATGTATTTTTGTGTGCAAAGTACAGCTCGCAGTTAGTCCGATTGTCCTAAAATTTGGTATAGGGTCCTGTTTCGGCTCAAAGACGATCCCTATTGATTTTGGAAAAAATCGGTTCAGATGTAGATATAGCTGCCATATATATTTTTCACCGATCTGGTCATAATTGGCGTGTATATCAACCGATCTTCCTCAAATTCCGTACATCCGAATATTTTATGTGTCTCGAAAAACTTGCAAAATATCAGCAAAATCGGTTCAGATTTAGATATAGCTCCCATATATAGCTTTCGCCCGATTTACACTCATTTGCCCACAGAGGCCAATTTTTAATTCCGATTTAGTTGAAATTTTACATAGGGAGTAGAATTAGCATTGTAGCTATGCGTGCCAAATTTGGTTGAAATCGGTTCAGATTTAGATATATCTCCCATATATAGCTTTCGCCCGATTTACACTCATATGACCACAGAGGCCAATTTTTAACTCCGATTTAGTTGAAATTTTGCACAGAGAGTAGAATTAGCATTGTTGCTATGCGCGCCAAATTTGGTTGACATCGATTCAGATTTAGATATAGCTCCCATATATATGTTTTTCTGATTTCGACAAAAATGGTCAAAATACCAACATTTTCCTTGTTAAATCGCCACTGCTTAGTCGAAAAGTTGTAAAAATGACTCTAATTTTCCTAAACTTCTAATACATATATATCGAGCGATAAATCATAAATAAACTTTTGCGAAGTTTCCTTAAAATTGCTTTAGATTTAAATGTTTCCCATATTTTTTTACTAACATTGTGTTCCACCCTAGTGCATTAGCCGACTTAAATTTTGAGTCTACAGATTTTGTAGAAGTCTATCTAATTCGGTCCAGATCGAGTGATATTTAAATTTATGTATCTTGGACAAACCTTTAAATATAGCCCCCAACACATTTAACGGATGTGATATGGTATCGAAAATTTCGATCTACAAAGTGGTGCAGGGTATAATATAGTCGGCCCCGCCCGACTTTAGACTTTCCTTACTGGTTTTTTACTAACATTGTGTTCCACCCTAGTGCATTAGCCGACTTAAATTTTGAGTCTATAGATTTTGTAGAAGTCTATCTAATTCGGTCCAGATCGAGTGATATTTAAATGTATGTATTTGAGACAAACCTTTACATATATAGCCCCCAACACATTTGACGGATGTGATATGGTATCGAAAATTTAGATCTACAAAGTGGTGCAGGGTATAATATAGTCGGCCACGCCCGACTTTAGACTTTCTTACTTGTTTTTTAGAAAGTTTTGTCAATTTTTTTCTATGGCAAATTATATCAATATTTTATTTCTATAGACAATTTTTTCAAAATTTTGTTGCTTTAGAAAATTTTGTCAAAATTTATTTCTATAGGATAATTTGTCAAGATTTTATTTCTATAGAAAATTTTTTCAAAATTTTATTTCTATAGACAATTTTTTCAAAATTTTATTGCTTTAGCAAATTTGTCAAAATTTTACTTCTATAGGAAAATTTATCAAAATTTTACTTCTGTAGGATAATTTGTCAAGATTTTATTTCTATAGAAGAATTTTATGAAAATTTTATTTCTATAGAAAATTTTGTCAAAATTTTATGTCTATAGAAAATGGTGTCAAAATGTAATATATATAAAAGAGTTTCATAAAAATTTTCTTTCTATAGAAAATTTTATGAAAATTTTCATTCTTTAGAAAATTTTGTGAACATTTGCTTTCTATAGAAAATTATGTCAAAATTTTCTATAGAAAATTATGTCAAATTGTTTTTTATATACAAAAGTTTGATCACAGTTTTATTTCTATAGAAACTTTGTCCAAATTTTATTTCTATAGAAAATTCTGCCAAAATTTTATTTTTTATAGAAAATTTTGTCAATTTTTTTATATAGTAAATTTTGTAAAAATTTTATTTCCATAGAAAATTTTGTAAAAATTTTATTTCCATGGAAAATTTTGTCAAAAATTAATTTCTATATAAAATTTTGTCAAAATTTTATTCCTATAGGAAGCTTTGTCAAAATTTAGTTTCTATAGAAAACATTGTTAAAATTTTATTTCTATAGAGAATTTTGCCAAAACTTATCTTCTATAGAGAATTTTGTCAACATTTTATTTCTATAGAAGAATTTTATGAAAATTTTAATTCTAAAGGAAATTTTGGCGAAATTTTATTTCCGTAGAAAATTTTGTCAACATTTTATTTCTATAGAAGAATTTTATGAAAATTTTATTTCTATAAAAAATTTTACCAAAATTTTATTGCTTTAGAAAATTTTGTCAAAATTTTATTTCTGTAGAAAATTTTTGCAAAATTTTATTGCATTATTATTGGGATTTTTCGTTTGGCTAGAGGTCATGATAAATGAAAAATGCTGTTGTAATTGTTTTTCATTGTTCTATTATTGAAATATTGCTATTTCGGATATTTCGATACACCTTCGGTGATCATCTTCAGCGAGAATTTTATTGCTTTAGAAAATGTTGTCAACATTGTATATCTATAGATCATTTTGCTAAAACTTAACTTCTATAGGAAATTTTGTCAAAATTTTATTTTGTCAAAATTTTATTTTATTTTATGAAAATTTTATTTCTAACGGAAATTTTGGAAAAATTTTATTTCCGTAGAAATTTTTGTCAACATTTTATTTCTATAGAAGAATTTTATGAAAATTTTATTTCTATAAAAAAAATTTACCAAAATTTTATTGCTTTAGAATTTTTTTCAAAATGTATTTCTGTAGAAAATTTTAGCAAAATTTTATTGCATAATTATTGGGATTTTTCGTTTGGCTTGAGGTCATGATAAATGAAAAATACTGTTGTAATTGTTTTTCATTGTTTTATTATTGAAATATTGCTATTTCGGATATTTCGATACACCTTTGGTGATCATCTTCAGGGAGAATTTTATTGCTTTAGAAAATGTTGTCAACATTTTATATCTATAGAACATTTTGCTAAAACTTAACTTATATAGGAAATTTTGTCAAAATTTTATTTTGTCAAAATTTTATTTTATTTTATGAAAATTTTATTTCTAAAGGAAATTTTGGAAAAATTTTATTTCCGTAGAAAATTTTGTCAACATTTTATTTCTATAGAAGAATTTTATGAAAATTTTATTTCTATAAAAAATTTTACCAAAATTTTATTGCTTTAGAATTTTTTTCAAAATGTATTTCTGTAGAAAATTTTAGCAAAATTTTATTGCATAATTATTGGGATTTTTCGTTTGGCTTGAGGTCATGATAAATGAAAAATACTGTTGTAATTGTTTTTCATTGTTCTATTATTGAAATATTGCTATTTCGGATATTTCGATACACCTTCGGTGATCATCTTCAGCGAGAATTTTATTGCTTTAGAAAATGTTGACAAAATTTTATTTTTATAGGAAATTTTATCAAAATTTTATTTCTGTAGGTTATTTTGTCAAGATTTTATACCCATAGAAGAATTTTATGATTTTTTTTATTCTATAGAAAATTTTGTCTTTATGTTTTGTTTTCTATAGAAAAGCTTATCAAAATTTTATTTCTATAGAAAATGTTGTCAAAATTTTATTTCTATAGGAAATTTTATCAAAATTTTATTTCCATAGAAAAGTTTGTCAAAATTTTATTTCTATAGGAAATTTTGTCAAAATTTTATTTCTGTAGGAAATTTGTCAATTCTTTTTCTATAGAAATTTTTGTCAAAATTTTATTTCTATAGAAAGTTTTGTCAAAATTTTATTTCTATAGCAAGTTTTGTCAAAATTTTATTTTTGTAGAAAATTTTGTCAAAATTTTATTTCTATAGAAAATTTTATTTCTATAGAAAATTTTGTCAAAATCTTATTTCTTTAGAAAATTTTGTCATAATTGTGATTTTTAAAGGACATTTTTTTAAAAATTTTTTAAAATTTTATTTCTATAGAAAATTTTGTCAAAATCTTATTTCTTTAGAAAATTTTGTCATAATTGTGACTTTTAAAGGACATTTTTTTTAAATTTTGTTTCTATAGGAAATTTTTTAAAAAATTTTATTTGCATAGAAGAATTTTATGAAATTTTGTTTTTATATAGTACATTTTTATTTCTATAGGAAATATTTTAAATATTTTATTTTTATAGAAAAATTTCCAAATTCTACCAAAACAGCAAAAATTCTTCCAATCTACCAAACACTTAAAAAATCTACCATTTGTGGTAGAATTCTAGCAACTGTGGTAACCGTGGTTGGTCAAAAATAAGGCGACATTTGCTGCGGATAAACAATAGTGTAAATTTGGTTAAAAGATATCGCTTTTCATATGATTATAGAACCAACACTAATACTAAAAATATTAATGTTGGAAAGCAGAGTTTTCATTTCTGAAGAACGAAATTTTTGTGATTTAAACTTCTAACTTATCATAAATTCGAGTTTAGTTGTACGAAAATAAAATACCTTATAAAAAAGGAGTGTTTCCTTGGAAGAGCAATTTTTTTGGGTGATACTGATACTTCTCCTTACACATCAAATTGATTGCAAGACATAGAAATTTAATAATTGAAAGCAGTGCACAATTGGCAAACTGAATATGAAATAAGTTAACCAGTTAAACAATAAGATCATTACCTCTCGAAGAAAAACACTCAATACAAATTCCATTACAATGACATTTCTTTACATTACACAAAAAAAAAATTAAACAAAAAAAAAACAAAACCTATTAAATTCTTGTTAAATGCGTTTTAATTAATTGTTTATCGTTCTCAAAACAATTTGCTGTCTTACTCTTGGTACTGAAAACTAACTGCAATACTGAAAAAAATAGACGGGGGGAAGTAGGTCGATATGATGTGGTTCGACAAAGTCTATTTCTATTATTTCAATATTTTTGTACTGGTAAATTTATTTCATTATTTTTTGTGGCTTTTGTGTGAGCTTTTTTTGTGTGGCCCGTGTTGAAGTCTTTTCTGCTGTCGCTCTCCCTCTCTCTCTTGTTCTTGCTCTCTGGGTTTGTAACGCGGAAATCATCAATTATTTTCTTATTTATATTTATAACAGTTGTTGCATATTAATCAATATATAAATGCATATAAATGCGCTTTTATATTCTCAATCACTATGAATTACAGCTAATTTATAACCGTTTTTTTGTTTTCTGTTTTTTTTTTCAGGTAAGTTTTTGACTGGCTTAGAAACTGTTTGAACTTTCGAAACTAAGCACTGGTGAAAACTTAGGATTAAAGTTAAATTGTTATTTTAAGATTGAGGAAATTTTGTTTTAAATTCATTTGACATTTTGTCAAGGTAAGTCAGAACGAGTCTAAATATGGCGAATTTAAATGGCGGATTGGTCAGTCTATATTTATGGATTTGAAGAGAGGAATATAAAACACTGAAAAATATTGACTTGTTAACGGAGAACAATAAACCTGCGATAATACGGTTTGAGTCTCCTCGAGGCTTTACCATCGTCGTTCAAAATTAGACTTTTGTCCTTACACTTTGTAATATTTGTATACCCTATAGGATGGGGGGTATATTAACTTTGTCATTCCGTTTGTAACGCATCGTAATATTGCTCTAAGACTCCATAAAGTATATATATTCTGGGTCGTGGTGAAATTCTAGGTCGATCTAAGCATGTCCGTCCGTCCGTCTGTTGAAATCACGCTAACTTCCGAACGAAACAATCTATCGACTTGAACCTTGGCACAAGTAGTTGTTATTGATGTAGGTCGGATGGTATTGCCAATAGGCCATATCGGTCCACTTTTACGTATAGCCCCCATATAAACAGAACCTCAGTTTTGGCTTGCGGAGCCTATAAAAGAAACATATTTCATCCGATCCGGCTGAAATTAGGCACATGGTGTTGGTATATGGTCTCTCACTACCATGCAAAAATTGGTCCACATCGGTTCAAAAATTATATATAGCCCCCATATAAACCAATCCCCAGATTTGACCTCCGAAGCCTCGTGATGAGCAAAATTCATCCGATCCGGCTGAAATTTGGTACATGGTATTTGTATATGGTCTCTAATAACCGTGCAAAAATTGGTCCACATTGGTCCATAAAGAGTGATACGGTCAAAATTTGGTCAATATAAACTTGACGTATTTCTTTCAATTTTGCATTTAAAAAACCTGAAGACCCCTGATTTTGAAGATGTGTGTGTGTAGAATGGTGCTCCTATTTTGATTTTGGAATTCACTCTTCAGTTGTCAAAATGCCGTCCAAGCAAGAAGAGCAGCGTATCAAAATTTTGCTCGCGCATCGCGAAAATCCGAGCTACTCGCACGCAAAGCTCGCAAAATCGCTAAAAGTTTGCCTAATCAACCGTTACAAATGTAATGAAAGTGTTTGGGGAACGTTTGTCGACAGCCAGGAAGTCTGGATCGGGGGTAAATCGAAAACCGGAAGCCGCTGAGATGATCAAGAGAGTTGCCGGTAGTTTCAAGCGAAACCCTAACCTCTCTCTCCGAGATGCCGCAAATAAGCTGGGTGTATCGTCTACAACCGTGCATCGAGCCAAAAAACGAGCCGGACTATCGACTTACAAGAAGGTAGTGACTCCAAATCGCGATGATAAACAAAATACGACGGCCAAAGCGCGATCCCGGAGGCTGTACACGACGATGCTGACGAAGTTTGACTGCGTGGTAATGGACGACGAAACCTACGTCAAAGCCGACTACAAGCAGCTTCTGGGACAGGAGTTTTATACGGCAAAAGGAAGGGGAAAGGTAGCAGATATTTTCAAGCACATAAAACTGTCAAAGTTCGCAAAGAAATATCTGGTTTGGCAAGCCATCTGCACCTGTGGCTTGAAAAGCAGCATTTTCATAGCTTCCGGGACTGTCAACCAAGAAATTTACGTGAAAGAGTGTTTGAATAAACGTCTGCTGCCTTTCCTGAAGAAATACGGTTGTTCCGTACTGTTTTGGCCGGATTTGGCATCTTGGCATTACGGTAAAAAGGCCATGGAGTGGTACGCCGCCAACAACGTGCAGGTGGTTCCCAAGGACAAGAAACCTCCCAACACGCCAGAGCTCCGCCCAATTGAGAAATACTGGGCTATTGCCAAGCGGAACCTAAAGAAGACCAACAAAACTGCTAAGGACGAGCAGCAGTTCAAGGCAAACTGGCTTTCTGCGGCGAAGAAGGTGGACAAAGTGGTTGTACAAAATCCGATGGCAGGTGTCCAGCGTGAGGCACGGCAATTCGGATTTGGAAAAGCGAAAGCCTAACTGAATATTTTTCCTGAATTTTATACTAAATGATTGAACTTGAAATAGAAATTTAATTTGATTTTTTAAATAAACGATTTCACAGATTTACACGCTTTTTCCCTTGACCAAATTTTGACCGTATCACCCTTTAAGTATATATAGCCCCCACATAAACCGATCCCCAGATTTGGCTTGCGGAGCCTCTAAGAGTAGCAAATTTCATCCGATCCGGCTGAAATTTGGTACATGGTGTTAGTATATGGTTTCCAATAACCGTACAAAAATTGGTCCACATCGGTCTCTAAGTATATATAGCCCCCATATAAACCGACCCCCAGATTTTGCTTGCGGAGCCTCTTAGAGAAACAAATTTCACCCGAGTCGGTTGAAATTTGGTACGTGGTGTAAGTATATGGTCTCTAACAACCATGCCAGAATTGGTCCATATAGGTACATAATCATATATAGCCCCCATATAAACCGATCCCCAAATTTGACCTCTGGAGCCTTTTCGAGCAGCGAAATTCACCTGATCTGGTTGAAATTTGACACGTTGTGTTAGTATATGATCTCTAAAAACCATGCAGAAATGTATCCATATCGGTCTATAATTATATATAGTCCCCATATAAATTCGTCCATATCGGTCCAATTATACACCCCCACAAAAAATCGCTTCTGTAACATATACTCCCAAACATATTTCGCTTCAAGCATATACATTTTTGGGTATTGCCCAAACATTTATATGTTTGATCTCTTCCAATATATAATATGTTTGAAAGCATATTGGTCTAAACAATATATGTTTGGGTAGTCTAAGTTCCAAACATTTTGTATTTTTGCATCCAAATTCAATAATGTTGTCTTCCAAAAAACAATATGTTATTATGTGACCATATAATATGTTTGGAAGCATTTTGCACCCAAAAATATTATATGCTTAAAAAAAATTCTCCCAAACAATATTGTGCTCAAAATTTTATTTATTTATTTATATATTTACAATCATAATGAATTATGAAAATAAACAGGTAATATAGGTGCTAACAACATAGGTTTTCGACCTGAATGCTCAAAATTTTGTTTATGCCCAATTGTATATTCCCCGACATCTTTCTCACTTCCACGAGATTTTTTAGTTCTTAGCACCTTTTTCTGTAATACAAACATTGTAGAAGAAATTATTCAATTTTATGATTTTTTTATTTTAATTTTACCTTTTGCCGGACGGGGATTCGAACAGCGGACCACACAGTTTGTAAGGATCAATGAAGTAGCTGATCAATTGCCCAAGGAAAAATAAAAAGTTAATTTTGTAATAACAAGCAACAACCATCAACTTAATTCAATATCGCTCCCTGTTAAATAGCACTCCAAGCTACTAAACACATATATGTCTATAGGCTATTTCTAAATTAATATATATTTGCATCCAAGCATATTATATTTACAAACATTTTATGTCCCAAACATAATATGTTCTAACATATTAACATATATGTCCCAAACATGTTATGCTAGTTTATGAACATTATATGCTTGCACTCAAAAATATTGTGTTTAAAAATTTGTGTTCCAAACATATAATGTTTATAGCCAAACATATGAAAAACAGTCTTTTTCAACCGTGTATATAGCCCCATATAAACCGATCCCCAGATTTGACCCCGAAGCCTCTTGGAGGAGAAAAATTCATCCGATTCGCTTGAAATTTGATGCAATGCGGCCATGTACTAACAGGCCGCTAACAACCATGCCAAAGTTGGTCCATATTGGTCTATAGTTATATATCCCCCAGATAAACCTCTCCCCAATCATACAAAAATTGGTCCATATCCGTTCTTAATTGTATATAGCCCCTTACAAAGCAACCCCCATATTTCAATTCGGCTCTCGAATTACGAATTCATATCCGTTGGTATACAGAAAAAAGTCTGTTGTAAAACTGATGCCAAAATGAACTTATATTTATTGCAAACATTTTATTTTGTTTTAGTTCATTTTTTAAAATTTGTAAGAAATTTTCCCCAGTCCAACGATTTTTTCTTTATTCCAAGTATGTCTCAAAAATTTTATGAACTAAATGCCACTAAAATTTTAATCGCATACAAATTAGTTCAATTCTAACTAAAACAGAAGAAGTTTTTCATACACTTCTCAAAAATAATAAGAATGAAATACAGTTAGTACATATGTTTGTAACACCCAGAAGGAGACGAGATAGACACATGGTGTATTTTGCAATAATGCTCAGGGTGGGTCCCTGAGTCGATATAACCATGTCCGTCTGTCCGTCCGTCCGTCTGTCTGTGAACACATTTTAGTGATCAATTTAAGTCCAATCGCCTTCAAATTTGGCACATATTCCTAATTTGGGTCAGAAAAGAACGCTATTGATTTTGGAAGAAATCGGTTCAGATTTCGATATAGCTCCCATATATATCTTTCGCCCGATATGGACTTATATGGCCCCAGAAGCCAGATTTTTGGCCGAATTTGCTTGAATTTTGGCACTAGGAGTACAATTAGTAGTATAGTCAAATTTGTAAAATTTGATTGAAATCGGTTCAGATTTAGATATAGCTCCCATATATATCTTTCGCCTGATATGGACTAATAAAAGCCTAACTTTTGGCCCAATTTGCTTGAAATTTTGCACAGGGCGTAGATTTAGCATTGTAGCTATGCGTGCCAAATTTGGTTGAAATCGATTCAGATTTAGATGTAGCTCCCATATATATATTTCGCCCGATATGGACTTATATGGCCCCAGAAGCCAGAGTTTTACCCTAATTTGCTTAAAATTTTGCACAAGAAGAACAATTAGTACTATAGTCAAGTGTGCCAAATTTTATTGAAAGCGGTTCAGATTTAGATATAGATCCCATATATATCTTTCGCCCGATATGAAATAATATGGTCCCAGAAGCCAGATTTTTTCACCAATTTGGTTGAAATTTTGCACAGGGAGTAGGATTAGCATTGTAGCTATGCGTGTCAAATTTGGTTGAAATCAGTTCAGATTTAGATATAGCTCCCATATATAGCTTTCGCCCGATTTACACTCATATGACAACAGAGGCCAATTTTTAACTCCGATTTAGTTGAAATTTTGCACAGGGAGTAGAATTAGCATTGTAGCTATGCGTGCGTGGTTGACATCGGTTCAGATTTAGATATAGCTCCCATATATATGTTTTTCTGAATTCGACAAAAATGGTCAAAATACCAACATTTTCCATGTAAAATCGCCACTGCTTAGTCGAAAAGTTGTAAAAATGACTCTAATTTTCATACACTTCTAATACATATATATCGAGCGATAAATCATAAATACACTTTTGCGAAGTTTCCTTAAAATTGCTTCAGATTTAAATGTTTCGCATATTTTTTTACCAACATTGTGTTCCACCCTAGTGCATTAGCCGACTTAATTTTTTGAGTCTATAGATTTTGTAGAAGTCTATCAAATTCTGTCCAGATCGAGTGATATTTAAATATATGTATTTGGGACAAACCTTTATATATAGCCCCCAACACATTTGACGGATGTGATATGGTATGGAAAATTTAGATCCACAAAGTGGTGCAGGGTATAATATAGTCGGCCCCGCCCGACTTTAGACTTTCCTTACTTGTTTTTTACTAAATTTTGAGTCTATAGATTTTGTAGGAGTCTATCAAATTCTGTCCAGATCGAGTGATATTTAAATGTATGTATTTGGGACAAACCTTTATATACCTTTACATTTGACGGATGTGATACGGTATGGTCAGGGTATAAAAACTTTGATCTGCCAAAAAATGTGCCCACCAGAAATATTGATTTTAGACTCCATAAAATATATACCGATCGACTCAGAATCACCTCCTGAGTCGATCTAGCGCGTGGTGTCCGTCCATCCATGTATTTGTTGTCCGCAGGATTCCGGTCGCAATTATTAACCGATTTTAATGAAATTTGGTATGTGGCGTTTTTTTTTTTGTAAAAGGACGAACGCTGTTGAAATTGGAAAAAAATCTGATCAAATTTAGGTATAGCTCCCATATATATATGTATCGCCCGATATCAACAAATGTTGTCATTTTGCCCTTATTTACTAACCGATTGTCGTCAAATTTGCCTTAAGGTAATCTAATATGCCACCCTTTAAGTGTACAACATTTCACCGAAATCGGTTCGGATTTAGATATAGCTCCCATATATATGTATCGCCCGATGACCCTAAATTTTGACATAAGTCCATTATTTATCAACCGATCTTACTCAAAGTTGGCCAAATCTCATTTTCTATAGTATTTACTATATGTGCAAAAACTGATCGAAATCGGTCCAGATTTAGCTATAGCTCCCATATATATGAATCGCCCGATTTTCGAAAATTTGGTCTTAATTGCCTTATTTACTAACCAATCTTACTCAAATTTAGCATACAGTAGCCCTCAGTGGTATCAACCAAACCTGCAAAATATCATTCAAATCGGTTCAGATTTAGATATAGCTCCCATATATATGCAGCGCCCGATTTTGAAAAATTTGTTCTTAATAACATTATTTGTGACCATAATGGCCTCATTTATTAACCGATCTTACTCAATTTCAACGCAAGGTAATCTCCTGTAATATCAATAAACCCTCCAAAATATTTTTCAAACCATTTCAGATTTAGATATAGCTCCCATATAATTGTAGCACCCGATTTTGTAAAATTTGTCCCTAATAACTTTATGATTTAGCACATTGGCCTCATTTATTAACCGATCTTATTCAAATTAGGCACAAGATCACCTTCTGTGGTTACAACGAAATCTGAAATATGTCAATCAAATCGTTTCAGATTTAGATATAGCTCCCATATATATACATCGCTCGATTTTCTCAAATTTGGCCGTAATATTGCCGTTTATTAACAAATGTTATCAATGCAAGTTTCAAATTTGTATATATTATCCGATCGTATTTAGGCATGTAACTCTTACATAACAATATTGCCCAATTTTTACGAATTATGATTTATTACCCACATATATTGAGCGATTTCCCCTGTTTTAATAATGGACTCAATATTAGTTATATACTAACTCTGTAGGTGCAAAATCAACTACAGCTACAAATATATATAATATCAGACATTTCTGCTTAGATTGTGACAAAACGCCCACAAAATGTACCCCTTAATTTTCTTAAATATGGAAATGCAGTTTATCTCTCAAACCTAGACGAATGTTACCACACAAATGCTTATGTTTACTAATTCAGTAGGTGTGGTTTAGGGTATGATATAGTCGGCCCGACCGACTTTCTACTTTACTCACTTGTTTCTTATTTCTAGTCGATGTCATTAAAGTTAGCAAAACAAATTATTGAAATGAACATTTATTCACATTGGGCAAAATTTAAGTAAAATCAACTAATCTTCATAAACTAAAATGAACTTAAGTTGGCATTAGAGCCCACTTTATTGACTGTACTACCTCAAGAATATCGGTTCAAATGCTACGCCTCCGAAGCGACTACAAAAGAGACTGGACTTACCATTTTCTTTACCCCCATTATTCGAATAAATACGAAAAGTAAAATCTGGAAATTATGCTTTTAATTTCTAGAAATTTGGATGATCAGTACGATTTTTACCATCCTAAAAAGTGTACTGGGAGGATCGATCTATATGGAAGCTTTTCCAAAAAAATGTCGTTGTGGACCTAACTACCTCTAATTTTAAATTTATATTGTGGCTATATCAAAACCTGAGCTGATATATAGCTCATCTGCGAACTTAACAAACAAACAACGAAACTGTGTCCATTATTGGGGGCTATAACATAATTACAACATCACACAGACAGACGGACATGGTTATAAACGAGGGCAGGAGTTTCAGGAGATTATATTGAACAAGTATGTACGGCGGTAAGTTCGGCCAGGCCGAATCTTATGTACCCTCCTCCATGGATTGCATAGAAACTTCTACTGAAGACTGCCATCCACAATCGCATTACTTGGGTTGCGGTATTACTTGCCGATGACAAGGTATCTTAAAACTTCCTAACACTTTCTTCTAAATTGCAAGGTAGTCCATATGTGGTATATATTAAACTAAAAAAGGCCGATTAAATACGTATATAATTAGGTTTGACAACATTTTCTATAGAAATAAAATTTTGATAAAAGTTTCTATAGAAATAAAACTTTAACAAAATATTCTACAGAAATAAAAAATTTCAATAGAAATAAAATTTTGAAAAAAATTTCTATAGACATAAAATTTTGACAAAATTTTCTATTGAAATAACATTTTGACAACATTTTCTATAGAAATAAAATTTTGCCAAAATTTTCTATCGAATTAAAATTTTGCCAAAATTTTCTATCGAAATAAAATTTGACAAAATTTTCTATAGGAATAAAACTTTGACAAAATTTTCCATAAAAATAAAATTTTAACAAAATTTTTCATAAAAATAAAATTTTGACAAAATTTTCTATAAAAATAAAATGTTGGTAGATTATTTTTGGCTCGAGTGGCAACCATGATTATGAACCAATATGGACCAATTTTTGTGTGATTGGGAATATATGGACCAATTTTGGCATGGTTATTAGCGGCCATATACCAACATCACGTTGCAAATTTCAACCGGATCGGATGTATTTTGCTTCTCCAAGAGGCTCCGGAGATCAAATCTGGGGAACATATAAACCGGGGGCTATATATAATTATGGACAGATATGGACCAATTCTTGCGTGTTTGTTAGAGACGATATGGACCAATTTGTTCATGGTTGTTAGAGACCATATAACACCACGTTCCAAATTTCAAGCGGATCGGATGAATTTTGACCCTCCAAGAGGCTCCGGAGGACAAATCTGGGGATCGGTTTATATGGGGGCTATATATAATTATGGGCCGATATGGACCAATTCTTGCATGGTTGTTAGAGACCATATACTAACACCATGTACCAAATTTCAGCCGAATCGGATGAAATTTGCTTCTGTTAGAGGCGCCGGAGGTCAAATCTGGGGATCGGTTTATATGGGGGCTATATATATTTATGGACCGATATGGACCAATTTTGGCATGGTTGTTAGAGACCATATTCTAACACCACGTACCAAATTTCAACCGGATCGGATAAATTTTGCTCCTCTAAGAGGCGCCGGAGCTCAAATCTGGGGTTCGGTTTATATGGGGGCTATATATACACACAAAAAAAATTTTTTCTGATTCAATCACCAAATTAATTGATCCAATTAATTTTTTAATTGAAATGTCTTCAATCACGAAAATGATAGTATCAATCACAGTTTTAATTGGACATAGAAAAAATTCTTGATTAAAAAATTAATTGATTTTTTCAGCAAATTTCAATTAATTTTTTAATTGATTCAATTAAAAATTTAATTGATGTTGATTGCAAAACTCAATTAATTTATTAATTAAAAAAGGTTACTATTTTTAATTACTTTCTGAATTGGCTTAGAGTTTTTATTTGAATTAACAAATGATTGTTTGAAATACATTTTTAATTAAAAATTAAAAAAAAATCAGAACTTTTTTAACCCTTTCACTACCGATGTCCGCTTTGAAGTATATTCGAAAAAGACACCAAATTCTATTTTTCCACTTAGTTTTGATTTATTTCTCGATGTTATTTTAAAGTAGAGGCTTTAATCTAAATAACCTATAAATATTTTCTATATTGGTGAGGTCCAAAATACATTTTTGTAAACTTCTTTAGAAATAAACGAAAAATACGAAAATTTGAGACAATTTTTCTACTGTATGTTTCTAGTAAATGGAAATTCATGCGAAAACTATAGCTGACACTTTTTCGGGTTCTTTTTTGTATTTTTGCTCACACTTTGAAGGACATTATAGGCCAAATAGCGCTTATTTTCGTAAGGCCACTTGGTCACAATTCAAGAATCAAATTTTCAAAACAAGCTCATATAGCTCTTGAAGTAGGTTTTCAAAATGGCAATTTTTGTTCTACATACTGGTAGTACAAGTAAAAACAGAAGAAAAATTAAAGTTTTTAACATTAGGTTTATTTCGGTAGTGAAAGGGTTAACAGAATTAGTCTTCCGAATTTGATTAGAAAGTTAATTGTATCAATTAATTTTTTAATTAAAAATTTAAAAATTTTCAATCATTGACTTAATTAACTTAATGTTTCTATCATGATTAAAAAGTTAATTGTATCAATTAATTTATTAATTGAAAAAATTTTCAACTTCAATTAACTTTTTAATTGGAAATATTTTGGTGATATTTTTTTCTGTGTAGTTGTGGATCGATGTGGACCAATTGTTGCATGATTGTTAGAGACCATATACTAACACCATGTACCAAATTTCAACCGGATTGGATAAATTTTGCTCCTGCAAGAGGCGCCGGAGGTCAAATCTGGGGATCGGTTTATATTGGGGCTATATATAATTATGGACCGATAGGGACCAATTCTGACATGGTTGTTAGAGACCATATACTAACACCACGTACCAAATTTCAACCGGATTGGATAAATTTTGCTCCTCTAAGAGGCGCCGGAGTTCAAATCTGGGGATCGGTTTATATGGGGGTTATACGTAAAAGTGGACCGATATGGCCGATTTGCCATACCATTCCACCTACATCAATAACATGTACTAGTGCCAAGTTTGAAGTCGATAGCTTGTTTCGTTCGGAAGTTTCACAATGGACTGAATAGTCTAAGTGAGCCTGAATCTTAATCGGGCTGCCACTTTAACCTAACCTTCGTTCGGAAGTTAGCGTGATTTCAACAGACGGACAGACGGACGGACGGACATGATTAGATCGACTCAGAATTTCACCACGACCCAGAATATATATACTTTATGGGATCTTAGAGCAATATTTCGATGTGTTACAAACGGAAAGATAAAGTTAAAACCCCCCCCCCCATTCTATGGTGGAGGGTATAAAAATAAAAATATTTTGAAAAACTAACTATTCTCTTTCATTAATAGGCTAAGAAGTTTCCGAACCGCCCTCGTAGTGTTAGAATTTCTCCTAGATTATGGATATATATATATATATATATATATATATATATATATATATATATATATATATATATATATATATATATATATATATATATATATATATATATATATATATATATATATATATATATATATATATATATATATATATATATATATATATATATATATATATATATATATATATATATATATATATATATATATATATATATATATATATATATATATATATATATATATATATATATATATATATATCGAGAAATCGATATTTCTATGTATTACAAACGCAATGACGAACTTTTTATCCATCAGCATTCTATGGTGGTGTTCAATATTACAATTTCTGGGGCAACCTTTGAATTTTATGTTATACTTCAAACGGATATTGAATTGCATGCCGTAGTTGTCAAATTGTAAAAAAAAAAAACAGAAAACAAAACAAAATTAAATCTAATCTCGGCCAATAAGCAAACATAAACGAAACATGCCGTAATAATCAAATACATGCTGTAACTAAGAAAACAAAAATCCAATTCAATTCGTTATGCTCTCATAAACGTTGCCAAAGAATATAAAGTTCGAGGTTACATCAAATGGCCAGGGCTATAACATTTGCAAATGGAAAACAAGAAAAACTCAAAAACTCTGCTTGAAACATTCTTAACTAAAACATACACAAAATCTAAAATTGTTCTTCAAACTTCTAAGTGGCTCAAAATAGTCATCAACAAAACGGTTGGTGGCCAACCAAACCGAAGCCAAGGTTACAGTCATCAGACAAACGGACAGATAGAAACACCAAAATATCAATGACAACACCTTTGGCAATTCTAAAAAAAAACTCTTCGCCGTAAGAAAAAAACAAAGTTGATCTTTTCTGTATGCCATGGCTTGGAAATACAGTTCAAGCAAGCTCAAATTTAAGCTCATCTAAAACAGCCTCAACTTCTAATTTTTTTCTGGGGGGCCAAACTCAAGTAACTCGTTGCCAACAAGTCACTAAAGCTATTTTGTGATGTAGTTTAAATGTACAATCGAATTATATGTCAGACTTTTTGAAAGATTTAGCTGAAATTACTGTGTCTTTGAATAAGATCTATGGCATGTCACGAAAGGCTAAGGTCAATAGGAGGTGATTGCATTCCAGACTCGCTGAGACTGTTAAATCCATTATGGTAGCACATGCGATAATCGTATCTCTTATCAAAGATGTTTAACATTCTTATAACCAAATTCGAATGGTGCCTCACACTGTTCACCCACAGTGTGAACACTGAATTTGATGCACCTAGAATTTTCACTGGTATTATTGAGCGGATATAAACCACAGCAGCATTTCGTTTGGTATTAAGCCAAAATCTGGGTATTTAACTGAGGTGACGTGAAATGCATTCAAAGAGCGTCTGTGCCATAACCTACACTGAAAAAACAGTGAACCCACCAGGAAGAGAACTTTTGATTAATTTTAGAAAATTTTTAATATTTTTAGAAATTTTTAACTAAACAGAATTACAAGCGCTGGCGTCACGACGATATCACAAAAATAAGTAAATATTTTTAGACGAATTCAAGAAAATTTATTAAACCAAAATATGTTTTTTTTTCACTTTTTAAAGAAAATTTTGTAGTTTAAAGGAAAAAATTGGAGTTCAAAATTGCAAAAATGTCTTTAGTGACATATGAAGTTCATGATGGATGCTTTTGTAGTAAAATTTACAACTTTGAAGAAATAATTAGGTTAGGTTAGGTTAGGTGGCAGCCCGATGTATCAGACTCACTTAGACTATTCAGTCCATTGTGATACCACATTGGTGAACTTCTCTCTTATCACTGAGTGCTGCCCGATTCCATGTTATGCTCAATGACAAGGGACTTCCTTTTTATAGACGAGTCCGAACGGCGTTGCACATTGCAGTGAAACCACTTAGAGAAGCTTTGCAACCCTCAGAAATGTCACCAGCATTACTGAGGTGGAATAATCCACCGCTGAAAAACTTTTTGGTGTTTGGTCGAAGCAGGAATCGAACCCACGACCTTGTGTATGCAAGGCAGGCATGCTAACCATTGCACCACGGTGGTTAACTATTTTGTGAGAAGTACGAAATTAGTAAATCTTTATGCTTAAATTGTTTATAATTTTTTTCGCGTCTTTTAGTTAATTTAACTAACGTACCCAAAAAAAAAATATTAGAGTAAATGGAACTTTCTCCAAATATAATAATTTCATCAACTAAAATATAGTTAACTTGGCTTTAGTGAAATAGAGGGTTTACTTTTTTGAGTGTAGCATCTTCTGGAATTGAGTCGTAATTGAGTTGTTATGTTAGGTTTAACTGGCTGACACGGTTGCCACAGTTACTACCAAAAATGATAGATTTTTTACTGTTTGATAGAATTTTTGATGTTTTGGTAGATTTTGCAATACATTCCTCCCCAACTAAGAGGCACTTCCCAAATTTTCTCTAGAAATAAAATTTTGCAAACTTTTCAATAGAATTACAATTTTTAACAAAATTTTCTATAGAAAAAAATATTTAAAGAAATTTTCTATAGAAATAACATTTTGACAAAATTAAAAAAAAAACAAGTACATACAGCACTAAGTTCGGCCGGGCCGAATCTTAAATACCCACCACCATGAACCAAATATTAGAGTCTCCTTTGAAATTTCAGGAGGGCTTGAGGACACTTCCCGAAGATAAATTTAAAGATTTCACCTATGAGGACTATACCAGATTCTGGATTTATAAGAACCATTTTTGTTTGAGTTTTAGAGGAATCATTAACATCTCGTGTAAGTGTGCAAGAAAATTATAAAATAACGTCTTGATTTGAAATCTTAAATCTGTAGAAGTAAAATCTGGAAATTTTACATTGAGTTTCAAGCAATTTTCATGATCAGTGCGCCTTCTACACCCTCAAGAAGTGAAGTCGGCCTGTATGGAGGCATTACCAAATGGACCGATAAAAACTTAATCCGATACACGTTTTTGTGAGTCTAAAATACCAGAATATTTACAATTTCAGGCAAATCAGACGAAAACTACGGTTTCTAGAAACCCAAGGAGTTAAATCGGGAGATAGTTCTTATGGGGGCTATACTAAAATATGGATCGATACTCACCGTTTTCGGCACACATCTTTATGACCCGAAAATACCTCTATATTTCCAATTTCAGGCAAATAGGATAAAAACTTCGGATTCTAGAAGCCAAAGAAGTAAAATCGGGATATCGGTCTATATGGGGGCTATACCAAAATATGGACCGATACTCACCATTTTCGGCACACCTCTTTATGGTCCTAAAATACCTCTAGATTTCCAATTTCAGATAAATTGGATAAAAACTACGGTTTCTATAAGCCCAAGACCCCAAATCGGCAGGTCGGTTTATATGGGGACAATATCAAAACCTGGACCGATATAGCCCATCTTCGAACTTGACCTGTCTGCAGACAAAAGACGAGTTTGTGCAAAATTTCAGCACGATTGCTTCATTATTGAAGACTGTAGCGTGATTACAACAGACAGACAGACGGACATCGTTATATCGTCTTAGAATTTCTCCCTGATCAAGAATATATATACTTTATATAGTCGGAAATCGATATTTCGTTAGTTGCAAACGGAATGACTAACTTATTATACCCCCGTCACCATTCTATGGTGATGGGTATAAAAATAATATCTAAACGAAGTTTTCTATAGAAATAAAATTTTGATAACATTTTCTAAAGAAATAAAATTTTAACAAAATTTTCCATAGAAATAAAATTTTCTATAAAAATAAAATTTTAACGAAATTCTCTATAGATATAACATTTTTACAAAATTTTGTATAGAAATACAATTTTGACAAAATGTAATATAGGAATAAAATGTTGACAAAATGTAATTTAGAAATAAATTTTTCACAAAATGTAATACAGAAATAAATTTTTCACAAACTGTTATATAGAAATATAATTTTGACAAAATTTTCTATAGAAATAAATTTTTCACAAAATGTTATATATAATATAATAATATCAAATATAATATAATTTTGACAAAATTTTCTATAGAAATAAAATTTTGACAAAATTTTATATAGAAATAAAATTTTGACAAAATTTTGTATTAAAATAAAATTTTGAAAAATTTTCTATAGAAATAAAATTTTGACAAAATTTTCTATAGAAATAAAATTTTGACAAAATTTTCTATAGAAATAAAATTTTGACAAAATTTTCTATAGAAATAAAATTTTGACAAAATTTTCTATAGAAATAAACTTTTGACAAAATTTTCTATAGAAATGAAATTTTTACAAACTTTTCTATAGAAATAAAAGTTTAACAAAATATTATACAGAAATAAATTTTGACAATATTTGCTATATAAATAAAATTTTGACAATATTTGCTATAGAAATAAAATTTTGACAAAATTTTCTATAGAAATAAATTTATGACAAAATTTTCAATAGAAACAAACAATTTGACAAAATTTTCTATAGAAATAAAATTTTGACAAAATTTTCGATAGAAGGTTAGGTTAGGTGGCAGCCCGATGTATCAGACTCACTTAGACTATTCAGTCCATTGTGATACCACATTGGTGAACTTCTCTCTTATCACGGAGTGCTGCCCGATTCCATGTTAAGCTCAATGACAAGGGACCTCCTTTTTATAGCCGAGTCCGAACGGCGTTCCACATTGCAGTGAAACTACTTAAGGAAGCTTTGAAACCGTCAGATATGTCACCAGCATTACTGAGGTGGAATAATCCACCGCTGAAAATCTTTTTGGTGTTTGGTCCAAGCAGGAATCGAACCCACGACCTTGTGTATGCAAGGCGGGCATGATAACCATTGCACCACGGTGGCTAACTATTTTGTGAGAAGTACGAAATTAGTAAATCTTTATGCTTAATTTGTGTATAATTTTTTCCCGTCTTTTAGTTCATTTAACTAACGTACCCAAAAAAAAATATTAGAGTAAATGGAACTTTCTCCAAATATAATAATTTCATCAACTAAAATATAGTTAACTTAGCTTTAGTGAAATAGAGGGTTTATTTTTTTTTTTTGAGTGTAGCATGTTCTGGAATTGAGTCGTAATCGTCAATAGAAATACAATTTTTAACAAAATTTTCTATACAAAAAAATATTTAAAGAAATTTTCTATAGAAATAAAATTTTAACAAAATTTTCTATAGAAATAAAATTTTCTATAAAAATAAAATTTTAACGAAATTCTCTATAGATATAAAATTTTTACAAAATGTAATATAGAAATAAATTTTTCACAAAATGTAATATAGAAATAAAATTTTCACAAAATGTTATATAGAAATAACATTTTGATAAAATTTTCTATAGAACTATAATTTTGACAAAATTATCTATAGAAGTAAAATTTTGACAAAATTTTCTATAGAAATAAATTTTTGACAAAATTTTCAATAGAAATAAAATTTCGACAAAATTTTCTATAGAAATATAATTTTGACAAAATTTTCAATAGAAATAAAATTTTTACAAAATGTACCACAGAACTAAATTTTTCACAAAATGTTATATAGAAATAAAATTTTAACGAAATTTTCTATAGAGATACAATTTTGACAAAACTTTCTATAGAAATAAAATTTTGACAATATTTTCTATAGCAAAAATATTTAGACAAAATTTTCTATAGAAATAAAGTTTTGACAAAATTTTCTATAGAAATAAAATATTAACAAAGTTTTCTATAGGAAAAATATTTAGTCAAAATTTTCTATAGAAATAAAATTTTGACAAAATTTTCTATAGAAATAAAATTTTGACAAAATCTTCTATAGAAATAAAATGTTTACCAAAATTTTCTATAGAAATAAAATTTTGACTAAATTTTCTATAGAAATAAAATTTTGACAAAATTTTTATAGAAATTAAATTTTGACAATATTTTCTATAGCAAAAATATATAGACAAAATTTTCTATAGAAATAAAATCTTGACAAAATTTTCTATAGAAATAAAGTTTTGACATTTTTTTCTATAGAAATAAAATTTTTATGCAATACTTATCATAGTTTCAGCTATAGGTCGATTAAAAAACATACGAATGATGTTTTTATTTAAGTTTTATTTCCAATATTTCGGTTGACTTCGTCAAATCCTTGAAAATGGTTTTGACGAAGTCAACCGAAATATTGGAAATAAAACTTAAATAAAAACATCATTCCTATGTTTTTTAATCGACCTATAGCCGAAACTATGATAAGTATTGCATAAAAATAAAATAAAAAGGTCAACGATAATCAATCAGAAATAGAAATACAATTTTGACAAAATGTACTATAGGAATAGAATTTTGACAAAATTTTCTATAGAAATAAAATTTTGAAAAAATTTTCTATAGAAAAAAAAAATTTAACAAAATTTTCTATAGAAATAAAATTTTGACAAAATTTTCTATAGAAATAAAATTTTGACAAAATTTTCTATAGAAATAAAATTTTGACAAAATTTTCTATAGAAATAAAATTTTGACAAAATTTTCTATAGAAATAAAATTTTGACAAAATTTTCTATAGAAATAAAATTTTGACAAAATTTTCTAAAGAAATAAAATTTGTTGTTTTTTTGATTTCAGCTTAAAACCATGCATTGACTAAACTACAAGTGTAGCTTAACCAACAGAGGAAAAGAATGTTTGTCAAGTTTATTTGGGCAAAGCCCTATAGACTGCAAGATGGTTGGATGGACGCACGTTTCGGAATTACCACATTCTTCGTCAGCATCCTCTACTTGCAGCAAAACTATCAACCAATTATCAAGCAGTTCATTAAAGCCAACAACAAACCACACTTGAACCTTCCGAAAAAAGGTTTTACATTGATAGCCGGCTTTTGCCGAAATAAAAAAAAAGAAATAAAATTTTTACAAAATTTTCTATAGAAATTAAATTTTGACAAGATTTTCTATAGAAATAAACTTTTGACAAAATTTTCTATAGAAATAAAATTTGCCACTCGGGTAAACAAAATCTACTACCAACCCAAAAAAAATTTATTTTGCAAAATTTTATTTCTATGGAAAATTTTATCAAATTTTATTTCTATGGAAAATTTTATCAAATTTTATTTCTATACAAAATGTTATTTCTATAAAAAATTTTGTCAAAACTTTGTTTCTACAGAAAATTTTGTCAACATTTTATTTGGCAAAATTTTATTTCTAGAGAAAAATTTTAGCACAATTTTATTGTGACAGAATTTTACTTCTATAAAAAGTTTTGTCAAAATTTTATTTCTATAGAAAATTTTATTTCTATAGAAAATTTTATAAAAATATTATTTCTATAGAAATTTCTGTCAGAATTTTATTTCTATAGAAAATTTTGGTAAAATTTTTTTTCTGTAGAAAATTTTGTCAGAATTTTATTTCTATAAGAAATTTTATCAAATTTTTATTTCTATAAGAAATTTTATCATTTTTTTTTTTCTACAGAAAATTTTGTCAAAATTATTTCTCTATAGAAAATTTTGTCAACATTTTATTTCTATCGAAAATTTTATCAAACTCTTATTAAATAAATTATTAAAGAAATACAAAAACACGCCATTCGCTGAACTTTTTACAATCTTGTCTGCTGCTGAAGTACCGAATTGGGGTGTTTTAACATTTCTTTGCAAAAGTTGTTGAATTCAGCAATAATGTGATTTTGATCGATTGTTAGTCGGAAATCTTTTGTTTGAATTTATGGGAATAAAATCGATAAATTTTTGTGATATCGGTGTTTTGTAATATAATTTATTAAAAATTTTCTAAAATTAATCTACCGATTCCTACGTGGTGGGTTCACTTGTTTTGAGTGCAGTGGTCCCTAGGGCTGTGATAAAAATGGGAATAATGACTAACCATTACCAAACAGTTAGTGTTTAGTTAGTTGGTTTAGGAATAGTGGCAGACCGATATTTTAGACTCCCTTAGGCTATTCAGTCCATTTGTGATACAACAGTGCTGAACTTCTCTCTTATCACTGAGAGCTGTCCGATTCTATGTTTATCTCAAGGGCAAGGAACCTCCTTTCTGCCATATGCTGTAAATAACTTCCTGACAATTGTCTATTGAAATGGATCCTCTGTCCGTACCAACATTATCGAATTAACAGTTCAACCATGACACCAGATTACGAATGGAGCTACATCTTCATCAATAGCCACAACTGTGTAATGGATAAATTACACCAAATCTTTTGGTGAATACAATGGTCTATGATCGCGATAGGCGATCGACACTCTAGCTCTAGCATTATACGAGCGAGAAAACAATGACAACCTGACCAACTAGATGTGGTGGAAGCACTGAATTGAATTGTAATCTTGTAACAAATGTTGCAACCTATGTCGATCTTCATGATAATCCCACGTCCCAGTCGATACCAAGCAAGGGTGCTGAAAGTACTTGACTGAACAGTGAATGAATGACTGACTGCATGAATGGCTCGCGTATTTTTCAGGAAAGACATTGAAATCGAAACCACGCCGGTCGTTTATTGCAAAAAAAAAAGAAAACAAACAGATCCAGTAACACAGATTCATTCAAGCATATTTCCATTTTTGACTTTTAACGATTGAGGTGGCACCAATGGATTTGTTAGTTTTAACATATTTCCATTATTCGAGGTAATGAGTATTTGGGCAAATTTTTATTAATTGTAAACATCAATTAAAACCAAGTTATCCAAGAGAATCCGTTGGTAGGAGCAGGTTATATGCCATTTCCTAACATTGTCCTTATTATCAGTAACACATATACTACATTGAGGTACCACATTCAGAAGAAAGGCATATAATGTAGAACCACACTCTTGACTCCACCCAATTATCATTTTTTGTGTCACTAACGTGCTGCATACAATATGCTTAAAAGCAGACTTAAGTTTAAAGTTCCCACTAACGCGAATTTTCGGATCAAAGTTCTCCGATATCTTCATGGAATATTTAAATGCACTCTTAGAAAAATATGTTTTTCATATGTTCCGATATAAACAAAATGTGTTTCGGGCACAATTTTTAAGCACAATTTATTTAAGTGCAAACATGTAATGTTCCTAAACTAACACTAAATGTTTGGGACATCTATGTTAATATGTTAGAATATATTATGTTTGGGGCATGAATGTTTCATAAAAATCATATGTGTGAATGCCAACATATATGAATTTACAAATTTCGACTAAACATACATATGTTGTGATATTTTACTCAAAGCGACAGAGAGAGAGTATAGAGAAAGAAATAGAGATGGAAACCGGGAGAGTTGACGAAAGATATCAACATAACACACCGAAAGAATCAAAAGAGAACAATTTCTGTGAAACCGCTTGCATGTTGTTTCGGAAAACTGTTTTATGATAAGGCCAAAAATTTGATATGTTTAAGTCTAAATATTATTTAATTTGAATAAAGAGAATGGACATTCCGAACCAAGAGAATAGACATTTGAAAAACAAACAGCATACGTTTTCGCCTTGAGAGCAGCATTTTATGTATGTGTGGACATGTGTTTTGTTTATCATTTTGGCATTATGGGCACAATTTTTTTCTTGGTTCGTTAAAAGAAATCAGTGGTCTTCATAAAAATAACAAAAAGGGCACTATACTCTTTTTAGAGTTGGGACAGTAAAATGAAATAAGGAGGAAATAGTGAAAAATTACGCAGTAAAATGTATAAAAACAAAGTTTAGTTCCTCTTTATTAATAAGTAGTCCACGAGGAGTTGACGGACACCTTCAAATATAAAAGCGGGCATTAAGTTCGAGTTTTGCAGCTAAAACAATTTAAAAAGTTTATTTTCTTTAAAATGAATTATTAAAGAAAAATAAAAGGCATTTTAGAGCGATGGTATTAAATGCTAGTAAAAAACTGTTCACGCCTAAATAAATTTATGTTTATATTATAAAATTATTTATGTATGTTTATACTCGACTCCACGTTCTTCTTTTGTTAGAGTTTTTGAATTCCTTCCAAATTTTAAAGTTTTGTACCAAAAACAGTTTTTTGTTACAAAATTGTTATTTTTGCAATAAAAAAATAATATTTTATGCAAAAATCAGCCAATTTCGTTTATATCAAGCACTGTTACTGACTATAAATCTTTAATAACCCACATTTCGAAGTTTCATAATAAAAATTTAATATAGTATAAATATAAATGTGTAAATTAAAAAAAAAAAAAAAAAAGTTGTTCGGTCGGACCAGGGATTGAACCCACGACCCTTTGCATGCAAGGCAGACATGCTAACCACTGCTCCACGTGGCAAACAAATGTATGTTTCTGTTAAATAATGTTATGTTTGCATGGGCTCGTGGGCGCTGCAAACTATGCTATATAAATGTAACTTATAACGATAATTATCTGCTGGTGACCATAACAGCTACGTAGCCCAGTGGATAGTGTGTTGGTTTACAAACAGTATGGTCCTCGGTTCGATTCTCCGTGCAGGCGAAAGGTAAAATTTAAAAAATTTATAAAAGTGAATAATTTCTTCAACATTATTTGTATTACAGAAAAAGGTGCCAAGAACTAAAAATTTCGTGGAAGTGAAAATTACGATAATGTTAGGGAATGAGCACAATCGTCCTTGGGAAAAATTCTTCCAAGCATATAATATTTTTGGGCTCAAAATGCTTCCAAACATATCATATGTTCACATAAAACAAACATATTAATGTTTCGGCAGTATCCAATAATATATGTGCTTCCTGCAAAATATGTTTGGAACATATGTTAAAGAAGCGATTTTTTTTGAGGGTGTGGTATCTAGACAAAGATCCGCTAGTTTATTATATATGTGGTCTTGGAAAGGAAGCTCCCGTTTGGCCGATTTTTATTTCTATAGCAAATTCTATATAAGATTTTGCAAAATTTTATTTTTATAGAAAATTTTATCAAAATTTTATTTTTATATAAAAATTTTGTCAAATTTTTATTTCTATAGAAAATTTTGTCAAAATTTTATTTCTGTCGAACAATTTCTCAAAATTTAATTTCCATACAAAGCTTTGTCAAAATTTTATTTCTATAGAAAATGTTGTCGAAATTTTTTCTATAAACAAATTTGTCAAAATTTTTATACCGTGCGCCACACTGCACGGATGAAAAAGGCTGTTTTTCATATGTTTGGCTATAAACATTATATGTTTGGAACACAAATTTTTAAACACAATATTTTTGAGTGCAAGCATATAATGTTCATAAACTAGCATAACATGTTTGGGACATATATGTTAATATGTTAGAACATATTATGTTTGGGACATAAAATGTTTGTAAATATAATATGCTTGGATGCAAACATATATTAATTTAGAAATAGCCTATAAACATATATGTGTTTAGTAGCTTGGAGCGCTATTTAACAGAGAGCGATATTGAATTAAGTTGGTGGTTGTTGCTTGTTATTACAAAATTAACATTTTATTTTTCCTTGGGCAATTGATCAGCTACTTCTTTGATCCTTACAAACTGTGTGGTCCGCTGTTCGAATCCCCGTCCGGCAAAAGGTAAAATTAAAATAAAAAAAAAATCATAAAATTGAATAATTTCTTCTACAATGTTTGTATTACAGAAAAAGGTGCTAAGAACTAAAAAATCTCGTGGAAGTGAGAAAGATGTCGGGGAATATACAATTGGGCAGAAACAAAATTTTGAGCATTCAGGTCGAAAACCTATGTTGTTAGCACCTATATTACCTGTTTATTTTCATAATTCATTATGATTGTAAATATATAAATAAATAAATAAAATTTTGAGCACAATATTGTTTGGGAGAATTTTTTTTAAGCATATAATATTTTTGGGTGCAAAATGCTTCCAAATATATTAAATGGTCACATAATAACATATTGTTTTTTGGAAGACAACATTATTGAATTTGGATGCAAAAATACAAAATGTTTGGAACTTAGACTACCCAAACATATATTGTTTAGACCAATATGTTTGGGCAATACCCAAAAATGTATATGCTTGAAGCAAAATATGTTTGGGAGTATATGTTACAGAAGCGATTTTTTGTGAGGGTGTGTGGAACAGGGTATTATAAGGGGTATTATACCTAACCTAACCTATTATAAGTTAGTGCGTATGTTTGCACCACCCAGAAGGAGATGAAATAGACATATGGTGTCTTTGGCAATATTGCTCTGGGCCTGCCCCTGAGTTGATCTAGCCATGTCCGTCTGTCTGCAAACACATTTTTGTGATCAAAGTCTAGGTCGCAATTTAAGTCCAATCGATATTAAATTTGGCACAAGTTTGTGTTTTGGGTCATAATATAACCCTATTGATTTTGGAAGAAATCGGTTCAGTTGTAGATATACCTCCCACTTTCGCACGATATGCACTTATTGGACCCAGAAGCCAGAGTTTTACACTGATTTGCTTTAAGTTTTGCACAAGGAGTGTAATTGGTAGTGTCGTAAAGTGTGCTGAATTTGGTTGAAATCAGTTTAGATTTAGATATAGCTCCCATATATATCTTTCACTCGATATGTACTTATATGACCCCAGAAGCCAGAGATTTGCTTTGAATTTTTTACAGGGAGTAGAATTGACATTTTGGATACGTATTCCAATTTTGGTTTAAATCGGTTCAGATTTAGATATAGCTCCCATATATATGTTCTTCTGATTTCGGCACAAATGGACCAAATACCTAAAATCGCCGCTGCTAAGTCGAAAACTTTTAAAAATGACTTCAATTTTCCCATATTTCTAATACATATCTTTCGACCAATAAATCGTAAATACACTTTTGCGATGTTGCCTAAAAATTGCTTCAGATTTAAATGTTTCTCATATTTTTATACCCTGGAACAGGGTATTATAAGTTAGTGCATATGTTTGTAACACCCAGAGGGAGACGAGATAGACACATGGTGTTTTTGGCAATAATGCTCCGGGTGGGTCCCTGAGTCGATATAACCATGTCCGTCTGTCCGTCCGTCCGTCCGTCTGTCTGTGAACACATTTTTGTGATCAAAGTCTAGGTCGCAATTTAAGTCCCATCACCTTCAAATTTGGCACATGTTCCTAATTTGGGTCAGAATAGAACCCTATTGGTTTTGGAAGAAATCGGTTTAGAATTAGATATAGCTCCCATATATATCTTTCACCCGATATGCACTAATCTGGACCCAGCAGCCAGAGTTTTATACCGATTTGCTTGAAATTTTGTAAAAACATAACACTTCGTTGTATAGTCAAGTGTGCAAAATTTGATTGAAATCGGTTCAGATTTAGATATAGCTCCCATATATATCTTTCGCCCGATATGGACTTATATGGCCCCAGAAGCCATATTTGTGGCCGAAGTTGGTTGAAATTTTGCACTAGGAGTACAATTAGTAGTATAGTCAAGTGTGCAAAATTTGATTGAAATCGGTTCAGATTTAGATATAGCTCCCATATATATCTTTCGCCCGATATGGACTAATATGGACCAGAGTTTTGGCCCAATTTGGTTGAAATTGTGCACTAGGATTACAATTAGTAATATAGTCATGTGTGCCAAATTTGATTGAAATCGGTTCAGATTTACATATAGCTCCCATATATATGTTTTTCTGATTTCGACCAAAATGGTCAAAATACCAACAGTTTCCTTGTTAAATCGCCACTGCTTAGTCGAAGAGTTGTAAAAATGACTCTAGTTTTCCTAAACTTCTAATACACATATATCGAGCTATAAATCATAAATAAACTTTTTCGAACTGCTTCAGATTTAAATGTTTCCCATATTTTTTACAAAAATTGTGTTCCACCCTAGTGCATTAGCCAACTTCAATTTTGAGTCTATAGATTTTGTAGAAGTCTATCAAATTCTGTCCAAATCGAGTGATATTTTACTGTATGTATTTGGGACAAACCTTCATATATAGCACCCAACACATTTGACGGGTGTGATATGGTATCGAAAATTTAGATCTACAAAGTGGTGCAGGGTATAATATAGTCGGCCCCGCCCGACTTTAGACTTTCCTTACTTGTTTTTACTAACATAGTGTTCCACCCCAGGGCATTAGCCTATCATCGTCTCCGCCCGACCTTAGACTTGCCTTACTTGTTTTTCTATAGAAAATTTTGTTAAAATTTTATTTCTATAAAAATTTTTGTCAAATTTTTATTTCTATAGAAAACTTGGTCAAAATGTTATTTCTATAGAAAATATTGTCAAAATGTTATTTCTGTAGAAGATTTTGTCAAAATTTTATTTCTATAGAAAATTTTGTCAAAATTTTATTTCTATAGAAAATTTTATTTTTATAGACAATTTTGTTAAAATTTTATTTTTATAAAAAAATTTTGTCAACATTTTATTTCTATAGAATATTTTGTTAAAATTTTATTTCTATAGAAAATTTTGCCAAAATTTTATTTCCATAGAAAATTTTGCCAAAATTTTATTTGTATAGACAATTTAGTCAAGATTTTATTTCTATACAGAATTTTGTCAAAATTTTATTTCGTTCGACAATTTTGTTAAATTTTATTTCTATAGAAAAGTTTGCCAAAATATTATTTCTATAAAAATTTTGTCAAAATTTTATTTGTATAGAACATTTTTTCAAAATCTTTATTTGTATAGACAATTTAGTCAAAATTTTCTTTCTATAGATAATTTTGTCAAAATTTTATTTCGTTCGACAATTTTGTTAAAATTTTATTTCTATAGAAAACTTGGTCAAAATGTTATTTCTATAGAAAATTTGGCCAAAATTTTATTTCTATAGCAAATTTTGTCAATTTTTTTTATAGAAAATTTTGTCAACATTTTATTTCTATAGAAAATTTTGTCAAAATTTTATTCCTATAGAAAATTTTGTTAAAATTTTATTTCTATAGAAAATTTTGTCAAAATTTTATTTCTATAGACAATTTTGTCAAAATTTTATTACTATAGAAAATTTTGACAAAATGTTATTTCTATAGAAAATATTGTCAAAATGTTATTGCTATAGAAAATTTTGTCAAAATTTTATTTCTATAGAAAATTTTGTTAAAATTTTATTTCTATAGAAAATTTTGTCAAAATTGTATTTTTATAGCAAATATTGTCAAAATGTTATTGCTATAGACAATTTTGGTAAAATTTTATTTCCATAGAAAATTTTATCAAAATTTTATTTCTACAGAAAATTGATGTACCTCTTAGTTGCAAAGGTATATTTTGCAATAACTACCAAAACATCAAAAACTCTACCAATCTACCAAACAGTAAAAAATTCTAAAATTTTTGTTAGAATGCTACCAACTGCGGCAACCGTGGTTGAAATCCAACTGCTATTTTTGAATGCTTTTTATACCCTCCACCATAGGATGGGGGTATATTAACTTTGTCATTCCGTTTGTAACATATCGAAATATTGCTCTAAGACCCCATGAAGTATATATATTCTAACCTAACCATATATATTCTGGGTCGTGGTGAAATTCTGAGTCGATCTAAGTATGTCCGTCCGTTTGTTGAAATCATGCTAACTTCCGAACGAAACAAGCTATCGACTTCAAACTTGGCACAAGTAGTTGTTATTGATGTAGGTCGGATGGTATTGCAAATGGCCCACGTATAGCCCCCATATAAACGGACCCCCCAGATTAGGCTTGCGGAGCCTCTAAGAGTAGCATATTTCATCCGATCTGGCTGAAATTTTGTACATGGTGTAAGTATATGGTCTCTAGCAACCATGCAAAAATTGGTCCATATCGGTCGATAATTATATATCGCCCCAATATAAACCGATCCCCAGATTTGACCTCCGGAAGCTTTTGGAGGAGCAAAATTCATCCGATCCCGTTGAAATTTGGAAGTGGTGTTAGTATATGGCCGCTAATAACCATGCTAAAATTGGTCCATATCGGTCTATAGTTATATATAGCCGATCCCCAATAACACAAAAATTGGTCCATATCGGTTCATAATCATGGTTGCCACTCGAGCCAAAAATAATCTACCAAAATTTTATTTCTATAGAAAATCTTGTCAAAATTTTATTTCTATAGAAAAATCTTGTCAAATTTTATTTCTATAGAACATTTTGGCAAAATTTTCTTTCTATAGAAAATGTTTTCCAAATTTTAATTCTATTGAAAATTTTGTCAAAATTTTATTTCTATTGAAAATTTTGTCATAATTTTATTTCTATAGAAAATTTTGTCAAAAATTTATTTCTATAGAAAATTTTGTCAAAATTTTATTTCTATAGAAAATCTTGTCAAAATTTTATTTCTATAGAAAATGTTGTCAAAATGTTATTCCTATAGAAATTTTTTTCAAATTTTATTTCTATAGAAAATTGTGGCAAATTTTATTTCTATAGAAAATTTTGGCAAAATCTTTCTATAGAAAATGTTTTCAACATTTTAATTCTATTGAAAATGTTGTGAAAATGTTATTTCTATAGAAAATTTTGTCAAAATTTTATTTCTATAGAAAATGTTGTGAAAATGTTATTTCTATAGAAAATTTTGTCAAAATTGTATTTCTATAGAAAATTTTGTCAAAATTTTATTTCTACAGAAAATTGATGTACCTCTTAGTTGGAAAGGTATATTTTGCAATAACTACCAAAACATCAAGAACTCTACCAATCTACCAAACAGTAAAAAGTTCTACAATTTTTGTTAGAATTCTACCAACTGCTGCAAGCGTGGTTGAAATCCAACTGCTATTTTTGAATGCTTTTTTTTGATTTGAAGTCAAGAACAAAATAGGCGACGCGTAATTTCATTTTCGATCTAAAATGCATTTTAGACGATTGGAAAATGATAAATTTAAGTTATATTATGTCAACCATTTTATGAATTTTTGTTTTATACTAAGTAAAAATAAATTGAATAAGAAAATAAAGAAAATTTTGGTTCTCATTTTTGCCCACGATGCAAATCAATTATAGCGCCTTGAAATAAGCCGTAGTCAAAAAGACGAAGGATGAATTTCCAGGGTTAAAGGCGATTTCATTGATTTTAAAGAATTTTTCAGAATTAATAAGTCAACTTGTGAATACACTCAGTTTTAAGAAATCATTCTCTTCCCGTATGTTAGTATTAAATTCATAATTTCAGAGGCTTACCTGTAGAGTCAGTTTTATGTTTCTACATGTATGTAAATCTGCCAATAGGTATATCATTTGATTTGAAATAGTTTCTTGAACTACTTCAGTGTCGTACATGTTCATGGTTTAGTTCACCTACAAATCTAAAGAGACACGTTTGGTTTTTTTCTTTGGCAAAACTTCTGCTCCAAACATGTGCCTCACACTCACCAACACTGGCTGCAATTTTCCAGCTTTAATACCCCACCCCCAACATCGGTAAATGGTGATTTTGTTTGGATAACTTAATGCCCGTCTGTGTTGATATTCGCTTGTGTGTGAGTGCTTATGTGTTCATAGATTGAGTTTCGTATTTTGGATTCGGTGTATATTCGTGGTTTTATTGATGTTGTTTTACAAGCCATGGTTAATTTGATTGTTCACCAGGTTGTTTGGTTTTCTTCACTTGCTTGAGTGTTTGCGTGTGTGTGTATTTGGCTGTGCTCTGAGAGAGTGTTACAAAGGGTTACTCAGTCTGTTGTAACTATGCACTTGGACTTGGTCTTGGTTGTTGGTTAATGTCGCCCCTCAAAAAGTAGACAAATACAAGAACAACAACAACAACGAAATAAATGACTGTCGCTTTGTCTAAATCTTTGATTATTGTGCCTCTTGCCTTTGCCCATCATGAACGTAGATGCAGTTGCATGTTGCATCGTTCGTTTGCAGTAACAGCGAGCAGCCACTGCATTTGCATTCATTCATATATTCAACAAGTGATTTGAATGGTTGGTGACTTTGGTCGGCTTCGTTTTCTTTATTTTTTCATTTTCTTAAAAATTTTTCTAGCAATCGTATGGATGTTGGCATTCCGGTATTTTTTCGGTTACTGCTGCTTTGTTGCATGCTAATCTTTTGATTTTATTTTGATAGCATTTTGGCGTTTTGTTCGCAGTTGCTGTGGCGGCCAATGTTGGTGATTTGACGATGTTCTTGGTTTTAATTTACTTTTCGTTTTGTTCATTAGCTTAGATTTCAACTTGTACTTGACCCTAATATTAGTTTTGCTCTAAGTGCTGCTGCTGCCGCTGCTCGATACTAATGTTGTTAATGACGATGAATTGTAATATTTGTTTTTTGTTTACCCTTTCCGAAGGTTAGGTGTGTAGATCATTAGGTATGACCAAGTATAACCTCACGCCGTATCCAATGCTTCTACACGCTTTGTCAAATATGCATGGACGGAATAGGATTGCACTTTAAATATGGGATATGGCAATCACCGAATTTTGCTGTTGTGAATTTCTATAAAATAAAGAACAACACCTATAAAAAATATACATACGAGTGTTGCCTTTTATTTGGAGGGCTTGGGAAACTCTAATACTGCAATCTGCCTATAAGTGCATATGTGTGCCACACTCAGAATGAGGCTAAATAGACATGATGTCTTTGCCAACAATGCTAAAGGCCGGCCCCTGAGCACGCTTGCCAATCGAGTCAAAAATAATCTACCAAAATTTGGAGCGAATTTTACCAAAAACCTACCAAAGAAAAAAAATCATATTTTGCAAAGTTTTATTTCTATAATTTTTTTTGTCAAAATTTTATTTCTATAGAAATTTTTGTCAAAATTTTATTTCTCTTGAAATTTTGTCAAAATTCTATTTTTATAGAAAATTTTGTCAAAATTTTATCTCTATAGAATATTCTGTCAAAATTTTATTTCTATAGAAATTTTGTAAACATTTTATTTCTCTAGAAATTTTGTCAATATTTTATTTCTATAGAAATTTTGTCAAAATTTTATTTCTCTAGAAATTTTGTTAAAATTTTATTTCTACAGAAAATTTTGTCAAAATTTTATTTCTATAGAAAAATTATCAAAATTTTATTTCTACAGAAAATTTTGTTAAAATTTTATTTTTATAGAAAATTTTGTCAAAATTCTATTTCAATAGAAATTCTTGTCAAATTATTATTTCAATAGAAAATTTTGTTAAAATTTTATTTCTATATATTATAAAAAATTTTATTTCTATAGAAAATTTTGTCAAAATTTTATTCCTATAGAAAATTTTGTCAAAATTTAATTTCTATAGAAAATTTTGTCAAAATTTTATTTTTATAGAAAATTTTGTCAAAATTTTATTTTTATAGAAAATTCTGTCAAAATTTTATTTTTATAGAAATTTTTGTTAAATTATTATTTCAATAGAAAATTTTGTTAAAATTTTATTTCTATAGAAATTTTAATTTATAAAAAAGTTTATTTCTATAGAAAATTTTGTCAAAATTTTATTTCTATAGAAAATTTTGTCAAAATTTTATTTCTATAGAAAATTTTATCAAAATTTTATTTCTATAGAAAATTTTGTCAAAATTTTATTTCTATAGGAAATTTTGTCAAAATTTTATTTCTATAGAGAATTTTGTCAACATTTTATTTCTATAGAAAATTTTGTCAAAATTTTATTTCTATAGAAAATTTTGTCAACATTTTATTTCTATAGAAAATTTTGTCACACTTGATTTCAATAGAATATTTTGTCAACATTTTATTTCTATAGAAAATTTTGTCAAAATTTTATTTCTATAGAAAATTTTGTCACACTTGATTTCAATAGAATATTTTGTCAACATTTTATTTCTATAGAAAATGTTGTCAAAATTTTATTTCAATAGAAAATGTTGTCAAAATTTTATTTCAATAGAAAATTTTGGCAAAATTTTATTTCTATAGAAAATTTTGTCAAAATTTTATTTCTATAGAAATTTTTGTCAAAGATTTATTTCTATAGAAATTTTTGTCAAATTATTATTTAAATAGAAAATTTTGTCAAAATTTTATTTCTATAGAAATTTTTGTCAAAATTTTATTTCTATAGAAAATTTTATCAAAATTTTATTTCTATAGAAAATTTTGTCAAAATTTTATTTCTATAGAAAATTTTGTCAAAATTCTATTCCTATAGAAAATTTTGTCAAAATTCTATTCCTATAGAAAATTTTGTCAAAATTTTATTTCTATAGAAAAATTTGTCAAAATTTTATTTCTATAGAAAATTTTGTCAAAATTCTATTCCTATCGAAAATTTTGTCACATTTGATTTCAATAGAATATTTTGTCAACATTTTATTGCAATAGAAAATTTTGTTAAAATTTTATTTCTATAGAAAATTTTTATCAAAATTTTATTTTTTTAGAAATTTTTGTCAAAATTTTATTCCTATAGCAAATGTTGTCAAAATTTTATTTCAATATGCATTTATCATCTGTGATGCGCGTTTGAAATAAGTCATTATATCATTACATATACTAGAGTACGCTATGTGTACTTCGTACAAGAAACAGTCTAGATTGCGCATCACAGATAAATGCATTTTGAGAATGAAGAGACTGAAAAACAAAATAACGAAAACAACGAAAATTTTATTTCAATAGAAAATTTTGTCAAAAAAAAAAATTTTTCGATAAATAGTAAATAATTAGAAATTTTGATTTTATTCGATCTTTCTTTTTTATTAAATAGAAAATTCAAGCTTGAGATCGTTTTTTTGTGTATTAGTTCCAATTTTTTTTTTCTATAGAAAATTTGTCAAAATTTTATTTCTATAGAAAATTTTGTAAAAACTTTTTTTCTAGAGAAAATTTGTGAAGTACCTCTTAGTTGTGAATATTTTGCAAAATCTACCAAAACATCAATAATTCTACTAATATATCAAACAATAAAAAATCTATTATTTTTAGTGGAAATTTACCAACTGTGGCAATCGTCGATCTTGCCATGTCCGTCCGTCTGTCTGTGAACATATTTTCATGATCAAAGTGTACGTCGCCCTGTGGAAAAGGGGTATTATGAGCTAGTGTGTGTGTTTGCAACACCCAGAAGGAGACGAGATTTTGTCTTTGACAATAATGCTCAAAACCAGCCCCTGTGTCGATTTTGCTATGTCCGTCCGTCTATCTGTGAACATATTTTTGTGATCAAAGTCTAGGTCGCAATTGACCAATCAATAATTTATACTTGATAATTTCTACTTGAAGTCGAGTCTTAACTTGGAAAAGAACTTGAAAGTATATAGAATTTTCGGTGAATTCGATAATAGATACTTTGTCAAGCAAACATATATACCAAATCATGAATCAATTCAGGATTTCGGTCTATATGGGGTCTATACCAAAACATGGACCGGTGCACATCATCCCAGCAAAAAAAGGGTCGCCAAAAAAGTAATGAAAATGTTTTTTTGAATCCGGAAGTGGTGCAAAATTGACGCAGAAGTGATGAACTTAACATGGGCTTGTCATAGGACGGAAGACCTCCATTTCAACAGCCGGTGCACTGAATTTGGATCACTTCTTTAGGTGTGATCCGAATTCAATGTTTTGGATGTAAATTAAAAAATTCTGTGATATTTTGTCAAATAAATAGTTTTTATAATATTTTATAATTTTTAATGGATTCTAACGCTTGTCTGAAACGTTTGACCTCAAATATTTTCAAAAATTCACAATATTTCAGATTGGATTTAGCATTTTTTTGGAAAAAAAATTTAAATAATTTGTACTATTTTATGAATTCTTAAACTGTTTTTAACCAATTTGAAACAAAAAAGTTAAAATTACCCATTAACGGCCATTTTCATGTATCTCCGTTAGACTTTAACTCCCAGTTAACACAAAGTAAAAACGAAATATCTTCTCTCCGGTTAACTTTAACTGAAAAATTTTTAGCAGTTAAGTTCCTAACTGGCATATGGAATATATAGACAAAGTGACAGACGTGTCCATAGTACGGTTTAAAAGTTCGTTAGCTAACGGAGCTTCCTGAAAATGGGGGTTAAAATATAAAAAAGCATGTTATAAAAAATTAAATGAAAAGAACTTCCTGTGTAGTTAAAATAAAGAACATCATTGGGAGTACATCTTCCGGAAGTGCTTTTAAAGTTGTGATTTTGGAAGAACTTTTTTGCTGGGATACTGCACATTTATGTTCAAATGTAATTAAAAATTTTCCTAGATTCATAAAATTTACTACAGACCCAATTTGCGTCATTTCGAATCACGGTTGCCACAGTTGGTAGAATTCCACCAAAAATGATAGATTTTTTATTGTTTGGTAGGTTGGTAGAAATATTGAGGTTTTGTTAGATTTTTCCAATTATCCCTCTCCAACTAAGAGGTACTTCACAAAAAATTTTCTATAGAAATAAACTTTTGAGAAAATATTCTATAGAAGTAAAATTTTGACAAATTTTTTATTGAAATAAAACATTGAAGAGATTGTCTATAGAAATAAAAGTTTGATGAAATTCTCTATAGAAATAAAATATTGAGAAAATTTCTTATGGAAATAAATATTTGAGAAATTTTTCTATTGCAATAAAATTTTGCGAAAATTTTCTATAGAAATACAATTTTGCGACCATTTTCTATGGAAATAAAATTTTGCGAAAATTTTCTATAGAAATAAAATTTTGAAAAAATTTTCTATAGAAATAAAATTTGGATCAAATTTTCTATAGGAATGAAATTTTGCAACTTGAAGCAACTTTTGTTATTGTGACAAAATGGAAAAAAAGGAATTTCGTGTTTTGATAAAATACTGTTTTCTGAAGGGGAAAAATACGGTGGAAGAAAAACTTGGCTTGATAATGAGTTTTCGGATTCTGCCCCAGGGAAATCAACAATAATTGATTGGTATGCAAAATTCAAGCGTGGTGAAATGAGCACGGAGTACGGTGAACGCAGTGGACGCCCAAAAGAGGTGGTTACCGACGAAAACATCAAAAAAAATCCACAAAATAGCAGAGGCCTTAAAGATATCAAAGGAACGTGTTGGTCATATCATTCATCAATATTTGGATATGCGGAAGCTCTGTGCAAAATGGGTGCCGCGCACATTTGACAAAAACAACAACGTGTTGATGATTCTGAGCGGTGTTTGCAGCTGTTAACTCGTAATACACCCGAGTTTTTCCGTCGATATGTGACAATGGATGAAACATGGCTCCATCACTACACTCCTGAGTCCAATTGACAGTCGGCTGAGTGGACAGCGACCGGTGAACCGTCTCCGAAGCGTGGAAAGACTCAAATGTCCGCTGGCATAGTAATGGCCTCTGTTTTTTGGGATGCGCATGGAATATTTTTTATCGATTATCTTGAGAAGGGAAAAAACCATCAACAGTGACTATTATATGGCGTTATTGGAGCGTTTGAAGGTCGAAATCGCGGCAAAACGGCCCCGTATGAAGAAGAAAAAAGTGTTGTACCACCAAGACAACGCACCGTGCTACAAGTCATTGAGAACGATGGCAAAAATTCATGAATTGGGTTTCGAATTGCTTCCCCACCAACCGTATTCTCCAGATCTGGCCCCCAGCGACTTTTTCTTGTTCTCAGACCTCAAAAGGATGCTCGCAGGGAAAAAATGTGGCTGCAATGAAGAGGTGATCGCCGAAACTGAGGACTATTTTGAGGCAAAACCGAAGCAGTACTACCAAAATGGTATCAAAGAATTGGAAAGTCGTTATAATCGTTATATCGCTCTTGAAGGGAACTATGTTGAATAATAAAAACGAGTTTTGACAAAAAAAATGTTTTTTTCTTTGTTAGACCAGGGAATTATCAGCCATCCTTTTACGGTTTCCAGGTCTGCCGGTAATCTAAATCTATATGCCCCTAAATTCGCCTTACATAAAATGCAGGACACTCACTCAAGAGGTGTCCAATTGATTTATTTTCCTGCGCATCATGACAGGCCATATAGTAGTCATTATACCTCACGCCAATAGATTTTTGCAAACTCGCCTATCAGTCAGCGACCCCTTATAGCAGATATCAATAGCGATATCTGACGTATTAGGAACACTAGCGTATCTACTGTGTGGTTTAAGTTCAAACTGGGCCATATTTTCTTGGTGTCGTTATAACCCATGCAATTCTCTCATCGGACATTTGCCATCATAACAGTCTTCTCACGCAGTAATAGCCAGATGCATACGAACAGATTCTAATTCTCCTGGAATATGTAAGGTAGTTCGTAGCCTTTCTAACTCATCCGATTCGAAGTTCCCTGGTATTAGGTGAATATGATACTTCTCAGCCATCTCATTGAGAGATTTGCGGTAATCGATGGCCGTTTTCGAGTTAAGAAACAACGAGTCCATGGATTTTATTGCAGATTGACTGACTGAGTATATGTAAATGCCAACATTTGTTTTCAGCCAATTCGTCACCTCAGTGATTAGGTAATCTTTTCGCAATTCGAAGTTTCAGGTCTTTAGAATATACTCCGAAATACATTTGTCCATCAAAGTTGGAGCCTACGGTGTAGAAATCTATATAACGTTTATTTCACAGGATCTGTGTGCACCACGCCTCACTGTTGGAAATCAGAGTTTCAAACTTTTTGTCGAAAAGCGGTTTCGCCACAGTGTAATCCACTACGTTTGGCACATTTGACATTATTTTGAGGATCGAACTGTGACTGCACAGTTGTTGTTGCAGCTGACTGTTTGGCCAGAATATCTAAAGGCAATAGATATAGCATGACATTAAGGGAATATGTTCCTATCTTACTAAATGCTCCCGTGATACACTAGCATGCCATACGCTGAGCTTTATTGCGAGAGGATGTTTTTAGAGAAAATTATTGTATGCAATCCGTGATGGTAGGCATTTGAGATTCGGCCCTGCCGAATTGATCTCACTTTTTTTTTGAGTATTTTGTATTAAATTTCCAAAAATTTTGAGATTTCAACAATTCGAAATTGCACTTCATTCATAATTCATACACACAAAGGAATTATAAACGTACCACAAATGGACCACAACGATCCTTTAAATTGAATTCCTTGCACTATGCCCTATTATGTTCGGTAAATCACATTGCTTTTGACATCCAAGACAAAAAAAAAACCAAGATGTAAATAGCAATGAAATCATTGAGAACTACAATAATGTCCTCAATGTGACGGCATGCATTACAAACAAACAAAAGAACAGCTGTAGTAGTAGTGGGACTCAATCGTTTCATTACGAACGATTACACCAACAAGAGCTCCCAGCCAAATGAATTTGACAAAGAGAATACCCCAAAATGAGCAATCGAATGAAATGAAATAAAACAAATGTTTGTTGTGTGAGGTGAGTAAGACTTTGGCATGAAGTGAGGGGGGTAAACAATACGAAGAGAATAATGTCTACACCATCCACCCAATCTCACAATGAATTGAAAGGTTGTTAACGTGCCATTTACTTAAATACACACACACATACATACATACACCTTCCGATTGCCAGAAATAAATGTAGATTCTCTCTCATACTCACATAAATCGAGATGTTAAGGATGTTGCAGACAGTCAAGGATGGCTGACATGTGCAAAATAACACGAACTACCTACGACAACATTACACACAACTTCTAGGACATGGATTCCTTGCACAATTTAACAAAACGACACACACACACATTCACACGAACACACGCTCACACCTGAGTGAGTGTAAAAACCTGTAGTTTTATGCATTGTCTAGAGTTGAGAAAAACATTCGTAGTTTACTTCTTCGACAAAGGTGTCAGTCAGTATTTGGTTATCACCATTCTGCCATGATTCGTCTCCCTCTCTCTCTCTCTCACTCTCTCTCTCTCCCTCTATCTATCTCTATGGCTTGGCATTTTCGGTATTGACACACAAAAGTTTACACAACATTTGAGTAGACACACACATACACTCACACAAAACTACTCCATAGAATCCTTTCATAAAATAAAGAAAAACTTTTTTTGGTTTTGTTTATTTTGTTTTTTTGTTGGTCCTTTATCGTGGATGTGGATACGGGGACATGTGTTTCTGAAGGAATACCACAACAATTTTTGACACCCGTGTATGCAACGTGCCATAGCTCCAGCAACTGTTGCTTGCTGTCTGATGATGTAACTGTAGTTGTAGTAGTTCCAACTAACTGTTGCATGTGCATGACGCCAAATGTGTGTGTTTTTATGCTTGCGAAGAGTATGAAGTTCCTCCACGAGTAAGGATGGCAAGAAAGTTCTCTCTGTATTGGGACTATCATAGTTTCACAGAAAAAATAGCAGCAAGGAAACACACAAAACCAAATACGTCGCACACAAAAAACACATTGAAACTGGGGTTTCTTTGTTTGACTGAAATAACCAACGTTCGTTGTTCCCATTTTGGTCTATCAATTGGTATTGTCCTATGTATAGAGTAAGCTCTGGAATAAAATGAACAAAAATTAATAATGAAAAAAAAAAAAAACACACCGTTCAAATGTCATAAGGACCTGTCGCGACGAATTTTAAGTACTCTGCACAAAATATTTCGAGAGTACTTAAATTTGAAGTTGACAAACATGGGTGTTTTTTTGTTGTCTTCTTTGTCATGAATTTGAATGTTACGCTGATGACGAAAAGGATTCACACTAATGGACATGTTATGTTTTGGAGTTGGAGTATATTTAAATTGGGTTAAGTTGGCTAGGGTTAGGTCTGGTCAGGTACTTATCTTAGGCTCTGTACACCCAAAGATGGAATATGATCATATCAAACCTGTTTCAAGAGCATTACATATTTTTGTAACATTTTTGGCACAAAACTTAATCAGAAATATAATTTTCGAGATAATAACGACAAATATGTGACATGCTGCCCGTCCAAAAATAACGAGATCATATTCTTTCTCTTTGTATATCGAGGTTTTATCATCGGCTGATGTAGACCAATATTCGTCCAAGATAACCTTTAAGGATTCACATATCTTAAATCTGAAATGCACGATTCAATGTCGATTACAGAATAACAGATTTTTATACCCTCCATAATAGGATGGGGGGTATATTAACTTTTTCATTCCGTTTGTAATACATCGAAATATTGCTCTAAGACCCCATAAAGTGTATATATATATATATATATATATATATATATATATATATATATATATATATATATATATATATATATATATATATATATATATATATATATATATATATATATATATATATATATATATATATATATATATATATATATATATATATATATATATATATATATATATATATATATATATATATATATATATATATATATATATATATATATATATATATATATATATATATATATATATATATATATATATATATATTCTGGGTCGTAGTGAAATTCTGAGTCGATCTAAGCATGTCCGTCCGTCCGTCTGTTGAAATCACGCTAACTTCCGAACGAAGCAACTTATCGACTTGAAACTTGGCACAAGTAGATGTTATTGATGTAGGTCGGATGGTATTGCAAATGGGCCATATCGGTCCACTTTTACGTATAGCCCCATATAAACGGACCCCCAGATTTGGATTGCGGAGCCTCTAAGAGAAGCATATTTCATCAGATCTGGCTGAAATTTGGTACATGGTGTTGGTATATGGTCTCTAACAACCGTGCAAAAATTGGTTCACATCGGCCTATAATTATATATAGCCCCCATATATATATATATATATATATATATATATATATATATATATATATATATATATATATATATATATATATATATATATATATATATATATATATATATATATATATATATATATATATATATATATATATATATATATATATATATATATATATATATATATATATATATATATATATATATATATATATATATATATATATATATATATATATATATATATATATATATATATATATATATATATATATTCTGGGTCGTAGTGAAATTCTGAGTCGATCTAAGCATGTCCGTCCGTCCGTCTGTTGAAATCACGCTAACTTCCGAACGAAGCAACTTATCGACTTGAAACTTGGCACAAGTAGATGTTATTGATGTAGGTCGGATGGTATTGCAAATGGGCCATATCGGTCCACTTTTACGTATAGCCCCATATAAACGGACCCCCAGATTTGGATTGCGGAGCCTCTAAGAGAAGCATATTTCATCAGATCTGGCTGAAATTTGGTACATGGTGTTGGTATATGGTCTCTAACAACCGTGCAAAAATTGGTTCACATCGGCCTATAATTATATATAGCCCCCATATAAACGGACCCCCAGATTTGGCTTGCGGAGCCTCTAAGAGAAGCAAATTTCATCCGATTTGGCTGAAATTTGGTAGGTGGCGTTAGTATATCGTCTCTAATAATCATGCAAAATTTGGTCCACATCGGTCTATAATTATATATAGCCCCCATATAAACCGATCCCCAGATTTGGCTTATGGATCCTCCCAGACAAGCAAATTTCATCGGATCCGGCTGAAATGTTGTACATGGTGTTAGTATATGGTCTCTAACAACCATGCAAAAATTGGTCCACATTGGTTCATAATTATATATAGCCCCCATATAAACCGATCCCCAGATTTGGCTTATGGATCCTCCAAGATAAGCAAATTTCATAGGATCCGGCTGAAATTTGGTACACGGTATTAGTTTATGGTATCTAACAACCATGCAAAAATTGATCCACATCGGTTCATAATTACATATAGCCCCCATATAAACCGATCACCAGATTTGTCTTATGGATCCTCTAAGAGAAGCAAATTTTATCCGATCCGGCTGAAATTTTGGACATGGTGTAAGTATATGGTCTCTAATAACCATGCAAAATTTGGTCCACATCGGTCTATAATTATATATAAACCGATCCCCAGATTTGGCTTGCGGATAAGCAAATTTCATCGGATCCGGCTGAAATTTGGTACATGGTGTTAGTATATGGTCTCTAACAACCATGCAAAAATTTATCCACATCGGTCCATAATTATATATAACTAGCACCCATATAAACCGATCCCCAGATTTAACCTCCTGGAAGAGCAAAATTCATCCGATTCGGTTGAAATTTGGTTCGTGGTATTAGTATTTGGTCTCTAACATTCGTGCAGGAATTGGTCCATATCGGTCCATAATTATATATAGCACCCATATAAACCCATCCCCAGATTTGACCTCCGGTGCCTTTTGGAGATGCAAAATTCATACGATCCTGTTTGAATTTGGCACATTGTGCTAGTATATGGCCGCTAACGACCATGGCAAAGTAGGTCCATATCGGTCTGTAGTTATAACAGGTTGGCTGATAAGTCCCCGGTCTGACACACAGATGGCGCCGCTAGTATTAAATGCATATTATTTTTGTATAGTACCAACCTTCAAATGATTCGTGTCAAAATTTGACGTCTGTAAGTCAATTAGTTTATGAGATAGAGCGTCTTTTGTGAAGCAACTTTTGTTACTGTGAAAAAATGGAAAAAAGGAATTTCGTGTTTTGATAAAATACTCTTTTCTGAAGGAAAAAAATACGGTGGAAGCGAAAACTTGGCTTGATAATGAGTTTCCGGACTCTGCCCCAGGGAAATCAACAATAATTGATTGGTATGCAAAATTCAAGCGTGGTGAAATGAGCACGGAGGACGGTGAACGCAGTGGACGCCCGAAAAAGGTGGTTACCGACGAAAACATCAAAAAATCCACAAAATCATTTTGAATGACCGTAAAAAGAAGTTGATCGAGATAGCAGAGGCCTTAAAGATATCAAATGAACGTGTTGGTCATATCCTTCATAAATATTTTGATATGCGGAAGCTCGTGCAAAATGGGTGCCGCACGAGCTCACATTTGATCGAAAACGACGTGTTGATGATTCTGAGCGGTGTTTGCAGCTGTTAACTCGTAATACACCCGAGTTTTTCCGTCGATATGTGACAATGGATGAAACATGGCTCCATCACTACACTCCTGAGTCCAATCGACAGCCGGCTGAGTGGACAGCGACCGGTGAACCGTCCCCGATGCGTGGAAAGACTCAAAAGTCCGCTGGCAAAGTAATGGCCTCTGTTTTTTGGGATGCGCATGGAATAATTTTTATCGATTATCTTGAGAAGGGAAAAACCATCAACAGTGATTATTATATGGCGTTATTGGAGCGTTTGAAGGTCGAAATCGGGGCGAAACGGCCCCATATGAAGAAGAAAAAACTGTTGTTCCACCAAGACAACGCACCGCAACTTTTTATTGTTCTCAGACCTCAAAAGGATGCTCGCAGGGAAAAAATTTGGCTGCAATGAAGAGGTGATCGCCGAAACTGAGGCCTAAAACCGAAGGAATACTACCAAAAAATTGGAAGGTCGTTATAATCGTTGTATCGCTCTTGAAGGGAGCTATGTTGAATAATAAAATCGAATTTTGACAAAAAAAATTGTTTTTCTTTGTTAGACCGGGGACTTATCAGCCAACCTGTTATATAGCCCTCAGATAATCCGATCCCGAATCACACAAAAATTGGTCCATATCGGGTCATAATTGTACAAAGCCCCCATATAAAGTGACCCCCATATTTCGATTCTGGCTCTCTAATGAATTGACGGTTTGTAGCTCCAGCTTATTCTGTTTTGGTGTGTCCGCTTCGTTGGCTTGTCGGTTTAGTTGGTCCGACTCGGTTTGTCCATTTACCTGGTTCGACGTATTTGATTCTGATGAAGCTTCAGACGGTGTGCATGGTGGCAGTTAAGGGTACCGGTCGGTAGAGTTGCTAGCGAAAGAAAATACGATGATGAGTAGGCACATATAAGTGCCGAAGCAAGCTAAATGCCCAAGCGATTGGTGCAGAAGCCAGCTAATTGGCGAAGTAATTAGTGCAGAGGCAATCGTATTGCCGCAGTAATTAGTGCGAAAGCAGTCTAATAACCTAAAACTTAATTGGGAAGCAAGTTAATTACCGAAGGAATTAGTGCGGAAGCAGGCCAATTCACGAGAAAGTTAGTTAGGAAGAAAGATAAACGGATAACTTGGAAATGGGCGAAAGAGAATTCTCTTGGGGTAAATCTTGCAAAGACAGAAGTAGTCATGTACTGCAAAGATTGCAAAATTCCCACGGTTAAGCCCATATGGTTAGATTAGGTGGCAGCACGATGTATCAGGCTTACTTAGACTATTCTGTCCATTGTAATACCACAGTGGTGAACTTCTCTCTTACCACTACCCGATTCCATATTAAGCTCCGTGACAAGGGACCTCATTTTTATAGCCGAGTCCGAAAGGCGTTCCACATTACAGTGAAACCACTTAGAGAAGCTTTGAAACACTCATAAATGTCACCAGCATTATTGAGGTGGGATAATTCACCACTGAAAAACTTTTTATTGTTCGGTCGAAGCAGGAATCGAACTCATGACCTTATACAAGGCGGGCATGCTCCAAACTAAACCTGCTAGAAAATACAATTGTTCGTCTAAATAAGACCTACGCGGCACTGTGCGATCTGTCAGTACGCCAAATGGCACGACAAGAGCTGTAAGAACTCTGAATTTCTAATAGCGACGCATGGAGAAAATTTCAGACCGTTAATAGACATCATAACAGGGCATAACATACTTGTAAAACGCATCATAAGGGTTGGTTTAATAACTGATGATATTTGTAGATGCTGTCTGAACCCGGAGGCTACGAAAGACTCCTACCATTTTCCGGCATTATCATTTGGAAGAAACAAAATACTGGGATCATTTTTCTTTCGTGACATTCCTGAAGAATGTGACTGTAGTCTGAAGATTATTTTGACTTCTTCAAGGCTTCTGGATGAAAGAACAAGAAAACGCATTTGAAAATGCAAAGATGATGAGATTAATCCCGGCGGAGAAAATTAGAAAGTGAAGACAAAAAGAAATAACTCTGTGAGGAATGCAAGTGGAAACCAGTTCCTTTCATCTTCTCTTACCTAACCTAGCTTAGCCACCGTGGTGCAATGGTTAGCATGCCCGCCTTGCATACACAAGGTCGTGGGTTCGATTCCTTCCTTCCACCGACCACCAAAAAGTTTTTCAGCGGTGGATTATCCCACCTCAGTAATGCTGGTGACATTTCTGAGGGTTTCAAAGCTTCCCTAAGTGGTTTCACTGCAATGTGGAACGCCGTTCGGACTCGGCTATAAAAAGGAGGTCCCTTGGCATTGAGCTTAACATGGAATCGGGCTGCACTCAGTGATAAGGGAGAAGTTCACCAATGTGGTATCACAATGGACTGAATAGTCTAAGTGAGGCTGATACATCGGGCTGCCACCTAACCTAACCTAACCTAACCTCTAATTACACACCAATCATCACAGGTCCCAAATGTTCTACTTAAATTCACTATGGCAATCATCCAAAAGTAAAACTACAAACTTCTCCGATCCCTTTCAAATTTCAATTGTTGTAAAACATATTCCTGCAGTGAATCTCAACTAGTCTGACACTTGAATCTAAAGGAAAAGGAAATGTTCAACATACACGCACACCTCGCAAACTCTGTTACATTTCCCAGCCATGTATCTTATGGTCCATTGTGGTCCTTCTCTAGCCAAAAGATAGGGGGGGTCTAGAAAAATTTCCCGAATATCATTTGGCAACAAAAAAGTAAAATAAACAAAGCATCGTTGTGCAGACAGTTCACAATTTCCTCAAGACAAAGAGTGTTTTTGTCTAAGGACAGAAGATTCGAGTTCGAATTTGGGGCGGTGGTCGTAGTAACTGCATTGACATTACAAACGAATTTGGTTGTTTTGGCTTTTTGGTTCTGTTTATCTCCACATTCTATGAGGTCCTAGTCTTTTGTATTTATTTCCAACTATCATAGTTTTCCAATATTTCTATGGTTGTGGAGTTCCTTTCAACGAATACCAACTCATACTTGTGTTGTTCGTTTTATGTATGCGAGAATTCGTTAATACATGTCAGTAGATAAGTGTAAGCAGCATAATTCACATGTAACTGAGGTTGTGTGAACTAGAGCCACAAGTTATATGCATATGTGTGAGTGTGTGTGTTTTGGTATTCCTGTGGATATCTGTAAATGTGGTCGTTTCCTGTCGTCATCGTAGTCGCCATCGTTTTCAGATCGTTTATAATCGTTCATTCGCTTCCATTGTTTAAAATATTGTCCATGTACTCGTGTATCCTCGTAGTGTGTGTATGTGTGTGTGTGTGAATTGGTAACATTCGAGGGCAACGACTTGTTGCGCTTTGGTGGATTGTGAATTTTAGTTTTTTGTTTGCTATTGCAAGCTTTCTCCTTTTGTTCTTACATCGCTAGTCATCGTCCTTCTTAACTATCCCGATGTTATGTAAGTGAATGAGCCACACATACAGATATTTTGTTTGCTGAGTTTCTGCCGGAAAGCTTTAAAGTCGTCTCGTCTAGTATTTAATTTAATAAAACCTATTTCTATTAAAGTTTATTGAGTTGTATGGGAGATAAATCGTTCAGCAATGACTTGAAAACCCACATTGAATACGAATGTTAAAGGGGCTCGAATCCATACGCACTGAAAAAAATTATTTGGACATGTTTTCTCCTGTCATTTAAAGCTTATTGAGATCATTTAATTGTCGTAGAAACCATACATTTTTATACCCTTCACCACTACTGTGGTACAGGGTATAATAAGTTTGTGCATTTGTATGTAACGCCGAGAAGGAGTAATCATAGACCAACCTTTTAGAATACGGATCGGCTTAGAATTAAATTCTGAGTCGATTTAGCGATGTCCGTCTGTCTGTCTGTCTGTCTGTCCGTCTGTCTGTTGATGTATTTTTGTGTGCAAAGTACAGCTCGCAGTTTTAGTCCGATTGTTCTAAAATTTGGTATAGGGTCCTGTTTCGGCTCAAAGACGATCCCTATTGATTTTGAAAAAAACCGGTTCAGATTTAGATATAGCTCCCATATATATTTTTCACCGATCTGGTCATAATTGGCGTGTATATCAACCGATCTTCCTCAAATTCCGTACATGCGAATATTTTATGGGTCTCGAAAAACTTGCAAAATATCAGCCAAATCGGTTCAGATTTAGATATAGCTCCCATATATATAGCTTTCGCCCAATTTACACTCATTTGCCCACAGAGGCCAATTTTTTGCTCCGATTTAGTTGAAATTTTGCACAGGGAGTAGAATTAGCATTGTAGCTATGTGTGCCAAATTTGGTTGAAATCGGTTCAGATTTGGATATATCTCCCATATATAGCTTTCGCCCGATTTACACTCATATGACCACAGAGGCCAATTTTTAACTACGATTTAGTTGAAATTTTGCACAGAGAGTAGAATTAGCATTGTTGCTATGCGTGTCAAATTTGGTTGAAATCGGTTCAGATTTAGATATAGCACCCATATATATGTTTTTCTGATTTCGAAAAAAATGGTCAAAATACCAACATTTTCCTTGTAAAATCGCCACTGCTTAGTCCAAAAGTTGTAAAAATTACTCTAATTTTCCTAAACTTCTAATACATATATATCGAGCGATAAATCATAAATAAACTTTTGCGAAGTTTCCTTAAAATTGCTTCAGATTTAAATGTTTCACATATTTATACCCTTCACCACTACTGTGGTACACACAAAAAAATATTTTTCTGATTCAATCACGAAATTAATTGATCCAATTAATTTTTTAATTGAAATGTCTTCAATCACCGAAATGAGAGTATCAATTAAAAAAATAATTGACAGTCAATTAAAAAATTAATTGATACTATTAATTTTTGTGATTGATTTTTGTTTCAAATAAAATTGAATATTTTTAAAACTCAATTAAAATTTTAATTGGAAAAATTTTTGTGAAAATTTTTTCTGTGTGGCATTAATGCTCATGGTGGGTCCCTGACTCAATCTAGCCATGTCCGTCTGCCCGCCCGTCCGTTTATCTGTGAACACATTTTTGTGATCAATGTCTATGTAACAATTTTAGTCCAATCGACTTCAAATGTGGCACAAGTACGTATTTTGGGTCAGAATAGAGCCCTATTGATTTTGGTTGAAATTGGTTCAGATTTAGATACAGCTCCCATATTTATATTTCGCCCGATATGCACTTATATGGCTCCAGAAGCCAGAGTTTTACCCCAATTTGGTTGAAATTTTGCACAAGGAGAAAAATTAGTACTATAGTCAAGTGTAATAAATTTGATTCAAATCGGTTCAGGTTTAGATATAGCAGCCATATATATATATCATTCGCCCGATTGTCCCTCATATGACCACAGAGGCCAAAGTTGTACTCTGATTTACGTGAAATTTTAAACAGGGAGTAAAAATAATATTCTAACTATGCCTGCTAAATTTCGTTTAAATCGGTTCAGATTCACAGAGACCAAAGTGTTACCCCGATTTACTTGAAATTTTGCACAGGAAGTAGAATTGAGGTTCTGGTTATGCATGCTAACTTTTGTTGAAATCGGCTCAGATTTCGATATAGCTCCGATAAACATCTTTTTTCCGGTATATGACCACAGAGGACAAAGTTGTAATCCGACTTACGTGAAAGTTTGCACAAAGGGTGTAGAATTAACATTATAACTACGCTTACCTATTTTGGTTGAAATCAGCTCAGATTTAGATATAGCTTCCATATATATGTTTTTCCGATTTGGACAAAAATGGCCAAAATACCCACATTTTCCTCGAAAAATCGTCATTGCTAAGTCGAAAACATGGAAAAATGACTCCAATTTTCCTACACTTCTAATACATGTCTATTGACCGATATATCATAAATACACTTTTGTGGAGTTAGTTCAAAATTGGTTCAGATTGAAATGTTTTCCACATTTTTATACCCACCACAATAGAATGGTGACGGGGATTATAATAAGTTTGTCATTCCGTTTGTAACACATCGAAATATCGATTTCCGACTATATAAAGTATATATATTCTTGATCAAGGAGAAATTCTAAGACGATATAACGATGTCCGTCTGTCTGTCTGTTGTAATCACGCTACAGTCTTCAATAATGAAGCAATCATTCTGAAATTTTGCACAAACTTGTCTTTTGTCTGCAGGCAGGTCAAGTTCGAAGACGGGCTATATCGGTTCAGGTTTTGATATAGTCCCCATATAAACCGACCTCCCAATTTGGCGTCTTGGGCTTATAGAAATCGTCGTTTTTATCAAATTTGCCTTAAATTTGAAATCTAATGGTATTTTATGACCATAAAGAGGTGTGCCAAAAATGGTGAGTGTCGGTCCATGTTTTGGTATAGCCCCCATATAGACCGATCTCCCGATTTTACACCTTGGGCTTATAGAAACCGCAGTTTTTATTCAATTTACCTGAAATTGGAAATGTAGAGGTATTGTAGGACCATAAATACGTGTGCCAAAAATTGTGAGTATCGGTCCATGCTTTGGTATGGTCCCCATATAAAACGACCTCCCGATTTGGGGTCTTGGGCTTATAGAAACCGTAGTTTTTATCCAATTTGTTTGAAATTGGAAATCTAGAGGTATTTTAGGACCATAAAAAGGTGTACCGAAAATGGTGAGTATCGGTCCATATTTTGGTATAGCCCCCATATAGACCGATTTCCCGATTTTACCTCTTGGGCTTCTAGAATCCGAAGTTTTTATCCTATTTGCCTGAAATTGGAGATCTAGAGGTATTTTCGGGTCATAAAGAGGTGCGCCGAAAACGGTGAGTATCGGTCCATATTTTAGTATAGCCCCCATAACAACGATCTCCCGATTTAACTCATTGGGTTTCTAGAAACAGTAGTTTTTATCTGATTTGCCTGAAATTGTAAATATTCTGGTATTTTAGACTCACAAAAACGTGTATCGGATTAAGTTTTTATCGGTCCATTTGGTAATGCCTCCATATAGACGGACTTCACTCCCTGAGGGTGTGGAAGGCACACTGATCATGAAAATTGCTTGAAACTCAATGTAAAATTTCCAGATTTTACTTTTACAGATTTAAGATTTCAAATCAAGACGTTATTTTATAATTTTCTTGCACACTTACACGAGATGTTAATGATTCCTCTAAAACTCGAACAAAAATGGTTCTTATAAATCCAGAATCTGATATAGTCCTCATAGGTGAAATCTTTAAATTTATCTTCGGGAAGTGTCCTCAAGTCCTCAAGCCCTCCTGAAATTTCAAAGGAAACCCTAATATTTGGTCCATGGTGGTGGGTATTTAAGATTCGGCCCGGCCGAACTTATAATATAATAAGTTTGTCATTCCGTTTGTAACACATCGAAATATCGATTTCCGACTAAATAAAGTATATATATTCTTGATCAGGGAGAAATTCTAAGACGATATAGCCATGTCCGTCTGTCCATCTGTCTGGCTGTCTGTCTGTTGTAATCACGCTACAGTCTTCAATAATAATGCAATCGTGCTGAAATTTCGCACAAACTCGTCTTTTGTCTGCAGGCAGGTCAAGTTCGAAGATGGGCTATATCGGTCCAAGTTTTGATATAGTCCCCATATAAACCGACCTCCCGATTTGGGGTCTTGGACTTATAAAAACCTTAGTTTCTATCCAATTTGCCTGAAATTGGAAATCTAGAGGTATTTTACGACCACAAAGAGGTGTGCCAAAAATGGTGAGTATCGGTCCATGTTTTGGTATAGCCCCCATATAGACCGATCTCCCGATTATATTTCTAGGGCTTCTAGATTCGATAGTTTCTATCCAATTCGCCTGAATTTGGAAATCTAGAGGTATTTTAGCACCATAAAGAGGTGTGCCAAAAATGGTGACTGTCGGTTGATGTTTAGGTATAGCCCCCATATAGACCGATTTCCCGATTTTATTTCTTGGGCTTCTAGAATCCGTAGTTATTATCCAATTTGGTTGAAATTTGAAATCTACAGGTATTTTAGGACCATAAATAAGTGTGCTAAAAATGATGAGTATCGGTCCAGGTTTTGGTATATCCCCCATATAGACCGATCTCCCGATTTGGGGTCTTGGGCTTATAGAATCCGTAGTTTTTATCCAATTTGCCTGAAATTGGAAATCTAGAGGTATTTTAGAACAATAAAGAGGTGTGCCGAAAATGGTGAATATCGGTCCATATTTTGGTATAGCCCCCATATAGACCGATTTCCCGATTTTACTTCTTGGGCTTCTAGAATCCGAAGTTTTTATCCTATTTGCCAGAAATTGGAAATCCAGAGGTATTTTCGGGTCATAAAGAGGTGTGCTAAAAATGATGAGTATCGGTCCAGGTTTTGGTATATCCCCCATATAGACCGATCTCCCGATTATATTTCTAGGGCTTCTAGATTCGATAGATTCTATCCAATTCGCCTGAATTTGGAAATCTAGAGGTATTTTAGCACCATAAAGAGGTGTGCCAAAAATGGTGACTGTCGGTTGATGTTTAGGTATAGCCCCCATGTAGACCGATCTGCAGTTTTTATTCTTAGGCTTCTAGAAACCGTAGTTTTTATCCAACTTGCCTCAAATTGGAAATCTAGAGGTATTTTAGGACCATAAAAAGGTATGCCGAAAATGGTGAGTATAGGTCCATGTTTTGATATAGCCATCAGATAGACCGAACTCCCGATATTACTTTTTGGGCTTCTAGAAACCGTAATTGTTTTCCACTTTGCCTGAAATCGAAAATAGGTGTGCAAGAAATGATTTTATTTTTTAGGCTTCTAGAATCCGTAGTTTTTATCCAATTTGCCTGAAATGAGAAATCTACTGGTATTTTAGGACCTTAAATATGAGAGCCGAAAATGGCGTGTATTGGTCCATGTTTTGGTTTATCTCCCAAATAGACCGATCTCCCGATGTTACTTCTTGAGCTTTTCGAAACCATAGTTTTTATCAAATTTGCATGAAATTTTAATTGTAAAAGTATTTTAGGAACATAAAGAGTTGTGCCGAAAATGGTGAATATCGGTCCATGTGCACTGATAATGAAAATTGCTTGAATCTGAATTATAGTTTCCAGATTTTACTTCTTGTAATCATTTAAATAATGGGGGTAAAAATCTACAGATATTAGATTTTAAATCAAGGCGTTATTTCATTTTCTTGACCACTTGCACACGATGTTTATGATTCCTCTAAAACTCAAACAAATATGGTTCTTATAAATCCAGAATCTGATCTAGTCTTCATAGCTAAAATCTTTGAATTTATCTTAGGGAAGTGTACTGGTTGAACTGATCTGCTTGTCACCAAATCCCCCTGAAATTTTCACAGGAAACTATAATATTTGATTCATGGTGGTGGGTATTTAAGATTCGGCCCGGCCGAACTTACTGCTTTATATACTTGTTTTTTATTAACATTGTTCTTCGTCCTATGACATTAGGCAATATAAATTTTAAGTTTCCAGATTTTGCAGAAGTCTAAAAAATATTGTCCAATTTGGTTCACATTTAAATATATATAGCTTTGTATATAATTGAAGGATTTGAGATGGTATCGAAAATGTAGATCTACAAAGTGGTGCAGGGTATAATATAGTCGGCCCCACCCGACTTTAGACTTTCTTTACTTGATTGTACTCGATAATTGAGATACGTGTAATAATTTAAATTTTATAGAGGCTAAATTTAATGTATACACCAAAATCCTTAAGAGAGGTTAAAAATCTTTGGGCCCAAGTCAAGCTTTATTTATTGTTTCAGTGTAGGCACATAGGTTCAAATGTTGCATTATTACGTCGTTGTCAATTTGACGTTATTCATTTTTGTTTCACAGTATAAATATACACTCATATCATATCAAATTACTATGAAATTTTTATATATATATAAAATATATACAATATACATATAATTATTAGACAGAAAAAAAAAAACACCAAAAACAACCTTCGACCAAACCTGTTTCTTACCAGGAAATCAATTTAGTCATAGAAAATTTATGACTAAAATAAGCTCTCAAATATTTCAACTCGATTCTTTTCAATTTTGTTATTGGACTATTTTCAATTAGAAATTGCGCGGCATTAGCTCGATGCCCAATTCACTTTAAACAATTAGATTACAAATTTGATTTGAAACTGAATACTAATTTTGTATAATAATAGCAACAATAACAACAACACACACACACAAAAACAGGCTATCAATGAATCTATTACAAATAAAGTCCAAATGGAATTCAGAAAAAAAAACGAAAAACAAATGAAAAAAAAAAAACAAAACAAATTTAAAAGCTTAAATAAATATTAAACTGAGATCAGTGGAAAAAATGACTGTAGCCGCAATGGGAACAACAAAAATAAAATCCAAACACGTTTTCATATTTACAACAATTTAGCATAAATTAATTGCAACAAAATGCATTAGAATTCGTTATTCATTTTATTTAGTTGTTAATTTTTTTTTTTTTTTGCAAACGTTTTTGAGAATTTCTTTTCATGAGAACGTCTACAAATGGGGTTGGTATGGGTAAATGCATAAGCATACTACTGCAACGTCAAGACATTTGGAATACTAATATACATAAATCAAATAATATTTATTTATCTATATATAATTTTTTGATATCTGGTCGCGAAGAGGGATCTCCCCCTTGATCCAATTTTTTGAAAATTGTACCAATTTGGATTGAAAATTGGACCAAAGGTCTCCGATTTGCTTTAAATTTTCAGGGTAGATTGAAGATGGCATCTAGACAAAGATTTTTTAATATTTAGTCGGGGAGGTCCCCTCCTTTACCCAAATTTTTTTAAAGTACAATGGAAAAACTAAAAACCTCCGTCATACAGAAAATACAGAAAACCTGTGAGAATGTTATTAAATTAATATAGGATACCTGATTTGTCGATATTTGGTCGGGGAAGGGGATCTCCGACTTTTGATATAATGAAAAACTAAAATTTTCAAATGTACTCGATATTTACAAAGGTTATGAAATCGATGTTTTGTACCAGTGTTTTGGATATTTGGACGGAAAGGGGACCTTCTGCTCCCCCACATATTGAAATTTGAAGAAACATTCCTAGATTCTGGTCGGGGAAGAGTAGTAATCAAAAATCTAAAAATGTTGTTTAATTTTTCGGTATGTTGAGCAGAAGGATACCTCCCCTTGATAAACTACACTTGAAATTCACACGAAATGTGAAGAATGGTCCGTCGACTTAAATACAAAGCATAATTAACAAATGTGGAAAGAACCATCGTTTCCCCGGTGTAGCCTCCATATAGCTCGATCACCTGATTTGATTTTTTGTACTTCTACACCGGGAAAAAAGTGAACTGTTTTATAGGAAGCATGAACTACCACGCACGAAAATTGAACTAAATTTTACTCCACATTTTGAGATATCCACAAAGCGTTGTTAAAACTAGCAAATGTTAATGCCCTGTTGTACTTTTCAACTGCAGTTCACGAAATTACATCATCTCATAGAAGAAACAAGTATATACGGCCCTAAGTTCGGCCAGGCCGAAGCCTATGTACCCTCCACCACGGATTGCGTAGAAACATCTACTGAAGACTGTCATCCACAATCGAATTACTTGGGTTGCGGTAACACTTGCCGATGGCAAGGTATCTTAAAACTTCCTTACACCGTCTTCTAAATTGCAAGGTAGTCCATACGTGGTATATATTAAACTAAAAAAGGCCGACTAAATACGTATATGATTAAGTTTGACAAAATTTTTTATAGAAATAAAATGTTGACAAAAGTTTCTATAGAAATAAAATTTTGGCAAAATAAAATTTTGACAACATTTTCTATAGAAATAAAATTTTGACAAAATTTTCTATAGAAATGAAATTTTGACAAAATTTCTATAGAAATAAAATTTTGACAAAATTTTCTATAGAAATAAAATTTTGACAAAAATTTTAAAAGAACTAAAATTTTGACAAAATTTTTAAAAGAAATAAAATTTTTACAAAATTTTCTATAGAAATAAAATTTTGACAAAATTTTCTATAGAAATAAAATTTTGACAAAATTTTCTATAGAACAAAAATTTTGACAAAATTTACTATAGAAATAAAATTTTGACAAAATTTTCTACAGAAATAAAATTTTGACAAAATTTTTAAAAGAAATAAAATTTTGAAAAAATTTTCTATAGAAATAAAATTTTGCCAAAATTTTCTATAGAAATAAAATTTTTGAAAAAATTTTCTATAGAAATAGAATTTTGACAAAAATGTTCTATAGAAATAAAATTTTGACAAAATTTTCTATAGAAATAAAATTTTGACAAAATTTTCTATAGAACAAAAATTTTGACAAAATTTACTATAGAAATAAAATTTTGACAAAATTTTCTACAGAAATAAAATTTTGACAAAATTTTTAAAAGAAATAAAATTTTGACAAAATTTTCTATAGAAATAAAATTTTGCCAAAATTTTCTATAGAAATAAAATTTTGACAAAATTTTCTATAGAACAAAAATTTTGACAAAATTTTCTATAGAAATAAAATTTTGACAAAATTTTCTATAGAAATAAAATTTTGCCAAATTTTTGACAAAATTTTCTATAGAAATACAATTTTGACAAAAATTTCTACGGAAATAAAATCTTGACAAAATTTTCTATAAAAATAAAATTTTGACAAAATTTTCTATAGAAATAAAATTTTGACAAAATTTTCTATAGAAATAAAATTTTGACAAAATTTTCTATAGAACAAAAATTTCGACAAAATTTTCTATGGAACAAAAATTTCGACAAAATTTTCTATAGAAATAAAATTTTGACAAAATTTTCTATAGAACAAAAATTTCGACAAAATTTTCTATAGAAATAAAATTTTGACAACATTTTTTATAGAAATAAAATTTTGACAAAATTTTCTATAGAAATAAAATTTTGACAAAATTTTCTATAGAAATACAATTTTGACAAAATTTTCTATAGAAATAAAATTTTGACAAAATTTTCTATAGAACAAAAATTTCGACAAAATTTTCGATAGAAATAAAGTTTTGACAAAATTTTCTATAGAAATGAAATTTTGACAAAATTTTCTATAGAAATAAAATTTTGACAAAAATTTTCTATAGAAATAAAATTTTGACAAATTTTTCTATAGAACAAAAATTTCGACAAAATTTTCTATAGAACAAAAATTTCGACAAAATTTTCAATAGAAATAACATTTTGACAAAATTTTCTATAGAAATAAAATTTTGACAAAATTTTCTATAGAAATAAAATTTTGACAAAATTTTCTATAGAAATAAAATTTTGACAAAATTTTCTATAGAAATAAAATTTTGACAAAATTTTCTTTAGAAATAAAATTTTGACAAAATTTTCTATAGAAATAAAATTTTGACAAAATTTTCTATCAAATCTGAGATCAAATCTGTGGAACGGTTTATATGGGGGGCTAGATATAATTATGGACCGATATGGACCAATTTTTGCATGGTTGTTAGAGACCATATATTTACACCATGTACCAAATTTTAGCCGGACCGGATGAAATTTGCTTCTCTTAGAGGCTCCGCAAGCCAAATCGAGGGATCGGTTTATATGGGGGCTATATATAGATGTGGACCAATTTGTGCATGGTTGTTAGATACCATATACCAATACCATGTACAAAATTTCAGCCAGATCGGATCAATTTTGCTTCTCTTAGAGGATCGGCAAGCCAAATTTGGGGGTCCGTTTATATGGGGGCTTAATCAAGAACATATGAGTATACTCCATATTGTTGGAAAACGATATTTTGATGTGTTACAACCGGAACGGCAAACTTATTATACTTCCATTGTCATTCTGTTATGCTGAGTATAAATTATCGCTTAACCAAAAATTTTCAATGTCCATACCCATGACTATTGATAATTAAATTCAAAATTTATTTTTCGACTTAATCTACCTTACTGACCACTAATACTTCGTTGAGGATGCCATTTGCCATCTAACACCACCTTTGTCATAAACACACAGGTGTGTTCAACCATTTAGAACAAAATAAATTTGTTAACACAAAAATAAAAACAAATACCTGTAAATATATGAATATATGTACACAACAATGCGAAAAAATACGAAATTAGCAACCATCGACAACTGCACCAACTAAATTTTACAACAAAAAATTCCTTTAAGCGGTGTCTTACTGAATTCTAACAAAATAAACCAGAAACTTACTGAATAATAATGAACGAAGAGAAAAAATTGATTTTAAACAACTTTTTTCACTTAAACACATGTACACACATATGTATGGGAGAAAATTTATGTAAAATATAATTAATAGATTAGGTCCATTGAAAGGGTTCAATTTATGAGCCAATTTAAGACTTAAGTTCTCATGTAAAATTTGGGCTGGATTGAAGTATGCGTACTTTTCATTACGGTTTAACATAGCTTTAGCCCATTTTAAAGTATTAGGTTTTATTGATGTAGGTTGGACTGTATTGCAAATGGGCCACTTTTAGCTATATCCCCCATAAAAACCGACCCCAGTTTTGATTTCCAGAGCCGCTTTCATCCCATCCAGTTTATATTTGGTGAGTGATGTCGGTATATGATTTCTAACAACCATACAAAAATTAGTCGATATCAATTCATAATTATATATTATACATAATACCGCATAAATTTTCTAGAGAAATACAATTTTAAGAAACTTTTCTATAGAAATAAAATTTTTACAACATTTTCTATAGACATAAAATTTTGAGAAAATTTTCTATAGAAATAAAATTTTGATAAAATTTTCTATAGAACCAATATTTTCTATAGAAATAAAATTTTGACAAAATTTTGTATAGAAATACAATTTTGACAAAATTTTCTATAGAAATAAAATTTTGACAAAATTCTCTATAGAAATAAAATTTTGACAAAATTCTCTATAGAAATAAAATGTTGACAAAATTTTCTATAGAAATACAATTTTGACCAAATTTCCTATAGAAATACAATTTTGACAAAATTTTCTATAGAAATAAAATGTTGACAAAATTTTCAATGGGAATAAAACTTTGACAAAAGTTTTACAGAAATACAAATTTGCCAAAATTTTCTATAGAAATACAATTTTGATAAAATTTTCTATAGAAATAAAATGTTGACAAAATTTTCTATGGAAATAAAATTTTGACAAAATTTTTTACAGTAATACAATTTTGCCAAAATTTTCTATCAAAATAAAATTTTGACAAAATTTTCTATGGAAATAAAATTTTGACAAAATTTTCTATGGAAATAAAATTTTGACAAAATGTTCTTTAGAAATAATATAGAAATACAATTTTGATAATTTTTCTTGAAATAAAAATTTAACCAAATTTTCTATAGAAATAAAATTTTGACACAATTTTCACAAAATTTTCTATAGAAATAATATTTTGACAAAATTTTCTATAGAAATAAAATTTTGACATAGTTTTCTATAGAAATAAAATTTTGACCAACTTTTCTATGGAAATAAAATTTTGACAAAATTTTCTATGGAAACAAAATTTTGACAAAAAATTTTCTATGGAAATAAAATGTAGACAAACTTTTCTATGGAAATAAAATTTTGACAAAATTTTCTATGGAAATAAAATGTTGCCAAAAAATTTTATATAGAAATAAAATTTTGACAAACTTTTCTATGGAAATAAAATTTTGACAAAATTTTCTATGGAAACAAAATTTTGACAAAAAAATTTTCTATGGAAATAAAATGTGGACAAAATTTTCTATGGAAATAAAATCTTGACAAAATTTTCTATATAAATAAAACTTTGACAAAATGTTCTTTAGAAATAATATTTTCATAATACAATTTTGATAATTTTTCTTGAAATAAAAATTTAACCAAATTTTCTATAGAAATAATATTTTGCCAAAATTTTCTATAGAAATAAAATTTTGACAAAGTTTTCTATAGAAATAAAATTTTGACCAACTTTTCTATGGAAATAAAATTTTGACACAATTTTCTATGGAAACAAAATTTTGACAAAAAATTTTCTATGGAAATAAAATGTAGACAAACTTTTCTATGGAAATAAAATTTTGACAAAATTTGCTATGGAAATAAAATGTTGACAAAAAATTTTCTATAGAAATAAAATTTTGACCAAATTTCCTACAGAAATAAAATTTTGGCAACATTTTCTATAGAAATAAAATTTTAGGAAAATTTTCTATAGTCAAAAAGTTTTGACAATCTTTTCTATAGAAATAAAATTTTGACAAAATCTTCTATAGAAATAAAATGTAGACAAAATTTTCTATGGAAATAAAATCTTGACAAAATATTCTATGCACATAACATTTTGACAAAATTTTCTATGGAAACAAAATTTTGACAAAATTTTATAAAGAAATCAAATTTTGACCAAATTTCCTATAGATATAAAATTTCGACAAAATTTTCTATAGAAATAAAATTTTGAGAAAAATTTCTATAGAAAAAGAAATTGACAAAATTTTCTACAGAGATAAAATTTTGACAAAATGTTCAATAGAAATAAAATTTAGACAAATTTTTTTATAGAAATAAAATTTTCGTTTTGTTATTGTTGGTTTTGTTCTTTAATCATTGTTGTTGTTTTTTTGATTTCAGCTTAAATCATGCATTGACTAAACTACAAGTGTAGCTTAACCAACAGAGGAAAAGAATGTTTGTCAAGTTTATTTGGGCAAAGCCCTATAGACTGCAAGATGGTTGGATGGACGCACGTTTCGGAATTACCACATTCCTCATCAGCATCCTCTACTTGCAGCAAAACTATCAACCAATTATCAGAATAAATTCAAGCAGTTCATTAAACCCAACAATGAAACGCCTGAATTTATTCAGTAGAAAAACAGACAGCGAAGTAACTAGACAGCGGAGAAAATCCTTGAAAACGGTTCTGACGAAGTCAACCGAAATATCGGAAAATAAAACAACAAGAAAACAACAATTTCAAGTTTAACTTATAGACATATAGCCGAGATTATGGGATAAAAAATCATAAAAATTAAAATAAAAAGGTCAACAATATCAACAACAAAAAATTTTATTTCTATAGAAAATTTTGCCAAATTTTTATTTCTATAGAAAATTTTGCCAAAATTTTATTTATGTAAAAAATTGTATCTAAATTTCATTTCTATAGAACATTTTGTCAAAATTTTATCTCTATAGAAAATTTTGTCAATTTCTCTTTCTATAAAAATTTTCTCAAAATTTTATTTCTATAGAAAATGTTGTCGAAATTTTATAATTTTGTCAAAATGTTATTTGCTTTGAAAATTTCGTCAAGATTTTATTTCGATAGAAAATTTTGTCTACATTTTATTTCTATATAAAATTTTGGCAAAATTGTCTATAGCAATAAAATTTTGACAAAATTTTATATAGAAATAAAATATAGACAAAATGTTCTTTGGAAATAAAATCTTGACAAAATTTTCTATGCAAATAATATTTTAACAAAATTTTATATAGGAACAAAATCTTGACAAAATTTTCTATAGAAATAAAATATTGACAAAACTTTATATAGAAATAAAATGTTGATCAAATTTCGCATAGAAATAAAATTTCGACAACATTTTCTATAGAGATAAAATTTTGACAAAATGTTCTTTAGAAATGAAATTTAGAAATTTGGCAAAATTTTCTATAGAAATAGAATTTTGGCGAAATTTTCTATAGAAATAAATGTTTGTTAAAATTTTCTAGAGAAATAAACTGGTGACAAAATTTTCTTTAGAAATAACATTTTGACAACATTTTCTATAGAAATAAAATTTTGACAATATTTCTATACAAATAAAATTTTGACAAAATATTCTATAGAAATACAATTTTGACTAAATTTTCTATAGAAATAAAATTTTCTATAGAAATAAACTGTTGACAAAATTTTCTATGGAAATAAAATTTTGGCCAAATTTCCTATAGAAATAAAATTTCGACAACATTTTCTATAGAAATAAAATTTTGAGAACATTTTCTATAGAAAAAGAAATTGACAAAATTTTCTATAGAGATAAAATTTTGACAAAATGTTCTATAAAAATTAAAACTTCCTATAAAAATAAAATTTTGCAAAATTTTCTATAGAAATAAAATTTTTTCAAAATTCTCTATAGAAATAAAATATAGACAAAATTTTCTATAGAAATAAAATATATTCAAAATTTTCTATGGAAATAAAATCTTGACAACATTTTTTATGTAACTAACATTTTGACAAAATTTTCTATAGAAATAAAATGTTGACTAAGTTTTCTTTGGAAATAATATAGATATGAAATTTTGACAATTTTGACAAAATTTTCTATAGAAATAAAATTTTGACAAAATTTTCTATGGAAACAAAATTTTGACAACATTTTCTATGGAAACAAAATTTTGACAAAATTTTCTATAGAAACAAAATATTGACGCAATTTTCTATAGAAATACAATTTTGACCAAATTTCCTATGGAAATAAAATTTTCTATAGAAATAAAATTTTGAGAAAAATTTCTATAGAAAAATAAGTTGACAAATTTTCTCTAGAAAAAAATTTACACAAAATTTTAGATTGAACTAAAATTTTGACAAAAATTTCTATAGAAAAAAATTTTTGACAAAATTTTCTATAGAAATAAAATTTTGACAAAATTTTCTACAGAAATAACATTTTGTTATAATTTTCTATAGAAATAAAATTTTGTTATAATTTTCTATAGAAATAAAACTTTCTTTAGAAATAAAATTGTTAAAAAAAATTTCTATAAAAATAAAAACCTTCACAAAATTTTCTATAGAAAAAATGAAAATATTTTATTGACATCTTATTATGTATTTTGCAATTACCTCTCTAATGCTCACCCACTTTAATATTTTAAAATATGTGTGCATGAGTGAGTTTTCTTATACAAATGGATAGAATTTAAAACCAAATCTGAACTTCGGAATATTAGAAAAGAAACAACAAATGCAATGACAACAAGAACAATTCGGAAAAAATACTGCGGCGACAAAAAAGTTGAACAACGAAATTAAGAAAAAAAATCTATTTACGCGACTTGAAATTACAACAAGTTTTGTTCGATTTTTCTTGCTGGTGCTGGAGCTGTCGTTGTTGTTTTTGGTGTGTTTTTGTTTTTATTCTGTATTTTACCTTGAATAAATCTCGTTTAATTATATTTGAACCGACACTATTTGAAATTTATTAGCATTAAAAATGCAAAAGTATCTTTATTTTCCTTAACCGACAGACGAACAGAACTAAACGAAATTCATTGAATGACATTGCAGTAGTGCATATTTGAAAATATGTAAATGATAAAATGCGCGCATATTCCCCGATGACATGAAATTCAAAAGTCGAAAATTTCTTTGGAAATTTTTCTATATAATATGCATATAACAAGTAATGGTTTACGGCTGTATATATGATTGTTTTTATTTAGTTTTTAATAAATTATGTGTTAACTGAATGTTTTTTAATTAAATAATTTTTATTTTATTTATATTTATATTGTCTTGAAATCCCATATTTTTTACAGATTTATACGGGTCGGAAAATACTCAGAGAACTTTTTGTAAGATCGCACATTAATTGGCGAACATTTGGAATTTCCTAGAAATTCCTTCTGGACTATCGGTATAGGCCATAAATGCAAATTCTTTGACCATCACTATGGCTGAATGTCCATATGCTCGGTGTATACAAGAGCGTCGCTTAATTAAGCGAGAATTAATGAAACATTCCAAGGAAATGCTGCACATTGTCGGTAAGTGTAAATTGTGGTATTTGTATTTTTTTGTTCAATGCAATAAGTGTAAGTAATAAAAAAATAATTTCCTCCCAAACCAAATTTTAGGCAAAAAAAATTGTTTGTCATATGTTTGTTGCTGTATAAAGGGGTTTGTTCAAAGAAAAGTAAAGAATTTTTGGGACATTTTTACAGGATCTGAAAACAATTTAATAAAAACTAACTCAATAGTTTTTTTAGAAGGGCAGTCCAAAAGCCCTTTAGGTATAGCCTCATATAAACCGATTCCCAGAAAGTCTTCTGGAAGGTCAAATTTCATATGGCGTAGTTGAAAAAAAGTGACCCGCACTGTTCGTGCGAAAATTTAATTAAATTTTATTCCATTTTTATACCATAGTGGTCAGGGTATAAAAATTTTGATCTGACAAAAAATGTGCCTACCAGAAATATTGATTTTAGACCCTATCACCGTCCCTATACAGACCGACTCAGAATCACCTACTAAGTCGATCTAGGCCTTACTCTCCGTCCGTCTGTCCATGTATTTGTTGTTCGTTGTTGTTCAATTTTAACCGATTTTGATGAAATGTGGCAAAGAGTGTGAATATAGGTCCCATAGAAATTAGCCCCAAAACCTAAATGAAATGGGCTCTAGAAAATTATATGGAAAAAAACAACACCAAAATTGTATGTTTTCTTTATTTCATTCATTTTTGGCGCCCGTTTGCATTATGGAAAAATGCCGCAATATTTCAAATTAAAATAAAAACGCAATATTTCAAATGAAAATAAAAACCCAAACTTTCTTTTTGGCACTGTGCTTCATGTTCAAGTGGGTCCTATTTTCGATATGAAGATTAAAATTTGTCAACTTACTATATATACAGCATTTTGCGTTGGCCGAGTCAAAAGCAACAATTTTGCCGAAGACTGCAAAACAAATTGACACCATTTTTCGAGTTATGGTCATACGAAATAGAGGCTCATAAAAAGCGAACGCCAACTAATCTAGCACAATCCTTTCCTCTCACCGAGTACTTTTGGCTGGGCTAAGTAATTTTTTGTTGGGAATTTTTGTGTTGTGTATTCAAAGCGTCAATTTTCAAAAGAGAATATGAGCCCTATTTTTTTGGCTCATTTTCCCGGGGCCCATTTTCATACCGCATAACAGAGAGACGGACATGGTTGGATCGATTCAGGGACACGGTTGCTACAGTTGGGAGAATTCTACCAAAAATGGTAGATTTTTTACTTTTTCGTAGATTGGTAGAATTTCCGATGTTTTGGTAGATTTTGCAAAATATTTCCTTCTAAAATAAATAAATAGAAATTTTCTACAGAAACAAAATTTTGCGAAAATTTTATATAGAAATAAAATTTTGAGAAAATTTTTTATAGAAATAAAATTTTGACAAAATTTTCTATAGAAACAAATTTTTATATAGAAATAAAATTTTGAGAAAATTTTCTATAGAAATAAAATTTTGAGAAATTTCCCGGGGCCCATTTTCATACCGCATAACAGACAGACGGACATGGTTGGATCGATTCAGGGACACGGTTGCTACAGTTGGGAGAATTCTACCAAAAATGGTAGATTTTTTACTTTTTCGTAGATTGGTAGAATTTCCGATGTTTTGGTAGATTTTGCAAAATATTTCCTTCTAAAATAAATAAATAGAAATTTTCTACAGAAACAAAATTTTGCGAAAATTTTATATAGAAATAAAATCTGGAGAAAATTTTCTATAGAAATACAATTTTGAGAAAATTTTCTATAGAAACAAAATTTTATATAGAAATAAAATTTTGAGAAAATTTTCTATAGAAATAAAATTTTGAGAAAAATTTCTATAGAAATAAAATTTTGAGAAAATTTTCTATAGAAATAAAATTTGGAGAAAATTTTCTATAGAAATAAAATTTGGAGAAAATATTCTATAGAAATAAATTTTAACAACATTTTCTATAGAAATAAAATTTTGATAAAAATTTTCTACAGAATTAAAATTTTGACAAAAGTTTCTATAGTATTAAAATTGTGAAGAAAATTTCTATAGAAATAAAATATTGAAGAAATTGAAGTAAAATTTTGAAAAAATTTTCTGTAGAAATAAAAATTTGACAAAATTTTCTATAGAATTAAAACCAGGGCTGTGGAGCCGGAGCCGGAGTCGGAGTCTTGGAGTCGTAGTCTGAAGATTTTGCTGGAGTCGAAGTCGGAGTCGTAAAAATTTTGCTCGACTCCGGCTAAACCAAATTTTTTAAAACACTTCACATTTTTGTAACTAAGCAAGTTTTTACGCAAATTAGTTTCCATTGCGTTATTCAATCGATCAATGTACAACATGATTGTAAATGAAAATCAACTTCCAATTACGGCTATCTTTTGATGTTTCCTAGAATGTTAGACTAGCAGATGGGCTGGATCGATCCATTCTAATACCCGAAATTATTTATTTTTTAAATTTATTTTAAGGCCATATACATATGTGGAATATTGACAGAAAATGTTTTCAAAGTTGTTTTTTATAGAAAAATTTGTCAAAATGATATTTCTATAAAAAGTTTTGTCAACATTTTATTTCTATAGCAAATTTTATTCAAAATTATATTACTATAGAAATATTTTTTTCTATAGAAAATTTAGTCAAAATTTTATTTCTATCGAAAATTGAGTCAAAATTTTGTTTCTGTAGAATATTTTGCAGAATTTTATTTACTACACAAACATTTTTCTAAAATTGTATTTTTATTGATAATTTTTTAAAAATTTTATTTCTATTTTTTTTGCAAAATTTTATTTCTATAGAAAATTTTGCAAAAGTTTGTTTGTTACACATTTTTTTTTTTAAATTTTATTTCTATTGATATTTTATTTCTATAAAAATTTAAGTCAAAATTTTATTTCTATAGAAAATTTTGCCAAAATTTTATAGTAATAAATTTTTTTATTAGAAAATTTTGTCAAAATTTAATTTCTATAGAAAATTTAGTCAAAATTTTGTTTCTGTAGAATATTTTGCAGAATTTTATTTACTACACAAACATTTTTCTAAAATTGTATTTTTATTGATAATTTTTTAAAAATTTTATTTCTATAAGAAAAAATTGTCAAATTTTATGTCTATAGCAAATTTTCTGAAATTTTTTTGCTTACTGATGCTCACTGCTATAAAAAATGTATTCGAAATTTTATTACTATAGAAATATTTTTTTTCTATATAAAATTTAGTCAAAATTTTATTTCTATAGAAAATGTAGTCAAAATTTTGTTTCTTAGAATATGTTATTTTGCAAAATTTTATTTCTATAGAAAATTTTTCAAAATTTTGTTTGCTACACATTTTTTTAAATTGTATTTCTATTGATAACTTTTTCAAACTTTTATTTCTATAAAAATTTTTGCCAAGTTTTATTTCTATAAAAATTTTATTCAAAATTTTATTTCTGTATATTTGGTCAAAATATGATTTCTATAAAAAATTTTGCCAAAATTTTATTTCTATAGAAAATTTAGTCAAAATTTTGTTTCTGTAGAAAATTTTGCAAAATTTTATTTACTAGACAAAAATTTTTCCAAAATTGTATGCTCACTGATGCTCACTGCTAAGTCAAAAACTTGTAGAAATGACTCAAATTTTCAAATTTTTCAATGAATGAATCTTAAATGAATTTTTGCGAAATTGTCTAAACAATTATAAATATTTCCCAAATATTGCCCGGGATTTTGTAGAAGTCTGATTTGAGATTTTATCACAATGTAGATCTAAATACAAAGTTGTGCAGAGTATATTATAATCGGCCCGCCCGACTTTAGATTTTCCTTGCATTTTTATTTTTTGTTAAAATTGTGTTAGGTCCCATAACGTTAGATTTAAATTTTAAAAACATAGATTTTGTAGAAGTATATACAATTTTGTCTAAATCGATTCAGATTCAAATTCATGCATTTGGGAATATAAACCTTTATATAGCTCGCAATAAATTTAAAGGATTTGAGATAGTATCAATAATTTTTGTCCACAAATACATTTACTGTTGGTATCTTCTCATATTATGATGGGCATTTATAGCATTATTTTATTTATTAAACATTGCCCTAAATTTGAAATATAGAGTTTAATTAAATTTTCTATAGACATAAAATTTTGACAAAATTTTCTATAGACATAAAATTTTGACAAAATTTTCTATAGAAATAAAATTTTTAAAAATTTTCTATAGAAATAAAATTTTGAGAAAATTTTCGATAGAAATAAAATTTTGAGAAATTTTTCTATAGAAATAAAATTTTGAGAAAATTTTCTATAGAAATAAAGTTTGGAGAAAATTTTCGATAGAAATAAAATCTGGACAAAATTTTCTATAGAAATAAAATTTTGATAAAAATTTTCTATAAAAATAAAATTTGGAGAAAATTTTGTATAGAAATAAAATTTTGAGAAAATTGTCTATAGAAATAAAATGTTGACAAAATTTTCTACAGAAATAAAATTTTGATAAAATTTTCTATAGCAATAAAATTTTGAGAAAATTTCTATAGAAATAAAATTTTGAGAAATTTTTCTATAGAAATAAAATTTTGAGAAAATTTTCTATAGAAATAAAGTTTGGAGAAAATTTTCGATAGAAATAAAATTTTGACAAAATTTTCGATAGAAATAAAATTTTGACAAAATTTTCTATTGAAATAAAATTTTCAGAAAATTTTGTATAGAAAAAAAATTTTGGAGAAAATTTTCGAAAGAAATAAAATTTTCGATAGAAATAACATTTTGAGAAAATTTTCTATAGAAATAAAATCTGGAGAAAATTTTCTATAGAAATAAAATTTTGACAAAATTTTCTATAGAAATACAATTTTGACAAAATTTTCTATAGAAATAAAATTTTTATTCGTTTTGTTTTGTCAATGGTGGTTTTGTTCTCTAAGCATTGTTGCTGTTTTTTGATTCCAACTTAAAACCATGCATTGACTAAACTACAAGTGTAGCTTAATCAACAGAGGAAAAGAATGTTTGTCAAATTTATTTGGGCAAAGCCCTATATTTAGACTGCAAGATGGTTGGATGGACGCACGTTTCGGAATTACCACATTCCTCATCAGCACCCTCTACTTGCAGCAAAACTATCAACCAATTATCAGAATAAATTCAATTATTTCGGCATAAGCCGGCTATCATACAAAACCTTTTTTTTCTATAGGAATAAAATTTTCTATAGAAATAAAATGTTGGCAAAAATTTCTATAAAAATAAAATTTTGATAAAATTTTTAAAAATTTCCTATAGAAATAAAATTTTGGCAAAATTTTCTAAAGAAATAACATTTTGTTGTTTTTTTTTTTTATTTCGACATAAGCCGTCTATCATGTAAAGCCTTTTTTCGGAAGGTTCAAGTGTGGTTCATTGTTGGGTTTAATGAACTGCCTGAATTTATTCTGATAATTGGTTGATAGTTTTGCTGCAAGTAGAGGATGCTGATGAGGAATGTGGTAATTCCGAAACGTGCATCCACCCAACCATCTTGCAGTCTATAGGGCTTGCCCAAATAAATTTGACAAACATTCTTTTCCTCTGTTGGTAAAGCTACATTTGTAGTTTAGTCAATGCATGGTTTTAAGCTGAAATCAAAAAGAAATAACATTTTGAGAAAATTTTCTATAGAAATAAAATTTTGACAAAATTTTATACAGAAATAAAATTTTAATAAAATTTTCTATATAAATAAAATTTTGAGAAAATTTTCTATTGAAATAAAATTTAAGAAAATTTTCGATAAAAATAAAATTTTGAGAAAATTTTCTATAGAAATAAAAATTTTCTATAGAAATAAAATTTTGAAAAAATTTTGTATAGAAATAAAATTTTTAAAAAATTTTCTATAGAAATAAAATTTTGAAAAAATTTTCTATAGAAATAAAATTTTTAAAAAATTTTCTATAGAAATAAAATTTTTAAAAAATTTTCTATAGAAATAAAATTTTTAAAAAATTTTCTATAGAAATAAAATTTTGACAAAATTTTCTATAGAAATAAAATTTTGACAAAATTTTCTATAGAAATAAAATTTTGACAAAATTTTTTATAGAAATAAAATTTTGACAAAATTTTCTATAGAAATAAAATTTTGACAAAATTTTCTATAGAAATAAAATTTTGACAAAATTTTCTATAGAAATAAAATTTTGACAAAATTTTCTATAGAAATAAAATTTTGACAAAATTTTCTATAGAAATATAATTTTGAGAAAATTTTCTTTAGAAAAAAAAATTGACAAAATTTTCTATACAAATAAAATTGTAAAAAATTTCCTGTTAAAATTAAATTTTGAAATCGTCCGTAAATTCACTGAAATATTGAATCTGAAATATTGAATGATAGGCTAAGTATAGGTTAAGATTTTTTTTTGAGGATTTTGTGACTTTGGTATAGGGAGCCACCTTGGTGCAATGGTTAGCATGCCCGCCTTGGGTTCGATTCCTGCTTCGACCGAATACCAAAAAGTGTTTCATCGGTGGATTATTCCACCTCAGTAATGTTGGTGACATTTTTGAGGGTTTCAAAGCTTCTCTACACTGAAAAAAATATTGTCGTGAGGTCAAAGAATTCATGTCTTTAAAATACGGATACAAATTTTGCTTAGCATAGAAGACGCATTTCTCTAAAATAAAGTTATTTTCCTTGTCCAAAAGTCGATAAACTTTTCAATGAAGTCGTATTGTCGTTATAATTAAGTGATTTGATTTCAAAATGGGTATCTTAACATGAAAGAAAAAATTTATAGACTAAGGTCAACTTGACTTTAATAATTCAGAAAAATTCTTTAAATTTAATGAAATTGTCTTTAAATTTGTTGTCTTTTTGCATCTTGACTACAAAGGAAAAAATCGTTCAAATATAAGACATGTTTTTCAAAACTTTATTTTAAAGAAGTTTTTTACTTCAAACATAGCATAATTTCTACTGGAAGTCGAGTCCTAATTTGGAAAATAAAGTTGCCGTTAACTCGTTTTAAAGGTCTTTGATAGCATATGAAGAAAAAAAGCTGAGAAAGCGATAAATTAAAATTTGCTTCCTAGAAGCAAGTACACAAAACCTAAATTTAAAAGAGAATTGTGTCTTAAAAGTATCCTTACTTGTATTCTCCGCTTCTTTGGCTCGGAATCAATACCAATTTTTTTAAAGTAAAGACAAAATCTTTGGAACCGAGTATGCTTTTTTTTCAGTGTAGGTTAGGTTAGGTTAAAGTGGCAGCCCGATTAAGATTCAGGCTCACTTAGGCTATTCAGTCCATTGTGATACCACATTAACTAAAAGTACCTATTACATATGGGCACTTCTAGTTTTAACCGCTGAACCTTCTCGATTATTTTTCTTCGCTGAACCAACCAGATGGTTCCAAAAATATTAGCAGACTGCTTAAGGTAAGTGGCTATAAAAAGGAGGTCCCTTGTCATTGAGCTTAACATGGAATCGGCAGCACTCAGAAAGAAGTTCACCACTGTAGTATCACATTGGACTGAATAGTCTAAGTGAGCCTGATACATCGGGCTGCCACCTAGCGTAACCTAACCTAACTTTTGTTTAAAGTTTTTTTTTTTTTTTTTTGCATTAAGAAAACATTTTTTGAAAATTCGGTAAATGAGATCAGCATCTCAATTTTATTCATCCTAGATTTTAAGCCAGATCGGTCACTAAAAAATGTCTTTATTTTAAAGAAGCCGCGTCTTTGGCTCGGAATCAATACGAAAATCCTTAAGGGAAGGTCAAAATCTTTGGATCCAAGTTAACTTTTTTTGGGGTGGATGTCCTAACTTATAATATCCTGTTCCACAGAAGGGTTCAGGATATAAAAAAAAACTATGCTTTTACACTGCGGGCAAATGACACATACAGAAAATGAAAGCTATGGAATTAGGTTATAGTATCCCGAACTACGCCATCTGTTGTCAATACTGCACTACTAATTTGCGCATCCACACAGAAGAAAATCTCACGAAAATTTTTCGAATTAAAGTCTTAATTGAGTTTTAAAAAATATTTCATTGAAGCAAAAATTAATAGTATTAATTAATTTTTAATTGGATCAATTAATTTTTTAAGTGTCTTACAATTAATTGTTTATTTGATATTATCATTTCTGTGATTGAAGACATTTCAATTAAAAATTAATTGGATCAGTAAATTCCGTGATTGAAGACAAAAAATATTTTCGTATGTGCAACAATGTGTTCCAACATAGATTTGTTTATACAAACAGAAAGTTAAAGTTTTATTTCAGATATCTGTAACAAATCAGTTAAAGGAAGGAATTATATTTAATTGCATCTACTCTTGCTACAGGTGCCAGACTTGTTGGGCATGAAGCCATGTTTTTTTTTTTTTGTATGTCGTATATACACTTATTCTGTATTTTTTTAAGTGTTGTTTTTCAAATGTTTTTCGTTATTTCCCATTACATTTTCAACTCCCATTCCAAGCCAAAACCTAATCCACATCTTCGCCAAAAGACAAAAAAGTCAAGTGTCTTTGGTGTGTCCATGTGTTGAGATTCGGTGGAAATAAAATATTTTATATATACATATATACACTAATACATTATCACCCGTTATCCTCTTGTAGGGGGGTTGGGAAGGTGGTGCAACTGATTTCTGTTAATGTCATCCCTACTCTACTATTTACCCTCCAATGACCCAACACTATTTGTGTCCTCATTTTGTGTTTTTTTCTTTTCTTTTTGGTTTTTGTATAATACCAAAATTCGCTATTATGACGCAACACATTCATTCGCGCCCATGCATGAAAATCTCGCATACACTCTGATCTCCCATTTCCAAAACCCACAAGCCACCTATGTAGTGGTCCTTGATTTAGTATGAGGTTGTGAAATGGACCTCAACCTGTTGCCTGGTTATACTAGAATGTTGCTGTGTTAGCTCAACATTAAAGTCAACATCATTGTTGCTCTCAAACTTTTTCTCCCCATCCCCGGGAGAATGGGTCAATAGTTGCAGCAGCTAGCTACAGCTGCTGTTTGTGTGATGACGACAAACGACGGTTACGACGACAATTTTCGTGACTATCACACCAACAACGAAAACAAAAAACACATCCTACGAAATAAAGGACACGAAAAATACTTGTGTTGTTGCATTAGTGTGAAGCAACATGTTGTTGCTGACTTGTATGTATGCGGCAAGGATTCCATGTTTGTGCATTTACTTATGTACTCATTGCTGCTTTGTATTTACTCAGTAGGGTGAGTTAGCATTTGGGCAACCAAGACATTTTAATTCGGGCTCAAAATTTTGCTTGGAATTTGGTCCTCTCTTTATAATTCCTCGATTCCTAGTTTAGAGATTCTTAGCTGTTTGAAAATCAGTTTTTAATGCAAACATTTTTGATCTAAGTTAGGTTGGATTAGAATGAAAGAGGATTCAGGTTGCTCTGTCTCATGTCGGCTGACATACACCTAAGCCAGTATTCGGCTTATGGGGGCTCTAACTTCTTTTTTCCATCGTATCCTTCTTTTATTCCAGGAGCACTGTGTCCCTAACGAATTCCCTTATCGGTTTTCAGTCCCTGTTTCCAAAATGGACCAGCTCCCGAATCACCTTTTACAGATTTGGCTAGTAAATTCCACTGACAAAGGTTGTGTTCCAAGGTCCCATCATCCTCAAAACACGTCCTATATACGACATTCTCTGCTGCTCTTATTTAGCATAGATGTGCTCTGAATTCTAGGGGCCATTATTCCCACGGTCCTTCTGACTGTCTTCCTACTCGTCCTACTTTATGTGCCTCCCTTGCCCATTCATCCTACTCGGTCTGCGTGTCCTCAATAGGCTTTGCGTGTTCCAATGTCTCAAACGACTTACATGCACAATCTTTTGCTGTTCCTATTCGGGTCTGATGTGCTCTGAATTCTAGGTGCCATTATTCCCACGGTCCTCCTGACTGTAGTCCTTCTACTAAAATAGTTTTTCAGACTTTTTCTTGTGTGAGTCACCCAATAGTATTTTCGTCGTCATTCCGACCGTTTGCGTTGGTCCCATCGCTTAATATGTCTCCCGTGCCCATTCATCCAATTCAGTTGCGTTCGCTAAGCTCACTTCCCTATATGTCCTAGCTCTTATTGCCAGTTCATTAGCTTTTGCGTTTCCTTTTATCACGGCATGTCCCGGAAACCATATGATGTGGATCCTGACGTATTCTTCTTACCATTCTATTATTTCAGAGACAGTGCCTCTAACGAATTCCTTAATTTTGTCCAAGTTGTGCCAGGTCTCGAATCACTTCTTCGCCAAAATGATTAACTCTTTGTCTAGTAACGGCAGGACAGTGACAAAGTTAGTATTGCAAGGTCCCATCATGCTCAAAACACGCCATTCATGCACCATCCTCTGCTGGTTCTATTCGACAAAGATGTGGTCTCAAATTGAGGTGCCCTGCCCTCCTGACTATCGTCTTACTATCCTTAGTAGTTCTTCAAACGTTTTCTTGTCAGAGTCATCCCATAGTCGTCGCCCTTCCGCTCGTTGCATTGATCCACATCGCCTTATGTGTCTCCCGTGCTGCTCCTATTCGGCACAGATGTGCTGTCAATTCTAGGCACCCATTCATTATTCCAACGGCCCTTCTGACTGTTGTCCTACTCTCTTGGAGTAGTTTTACCGACTTCCCTGGGTCACCCCATAGTCGTCATCCTTCCGACCGTTGCCTTGGTCTATCTGATGTGGATCCTGCCGTATTCTTCTTTCCATCGCGTCCTTCTTTTATTGTAGGAACTCTGTGGCTCTAACGTGTTGCGTAATTGGTTTACAGTCCTTGGTTCTAAGCTGCGAATCAATTTTTCACCGATATGCTTAAATCATTGCCTAGTAAAGGCAGATCAGTGAAAAAGTTAGTCTTCCAAGGTCCCATAATCCTCAAAACATACCCTGCATGCACCATCCTGTGCTGCTCCTATTCGGCACAGATGTGCTCTCAAATTTCTGTGCCTGACTGTTGTCTTACCCTCCTTGAGTAGTTCTCCAGAATCACTCTTGTCTGAGTCACCCCATAGCCGTCGCTTTATGTGTCTTCCGTACTGCTCGTTTTCGGCACACATGTGCGCTCAATTCTAGGTACCCAGTCATTATTCCCACGGCCCTCCTGACTGTCGTCCTACTCTCCTTAAACAGTTCTCCAAACTTTTTCTTCTCTGTTTTACCCCACAGTCGTCGTCCTCCCGATCATTGGATTGCGCGACACATCGCTTTATGTGTTTCCCGTGTCCATTCATCCCACTCGGTCCGCATTGCCTCTTTGAGCTTTACTATCTCTAAGTTCACTTCCCTATATGTCCTCTTATTTCGATATATTCCGGTATGATGCCGATCCTGTAGTATTCCAAATATTATTTCTTTTGCATTCTAATACGATTCGCGATCTAACGTTAATGTCTGCTATATTGGCTCCTGTAAAATGTTTACGTTTTGTGGTACACTCTTCTGCCTTCAGGCTTGTGCTACGATGCGCTAGAGAATCTCGGTGTCTGGATCCTCCAAATATACGCCCAATTCCGACCTCTCGTTCATCTTAGATCCATCGGTGTAGCATTTATTTTAATCATGTACATGCTAACACATTTCCTCATGGAACGCACTGTTCTGCTCTGCTAACACATTTTCTTGTGGCACGTACTTACACTTGCAGGATTGAGCTGTGATCCGGTAATGGGAAAAGGATCTTTGTGTCTGCGTCCTCCACAGTCCCGTCCTCTTTCCCATCTTCGATCCATTGGTGTATCAGTTATTTCCATCCGTGGTCTTTATTGCCTCAGTTATGCCAAGACAACATGTCCGTAGGTGCCGTTGTAAAATTTCTATGTTGCATTTCTACTCCATTGATGTCTACCAGACTATCGACGTGTATGTCAGAAGATGAGGTTCGGTAATCGGAATTGGATCTCGCTATCCTGGTCTTCCTCATATACGCCCAGTCCCATCCTCTCAACCATCTTCGATCCATCAAATTAGCAGTTATTTCCCTTTGGTATCTGTTCTGATCTGGTAACACTTTCCCTCTGATACACTTCCCAAACCTATACCTGTAGCATTGAGCTGTGGTGCGGTAATCGTAATAGGATCTCGTTGTCGAATAACTGGGCGTCTTCATTGCCTCAGTTATGCCAAGACAACATGTCCGTAGGTCCTGTTGTAAAATTCTTATGTTGCACTTCCACTCCATTGATGTCTACCAGACTATCGACGTGTATGTCAGGAGCTGTGGTCCGGTAATCGGAATTGGATCTCAGTATCCGGATCTTCCACATATACGCCCAGTCCCGTCCTCTCAACCATCTTCGATCCATCAGTTTAGCAGTTATTTCCCTTTGATATCTGTTCTGATCTGGTAACACTTTCCCTCTAATACACTTCCCAAACCTATAGGATCTCGGTGTCCAAGGACATGCCTTGTTCCGTCTTCTCAACCATCTTTGACCCAACGGTGTAACAGTTATTTCCCTCTTGTATCCTTTCTGGAGTCCCATTCCCCTTCATTGCCTCAGTTATGCCAAGACAACATGGCCGTAGGTCCCGTTGTAAAGTTGTTATGTTGCACTTCCACTCCATTGATGTCTACCATACTATCGACGTGTATGTAGGGAGCTGTGGTCCGGTAATCGGAATTGGATTTCAGTATCCGGGTCTTCCACATATACGCCCAGTCCCGTCCTCTCAACCATCTTCGATCCATCAGTTTAGCAGTTATTTCCCTTTGATATCTGTTCTGATCTGGTAACACTTTCCCTCTGATACACTTCCCAAACCTATATCTGTAGCATTGAGCTGTGGTGCAGTAATCGGCATAGGATCTCGGGGTCCAAGAACATGCCTTGTTCCGTCCTCTCAACCATCTTTGATCCAACGGTGTAAAAGTTATTTCCCTCTTGTATCCCTTCTGGAGTCCCATTCTCCCAGGACCATCTTTCTGGCATCACAAAGTTACACACGCCAACTGTGGTCACCTCTGTTAAACGATCGAAGATTATAGCGGTATTTGTTATTGCATCCACCATCGCCCATCATTGCAGCCTTAGGGTCTTCGTTTTTGATAGGAACCTCTATAGGTCTTAAATCCAGACTATCGACGCATATGTCAGGATTGGCCTTATTACGCTCTCATATATCCAGTGCGTCATATTTGGATTCAGGCCCCATTTAGAGCGCCCAAAATCTGTAGGCTTTCTGAGTCCTCTCTCTATCTCTCTCTCTTATGTTGCTCTTCCGATTCAGTTACCGGTGTAAGGTTACATCTAAGTAATTTATTTCATCAGACACTGGTATCCCCATGTCCGGTTCGACATATTGGGCAATTTTAGTTCTTCTAGTGAATAGGCTAAAGTCTGTCTTTCCTGGATAAGATTCAGGCCCCTGGATCTTGCCCAATCATATGCCATACTTAGGACCCTTTCTACCCTTCTACATAATCTGTCATCATCCTGGTATCTTTACGTATGTGACTTAATTAGGTAGTTTTAGAGTTCCAGCAAAAAATTAAGAAACAAGTATATACGGACGTAAGTTCGGCCAGGCCGAATCTTATGTACCCTTCACCATGGATTGCGTAGGAACTTCTACTAAAGGCTGTCATCCACAATCGAATTACTTGGGTTGCGATAACACTTGCCGATGGCAAGGTATCGTAGAACTTTTTAACACTGTCTTCTAAATTGTAAGTTAGTCCATAAGGGGTATATATTAAACAAAAAAAAAAAGGCCGATTAAATACGTATATAATTCAGTTTGACAAAATTTTCTATAGAAATAAAATTTTGACAAAATATTCTATAGAAATAAAAACTTGACATAATTTTCTATAGAAATAAAATGTTGACAAAATTTTCTATGGAAGTAAAATGTTGACAAAATTTTCTATAGCAATAAAATTTTGACAAAATTTTCTATAAAAATAAAATGTTGACAAAATTTTCTATAGAAATAAAATGTTGACAAAATGTTCTATAGAAATAAAATGTTGACAAAATTGTCTATAGAAATAAAATGTTGACAAAATTTTCTACAGAAATAAATTTTTTACAAAATTTTCTATAGAAATAAAATTTTGACAAAATTTTCTATGGAAATAAAATGATGACAAACATTGCTATAGAAATAAACTTTTTACAAAACTTTCTATAGAAATGAAATTTTGACAAAACTTTCTATAGTAATAAAATTTGACAATTTTTACATGGCTGTTAGAGGCCATATACTAACGAAATGTACCAAATTTCAACCGCATCGGATGACTTTTGCTCCTCCAAGAGGCTCCGGAGGTCAAATCTGGGGATCGGTTTATATGGGAGCTATATATAATTATGGACCGATATGGACCATTTTTTGCATGGTTGTTAGAGACCATATACTAACACCACGTACTAAATTTCAATTGGATCGGATGAATTTGGCTAATCCAAGAGGCTCCAGAGTTAAAATCTGGGGATCGGTTTATATGGGAGCTGTATATATTTATGGACCGATATGGACCAATTTTTGCATGGTTGTTAGAGACCGTATACTAACATCAGGTACCAAATTTCAACCGGATCGGATGAATTTTGCCCCTCCAAGAGGCTCCGGAGGTCAAATCTGGGGATCGGTTTATATGGGGGCTATATATAATTATGGACCGATATGGACCAATTTTGGCATGGTTGTTAGAGACCGTATACTTAGACCACGTACCAAATTTCAACCGGATCGGATGAATTTTGCTGCTCCGGAAGGCTCCGCAAGCCAAATTTGGGGATCGGTTTATATGGGGGCTATACGTAAACGTGGGCCGATATGGCCCATTTTCAATACCATCCGACCTACATCTATAACAACTACTTGTGCCAAGTTTCAAGTCGATAGCTAGTTTCGTTCGGAAGTTAGCGTGATTTCCACAGACGGACGGACAGCCGGACAGACGGACGGACATGCTTAGATCGACTCAGAATTTCACCACGACCCAGAATATATATACTTTATGGGGTCTTAGAGCAATATTTCGATGTGTTACAAACGGAATGACAAAGTTAATATACCCCCATCCTATGGTGGAGGGTATAAAAAGTATTTACGTTCCAAAGTCCGATATTCAAATTCTAAAATTCGATGTATTTTTGAACTTGTAAATGGATTTTCTAAAGACCATTTACATAGATATCGTTATAGTTCCCAATATTCAGCAATTACCAGGTCTTTTAAGTTCGGTTAGCAAAAATTACTACGCCCAATATCCTAAAAGGCTATGCAATATTCTAACAATGTGGTTGCTTACAAAATCTATTCGATATTCGATACACACATTGTGGAGCTAAGTGCTTCGTTCCTCACCATTAATGGGAAAATAGGAAGTGGGTTGTTTGAAAATATGTTGCCAGAAACAAGGAAGAAGGAATTTAAGAAAGACGACCAACTACACAGATATTGTTGAATATGTTCTCTACTATCCCTTATGGGAGGGCGGAAGGGTCAGCTATGGAGGCAACGATGCTTTTGTAATGTGTATTGGGAATCAGTCACAACAGGTGGATAGAGTGTGTAGTGCTTTTATTTCCCCACATCCACTTGTAGATTCAAGGAAGCAAACTACTAAAAACATTTCGTTTTGTTCTTCCTGTGAGGCGAAACAAAAACAAATGATTTTTCTTTTCTCACTAAAATATTTTAGCATCTCGCAAGACTATGCTCAATAGTTGTATAGGAGAAATGCCGCGGGAAAATAGTTTTGCGTTTTAATATAGGTGGGCCTATTTGTTTTGTCTTGGGGTCAGATTCTTCAATAAAAGGAAATGAGTTAATCGTTGTCCGTTCCTCTTATCACACGCTGCACGAAAGTGGCTCTTCAACATTTTCGTCCCTTTTCGCCGAGGCATTGTCTTGAGATAATCGATACTTTGGTATTTTTTAGTATCTACCTTACTCTTAAAACACGTATTGAAATCCAAAGATTTTGTTTACCATTTGTCGACAGAAATGAAGCGAGGATCTTCTTTTGAAGCCATTCTTTTCCTGTTAGAATATCCATAGTCTGCTTGCGGGAGCCGCCGTTAGCACACCCGCCATGCATACACAGGGTCATGGGTTCAATCTCAGTTTCGACCAAACACCAAAAGGTTTTTCAGCGGTGGATTATCCCCTCTCAGTAGTGCTGGCGACATTTCTGAGTATTTCAAAACTTCTCCAAGTGGTTTCACTTTAAAGTGTAACACCGTTCTGACTTGATCGCTCCCTTGTCATTGAGCTAAATATAGAATCGCATAGCACTCAGTGATAAGAGAGAAGCTGACCACTGTGGTATCACAATGGACTGAATAGTTTAAGTGAGCCTAAAATATCGGATGCTACTTACTATACCAAAGCTATCCTAACAATTGAAATTTGAAGTTTTATTGTTCGAATAGAATGGTATCATTTTATAGCATCAGTTAAGAGACCTGGAATTCTTAATGGTTCATAGGCTTAAGGAAGCCTATATAATTGTTGAACTATTCTCACAAGGGTAGAATATAGTTGGTCCCGCCCGACTTTAGACTTTACTTACTTGTTGTTAGGTCAGGGTATAATAACTTTGATCTGCCAACAAATGTGCCTACCAGAAACATTGATTTTAGACCCCATAAAATATATACCGATCCACTCAGAATCACCTCCTGAGTCGATCTAGCACTTGGTGTCCGTCCGTCCGTCTGTCCATGTATTTGTTGTTAGCAGGATTCCGTTCGCAATTATTAGCCGATTTTGATGAAATTTGGTATGTGGCGTTTTTTGGTACAGAGACGAACGCTATTGCATTTGGAAAAAAATTGGATCAAATTTAGATATAGCTCCCATATATATCTATCGCCCGATTTCGATAAATGGGGTCAGATTGCGTCAAATTTGCCACAAAATAATCCAATTGACGACGCTTTAAGAGTGCCAAATTTCATCGAAATCGGTTCAGATTTAGATATAGCTCCCATATATATGTATCGCCCGATTTTCTAAAATTTGGCAATAAGTCCCTTACGTATTTATCAACCGTCCTTACTCTAATCTTCTATAGTACGGACTATATGTGCAAAATATCATCCAAATCTGTTCAGATTTACATATAGCTCCCAATATATGTAGCGCCAGATTCTCACAAATTTGCCCCTTATAACTTTATTTTTGACCATAGTGGCCTCATTTATTAACCGATCATACTCAAATTTAGCACAAGGTAATGTTCTGTAATATCAACAAAACCTTGAAAATATAATCGAAATCGGTTCAGATTTAGATATAGCTCTCATATATATGTATCGCCCGATTTTCCCAAATTTGGCCACAAAACCCTAATTTATCAACCAATCTTACTCAAAGTTGGCTAAATGTAATCATCCATAGCACTAACTATATGTGCAAAAAATCATCGAAATCGGTTCAGATTTAGCTATAGCTCCCATATATATGTACCGCCCGAATTTTCTAAATTTGGCTATAAAACCCTTATTTATCAACCGATAGTACTCAAAATTGGCCAAATGTAATCTTCTATAGCACTAACTCTATGTGCTAAATTTCATCGAAATCGGTTCAGATTGAGATATAGCTTCCATATATATGTATAGTTCAATTTTCCCAAAATTGGCCATAGAAACTTTATTTATTAACCGATCTTACTCAATGTTGGCTAGATCCAGTCCTCTATAGTACTAACGGTATGTGCAAAATTTCATCGAAATCGGTTCAGACGTAGATATAGCTCCCATACATGTATCGCCCGATTTTGAAAAATTTGCCCCTAATAACCTTATGTTTGACCATAGAGGCCTCATTTCTTAATTGATCTTACTCAAATTTTGCACAAGGTAACCTTTTGTGGTATTAATCAAACCCGCAAAATATTATGCACATTGGTTCAGATTTACATATAGCTTCCATATATATGCATCGCGCGCTTTTCCCAAATTTGGCCATAATACTTTTATTTATTAACCAATTTTACTCAAATTTCAAATTTTGATGTACTAGTCGATTGTATTTATACGTACTTGGAACTCTTACATAAGAATATTGCTCGATTTTTACAAATTTGGATTCATTACCCACACTAATTAAGCGATTTTCTCTTTTTATACCCTAAACTACATAGTGGTCAGGGTATAATAAGTGTGATCTGCCAAACAATGTGCCTACCAGAAATATTGATTTTAGACCCCATAAAATATATACCGAAAGACTCAGAATCACCTCCTGAGTCGATCTAGCGCTTGGTGTGCGTCCGTCCGTACGTCCGTCTGTCCATGTATTTGTTGTTCACAGGATTCCGGTCGCAATTATTTACTAATGGGCTCAATATTAGTGGCATACTCACCCCGTAGGTGCAATATCAACTACAGCCAGTGTTGCTAGAAGTAGAGGAAATTCCCTATATGTAGGTTTTTATACCCTTCACCACTACTGTGGTACAGGGTATAATAAGTTTGTGCATTTGTATGGAAGGAGTAAGAAGGAGTAATCATAGGCCAACCTTTTAGTATACGGATCGGCTTAGAATTAAATTCTGAGTTGATTTAGCGATGTCCGTCTGTCTGTCTGTCTGTCCGTCTGTCTGACAGTCTGTTGGTGTATTTTTGTGTGCAAAGTACAGCTCGCAGTTATAGTCCGATTGTCCTAAAATTTGGTATAGGGTCCTGTTTCGGCTCAAAGAGGATCCCTATTGATTTTGGAAAAAAATCGGTTCAGATTTAGATATAGCTGCCATATATATTTTTCACCGATCTGGTAATTGGCGTGTATATCAAGCGGTCTTCCTCAAATTCCATATATACGAATATTTTATGAGTCTCGAAAAACTTGCAAAATATCAGCCAAATCGGTTCAGATTTAGATATAGCTCCCATATATAGCTTTCGCCGGATTTACACTCATTTGCCCGCAGAGGCCAATTTTTTGCCCCGATTTAGTTGAAATTTTGCACAGGAAGTAGAATTAGCATTGTAGCTATGCGTGCCAAATTTGGTTGACATCGGTTCAGATTTAGATATAGCTCACATATATATGTTTTTCTGATTTCGACAAAAATGGTCAAAATACCAAAATTTTCCTTGTTAAATCGCCACTGCTTAGTCGAAAAGTTGTAAAAATGACTCTCATTTTCCTGAACTTCTAATGCATATATATCAAGCGATAAATAATAAATAAACTTTTGCGAAGTTTCCTTAAAATTGCTTCAGATTTAAATGTTTCCCATATTTTTTAATAAAATTGTGTTCCACCTTAGTGCATTAGCCAACATAAATTTTGAATCTATAGATTTTTTAAAAGTCTATCAAATTCTGTCCAAATCGAGTGATATTTAAATGTATGTATTTGGGACAAACCTTTATATATAGCCCCCAACACATTTGACGGATGTGATATGGTATCGAAAATTTAGATCTACAAAGTGGTGCAGGGTATGATATAGTCGGCCCCGCCCGACTTTAGACTTTCCTTACTTGTTTCTAATATTTAGCGTCTTGTAGAACGTACGGCCACAATGTAGGGACATTTTCACTCAACACAATTTGTAATAATTTTTACATTTTGGTGGCTCTAAATTTTATTAGAATTAGAAGCCGGCAAGGTTTGATCAACAGTTACCACTCGACCAACAAAACTTGAAGATTACCACAATTTACCACAAATCTACCAAACAACTATTTCTATAGAAATTTTTGTGAAAACTTTGTCAACATTTTATTTCTATAGAAAATTTTGTCAAAATTGTATTTCCATAGAATTTTTTTCAAAACATTATTTCTATAAAAAATTTTATTTCTATGGAATTTTTTCTCAAAATTTTATTTCTATAGAATTTATTGTCAAAATTTTATTTCTATAGAAAAAATTCCCACAAAACTTCCCTGGCAACACTGACTATGAGCTATAGTCAGATTGAGACAAAGCAGACCTATATCAATGTTACCCCACAAATGCTTATGTTTACTAATTCAGTAGAGGTGGTTTAGGGTATGATATAGTCGGCCCCGCCTGACTTTCTACTTTACTCCCTTATTTTTATATATGTTTGGGATTTTTGGGACTTATGGACGTTTGTTTAAAACCTGCAACATCATTATGTAACGGGGGGTAAGTTTAATGATTATTATATAAATCATTTTCTATTCTCTTAGCCCGAAGGGAATAACCTCAAATGAGCTATATGATTTGTTTTTTTAATTTATTCTAACCATATACCACCTACTCCTATAATCGTATCCAAATAAAATTAAATTTCTATTAGAAATGTAGTGTATAGCTTAATATTGAAGAGCCCTTTTGAAAATACAAACCTGTGTTAACATTACTGCGAAAACGAAGACAGAGTAGTAATCTACCAAATATCTAAGGACTTCCACGAAAAAAAATGAAAAACCTGAATACTATAGGAGGAAGGAAAATAGCAAACTGCTTTAGCATGAATTCGATAAAAAAAATGCAAAAGGATACAAAAAAAAAACGCATGCACATAATAAGGACTATAGTTCGGCTTCATGGTAGAGAAAAAACATCGAAGTATAAATAGACCATTCGTTGGGTTTGGTTATAAAGAAGATGGACTCATACTACGAGCGTCCACATTCGTCTCATTTATCCACCCTAATGTATATAAATGTTGGGGAGGTGTAGGTCGTAGACAACGAAAACGAGTGGCAGCAGGAAAATGAAATTTTAGTTTCTACACCTACCACCTTCATACTTATTTTTGCGGATTTACCATGAAATTGTACACTAAAAAAATAATGTGAAAAAGGTCCTGTGAATCTCAAATGTATAAGCAGTTGTAAGATCATATTCGGCAAATTTCAAAATTTTCAGTGCACACACAAAGAATAGTTTCCTTCCGAAATTTCAGAGCAACGAAGGTTAGGTTAGGTTAGGTGGCAGCCCGATGTATCACGATCACTTAGACTGTTCAGTCCATTGTGATACCACATTGGTGAACTTCTCTCTTATCACTGAGTGCTACCCGATTCCATGTTAAGCTCAATGACAAGGGACCTCCTTTTTATAGCCGAGTCCGAACGGCGTTCCACATTGCAGTGAAACCACTTAGAGAAGCTTTGAAGCCCTCAGAAATGTCACTAGCATTACTTAGGTGGGATAATCCACCGCTGACATTTTTTTGGTGTTTGGTCGAAGCAGGAATCGAACTCACGACCTTGTGTATGCAAGGCGGGCATGCTAACCATTGCACCACGGTGGCTCCCTCAGAGCAACAAAAATCATTTGAAAATTTCTCTTTATGGTAAAAAAGTTTGCTTGGAAGAATAGTGTATTAGGCTATGGAAATTAACAATGTGACATTGACAACATCGGGATTCTGAAACCTCATTTTCATTTTTTAATTTGTTAAAACAGCATTTGCGGAAAAGCTTGCGAAAATCTGTTCCATAGGCATCAAAGGAAAGTGTTTTTGCATCACACCGTTATTAGTAATGAAACCTGGGCCCTCAATGAAAATATTAAGTGAAAATAAAACAAAGTTAATCGGATCTCAACAAAGTCGAATATCCATGGAAAGATGTTTAATGCTGTCTATTACCAGCTTGGTGTGGTATCAGAAAAGCTGCTGCAATTGAGTGAAACGATCACAGGAGCTTAGTATCGAAGTCAATAGGTACGTTTGAAACGAACATGTTAAGCATCCACAAACTTTGGAGACCCATTTAAACGCATGTAAATGGGATGTCCTACCACTGTGTCCACAGTTTGTAGAATTCTACGAAAAGGCTAGATGTTTTACTGTCTGGCAGATTGGTAGAATGCTTGATGTCTTATGAAAATTTCCAATTGAAATGAAATTTTGACAAAACTTCCTATAGAAATAAAATTTTGACAAAATTTCTTATAGAAATGAAATTTTGACAAAATTTCTTATAGAAATAAAATTTTGACAAAATTACCTATAGAAATAAAATTTTGACAAAATTTCCTATAGAAATGAAATGTTGACAAAATTTTTTATAGAAATAAAATTTTGTCAAAATTTTCTACAGAAAAAATAATTTAACGAAATTTTCTATAGAAATGACATTTTGACAAAATTTTCTATAGAAATAAACTTTTGACAAAATTTTCTATAGAAATAAAATTTTGACAAAATTTTCTATAGAAATAAAATTTTGACAAAATGTTCTATAAAAATAAAATTTTAACAAAATTTTCTATAGAAATAAAAATTTGATAAAATTTTCTATAAAAATACAATTTTGAAAAATTTCTATAAAAATAAAATTTTGCCAAAATTTTCTATAAAAATAAAATTTTAGTAAAATTTTCTATAGAAATAAAATTTTGACAAAATAAAAATTTTAAAAAATTTTCTATAGAAATACAATTTTTACAACATTTTCTATAGAAATAAAATTTTAACTATTTTTTCTATAGAAAAAAATTTTGACAAAATTTTCTATAAAAAAAATAAATTTTGACAAAATTTTCTACAGAAATCAAATTTTTACAAAATTTTCTATAGAAATAATTATTTTTTGTATAGAAATAGAAAAAAAAGTTTTGACACAATTTCCTATAGAAATGAAATTTTGACAAAATTTCCTATAGAAATGAAATTTGTACAAAATTTTCTATAGTAATGAAATTTTTACAAAATCAATAGAAATAATATTTTGAGAAAATTTTCTATAGATTTTGACAAAATTTTCAATAGAAATGATTTTTTCACAAAATTTCCTATGAAAATGAAAATTTCATTTTTTATAGAAACAACAATTTTGCAAAATTTTCTATAGAAATAAATTCTTGTAAAATGTTCTGTAGAAATAAAATTTGTTTTATAGATTGTTTTATAGAAATTAAATTTTGATAAAATTTTCGATAGAAATAAAATTTTGCAAAAATTTCCTATCGAAATGAAATTTTGACAAAATTTTCTGTAGAAATAAAATTTTGACAAAATTTCCTATAGAAATGATATTTTGACAAAATTCCATATAGAAATGAAATTTTGACAAAATTCCATATAGAAATGAAATTTTGACAAAATTTCCTATAGAAATGAAATTTTGACAGAATTTCCTATAGTCTCAGAATTTCACAGAATTTCCTATAGTGACAAAATTTCCTATAGAAATGAAATTTTGACAAAATTCCATATAGAAATGAAATTTTGACAAAATTCCATATAGAAATGAAATTTTGACAAAATTTCCTATAGAAATGAAATTTTGACAGAATTTCCTATAGAAATAATATTGTGACAAAATTCCCTATAGAAATGAAATTTTGACAACATTTTCTATAGAATTAAAATTTTGACAAAATTTTTTATAAAAAAAAATTTTGACAAAACTCCCTATAGAAATGAAATTTTGAAAAAATTTTCTACAAAATAAAATTTTGACAAAATTTTTTATAGAAATAAAATTTTGACAAAATTTTCTATAGAAATAAAAATTTGACGAAATTTTCTATAGATATGACATTTTTACGAAATTTCCTATAGAAATGAAATTTTAACAAAATTTTCTATTGAAATGAAATTTTGACAAAATTTCCTCTAGAAATAAAATTTTGACAAAATTTCCTATAGATATGAAATTTTGACAAAATTTCCTATAGAAATGAAATTTTGACAAAATTTCCTATAGAAATAAAATTTTGATAAAATTCCCTGTAGAAATGAAATTTTGACAAAATTTTCTATAGAATTACAATTTTGACAAAATTTTTTATAGAAAAAAATTTTGACAAAACTCCCTATAGAAATGAAAATTTGAAAAAATTTTCTACAAAATAAAATTTTGACAAAATTGTTTATAGAAATAAAATTTTGACAAAATTTTCTATAGAAATAATAATTTGACGAAATTTTCTATAGAAATGACATTTTGACAAAATTTTCTATAGAAATGAAATTTTGGCAAAATTTTCTATTGAAATGAAATTTTGACAAAATTTCCTAAATAATTAAATGTTGACAAAATTTCCTCTAGAAATGAAAATTTGACAAAATTTCCAACAGAAATGAAATTTTGACAAAATTTCCTATAGAAATGAAATTTTGACAAAATTTCCTATAGAAATAAAATTTTGACAAAATTCCCTGTAGAAATGAAATTTTGACAAAATTTTCTATAGAATTAAAATTTTGACAAAATTTTTTATAGAAAAAAAATTTGACAAAATTCCCTATAGAAATGAAATATTGGCAACATTTTCTATAAAATAAAATTTTGACAAAATTGTTTATAGAAAAAAAAAATTTGACTAAATTTTCTATAGAAATAATAATTTGACGAAATTTTCTATAGAAAAAAAATTTGACAAAATTCCCTATAGAAATGAAATTTTGACAAAAATTTTCTATAAAATAAAATTTTAACAAAATTGTTTATAGAAATAAAATTTTGACAAAATTTTCTATAGAAATAATAATTTGACAAAATTTCCTATAGAAATGACATTTTGACAAAATTTTCTATTGAAATGACATTTTGACAAAATTTTCTATTGAAATGAAATTTTGACAAAATTTCCTAAATAATTAAATGTTGACAAAATTCCATATAGAAATGAAATTTTTACAAAATTTTCTATAAAATAAAATTTTAACAAAATTGTTTATAGAAATAATAATTTGTCGAAATTCCCTTAGAAATGAAATCTTGACAAAATTTCCTATAGAAATGAAATCTTGACAAAATTTCCTATAGAAATGAAATTTTGACAAAATTTCCTATACAAATGAAATTTTGACAAAATTTCCTATAGAAATAAAATTTTGACAAACTTTTCTTTTGAAATTAAATTTTGACAAAATTTCCTAAATAATTAAATGTTGACAAAATTTCCTATAAAAATGAAATGTTAACAAAATTGCCTATGTTATATATTATTGCCTATTTCCTATAAATATGAATTTTTTGACAAAATTCCTATAAAAATGAAATTTTTGACAAAATTTCCTATAAAAAAGAAATGTTAACAAAAATGCCTATGTTATAGAAATGAAATTTTGACAAAATTCCTTATAGATATAAAATTTTGAGAAAATTTTCTCTAGAAATAAAATTTTGAGAAAATTTTCTATAGAACTAAAATTTTTACAAAATTTTCTATAAAATTAAAATTTTGACAAAATTTTCGAAAGAACTAAAATTTTGACAAAATTTTCTACAGAAAGATTTTTTTTAAATAAAATTTTTTTATTTGGTAAGGTTTTGGAAAATTTTCCCCCAATTTTGGTACATTATTTGTGGCTCGAGTGGTAACCGTCAGTCTTACCCCCAACCGTCGTTTAACCCAGATGACGAATAAGCTGGTTGAGCAGCATTTATGAGAAAACCAAAAATTGGGTCGATTCGCGGGTTTAGTCACAATACGAGCCGTGTTTCCTCACTGGAAAGATGGGGAAAAGTGGTAGCTAGCGATGGACAATACTTCGATTGAAAAGGCCGTTAAAATTTTTTGGGAATTACTTCTAAAATATTTGAAAAAATCGCAGATTTTTAATTTTCGCTTTTAGAGGATGTAACAAGTAAGAAAAGTCTAAAGTCGGGTGGGGCCGACGATATTATACCCTACACTACTTTGTAGATTTACATTTTTGATACAATCTCAAATTCTTAAATGTAAATTCTACCCCGTGTACAAAATTTTACATGAATCGGAGTAACATTTTGGCTTCTGTGGTCATACGAGTTAAAATCGGGCGAAAGATATATATTGAAACTATATCTAAGGTGTTCCTAGCCCTGCTAACTCGTCCGCTTAGTAAGCTCCCCTGGCATAAAAGGGTTTCGAACGAACACCAAAAAGTTTTTCAACAGTGGATTATCCGCACTTCTAAATGTTTCAAAGCTTTTTCGAAACACTCTTCGGACTCGGCTACAAAAGAGGAGGTGCCTTGTCATTAAGCTATAGGGAAATTTTTCAAAAATCACTACAATTTCTGTAAGAAGTTTCTCTCACACACACAAAATAATATTATAATTTTTGAGCTAACAATAAATTGTTGTTACAGAAAATTTTGAAGTTCAACTAAATTTTTGTTGATATAACAAAATGTTTGTTGATATAACAAAATTAGTTGCTAAAGTGACTAAAATCGTAATTGTATTTACAAAATACGTTGTTAGCTCAAATTTAAACATAATTTTAATTGTATTGACAATCAAATTAATTGATATTTTTTGTGTGTAACTCTACTATATTTGACTTTTCTCTACGCCGCAATTTTTCCAGTGTACGAATTTGGGGAAATAATAAAACCTAAAGACAATTTACACCAAACAGCAATCCCTTCGAGTTGCCAAAGTGGGTGCACTTTATGACACACATACTAAATAGTCATGACTCGTTTACATGGTAGGAGGGTGTGATGATTTTATAAAGTGCACAGTGAATCGATTTTTCCCTCTTGGAGTGAAGAACATGGATCTATATTAAGCTTAAGACCCAAGCAGTCAAATCTTACAATTATATTTATAATTTTATTGTAAATGTAATTAATGGATAAATAAATAACTCAATATTGGAACATAACTTCGATCGCACAGAGTAGGTCTAGTCCCAAACAGGCTGGGAGCAAGTACCTTCAACACTACAACCAGAAAAGATGTTGTTAGGTTTATTTTAGTAAAATTTACTAATTGCAACATGACAGAAATAAGTTTATAATTTTTGTCAAAATGAAAGAAAATTTACTAAAATTATATTTGTTTGTTTCTGTAGCTAAGATAAATTTCATATTTTGAAAAAATTAGAGTAAAAAAAATTTTTAAAAATTCCTATATGAAGTTCATGACAGACACATACTGAAGAAAATTTCCTCATTTCAGAAAATCGTAAACGCAATTTAAATAAAATTCACTCATTTTAGGATGATATCAACTATTTTTAAATTGAGTAAAATTGTGCAGTTTATTTTATACAACTTTTTTCTCATTTTTGCACATAAAGAAAAATATGTTTCTCATATGTTCTCATGTAAACAAAATAAGTTTAGAGTTGAATTTTTTGAACAATATATATTTAAGTGCAAAAATATAAAGCTACTTAAAATGTTTGCGACACATATGTTAATAAAATTTTATATGTGGATGTAAAAATATATTAATTTACAAAATTGCGAGTAAACATATATATGTTACAATATAATTCAGAGAATGAGAGAGAGAGGGTTAAGAGAAAGAAATTCAAATTAAAACCAAAGTTCAATAATTTTCAAGTGAATTCGGTGCAAGTCGGTCATCAATTTGGAGAAAAAAGACGTGGTTATTCAGCGCAAGTTCCATCATAGAAAAATTTTAGTCCGATTCACGAAATGAATTGATCCAATTAATTTTTTAATTGAAATGTCTTCAATCACAGAAATGATAGTATCAATTACAAAATTATTTGAAAGTCAATTAAAAAATTAATTGATACTATTAATTTTTGTGATTGATTTTTGTTTCAATTAAAACATTTGTTCTATCAATTAAAATTTTAATTGAATAGTTTCATACCCTCCACCATAGGTTGGGGGTATATTAACGTCGTCATTCCGAAATATTGCTCTAAGACCCCATAAAGTATATATATTCTGGGTCGTGGTGAAATTTTGAGTCGATCTAAGCTGTCCGTCCGTCCGTCTGTTGAAATCACACTAACTTCCGAATGCATACACAAGGTCGTGGGTTCGATTCCTGCTTCGACCGAACAACAAAAAATTTTTTCAGCGGTGGATTATCTCACCTCAGTAATGCTGGTGACATTTCTGAGGGTCTCAAAACTTCTCTAAGTGGTTTCACTGCAATGTGGAACGCCGTTCGGACCCGGCTATAAAAAGGAGGTCCCTTGTCATTGAGCTTAACATGGAATCGGGCAGCACTCAGTGATAAGAGAGAAGTTCACCAATGTGGTATCACAATGGACTGAATAGTCTAAGTGAGCCTGATACATCGGGCTCCCACCTAACCTAACCTAACCTAACCTATTTCTATAGAAAATTTTGTCGAAATTTGTTGAAATCATACTAACTTCCGAATGCATACACAAGGTTGTGGGTTCGATTCCTGCTTCGACCGAACACCAAAACATTTTTCAGCGGTGGATTATCCCACCTCAGTAATGCTGGTGACATTTCTGAGGGTCTCAAAACTTCTCTAAGTGGTTTCACTGCAATGTGGAACGCCGTTCGGACTCGGCTATAAAAAGGAGGTCCCTTGTCATTGAGCTTAACATGGAATCGGGCAGCACTCAGTGATAAGAGAGAAGTTCACCAATGTGGTATCACAATGGACTGAATAGTCTAAGTGAGCCTGATACATCGGGCTGCCACCTAACCTAACCTAACCTATTTCTATAGAAAATTTTGTCGAAATTTTATGTTTATAGAAAATTTTGTCAACATTTTATGTCTATAGAAAATTTTGTCAAAATTTTATTTCTATAGAAAATTTTGTCAAAATTTTATTTCTATAGAAAATTTAGTCAAAATTTTATTTCTATAGAAATTTGGTCAAAATTTTATTTCTATATAAAATATGGACAACATTTTATTTCTATAGAAAATTTGGAAATTTAGTACGTGGTGTTACTATGCGGTCTGTAACAACCGTGCAAAATTCATCCGATTCGGTTGAAATTCGGTACATTGCGCTAGCATATGGCCGCTTACAAACCAAACCATGGTCCATATCGGTCTATAGTTATATATAGCCGATCCCCAATCACACAAAAATTGGTTCATATCGGTTCGTATCGGTTCATAATCTTGGTTTCCACTCGAGCCAAAAATATTACACCAAAATTTTATTTCTATAGAAAATTTCATCAAAATTTTATTTCTACAGGAAATTTAGTCAAAATTTAATTTCTATAGGAAATGTTGTCAAAATTTAATTTCTATAGAAAATTTTGTCAAAATTTTATTTCGATAGAAGGGAGCCACCGTGGTGCAATGGTTAGCATGCCTGCCTTGCATACACAAGGTCGTGGGTTCGATTCCTGCTTCGACCGAACACCAAAAAGTTTTTCAGCGGTGGATTATCCCACCTCAGTAATGCCGGTGACATTTCTGAGGGTTTCAAAACTTCTCTAAGTGGTTTGACTGCAACGTGGAACGCCGTTCGGGCTCGGCTATAAAAAGGAGGTCCCTTGTCATTGAGCTTAACATGGAATCGGGCAGCACTTAGTGATAAGAGAGAAGTTCACCAATGTGGTATCACAATGGACTGAATACATCGGGCTGCCACCTAACCTAACTTAACCTAACCTATTTCTATAGAAAATTTTGTCGAAATTTTATTTCTATAAAAAATTTCATCAAAATTTTATTTCTACAGGAAATTTTGTCAAAATTTAATTTCTATAGAAAATTTTGTCAAAATTTTATTTCTATTGAAAATTTTGTCAAAATTTTATTTCTGAAGTAAATTTTGTCAAAATTTTATTTCTATAAAAAATTTTGTCAAAATTTTATTTCTATTGGAAATTTTGTCAAAATTTTATTTTTATAGAAAATTTTGTCAGCATTTAATTTCTATAGAAATTTTTGTCAAAATTTTGTTTTTATAGAAAATTTTAGAAGTATCTACGCAATCCATGGTGGAGGATACATAAGATTCATCCTGTCCGAACTTACTTAATTGTTTTATTATTGTTTATGAAATCATTTATTCGTTGAATAATATTTTTTACCAAGCAGGTTTAATTGATATACATAATGTATTATAATATTGTTTTGTTTTGTTGATTGAATTTTTGAAATATATCCCTACACAAAATTTGAATACCCATTTTGTTCCTATTTCCATAATATATTTTAAGGAGGTTTTGAAAAAGTCTAGGCCAATTTGTTTTTTTTTTTGCGATTACCAAAAAGGATTTACCAACGAAAACCACTGTGCTGTATAGCAATCAACCATACTAACTGCACAACGGAGTGTTATAGAAGGCAAATAGTAAAAATATAGGGCCTTATAAAGTCATAGTTTGGGTATGGTTTGTGGGCTATGGATTACTTTGGGGATGTGAGTGAGTGAGATTTCGTATTTTAGTATTTTCAGTTTCGTTTCCTTTTTTTCGTACTTTCGGCTAAAACGAGAAGGATGTTCTTGCTCAAATGGTGTATGTGTGTGTGTGTGCAAGGTTTTCTATATTAAGGATGAATTAGTGGGAAGAATTGAAGTAGTGGTGTGGTACTGGTAAAGATGTTGGCAATATAGTCTGCAATAAATGCACACTCACCAATACCAGCACATCTATTCGGGGTCTGTTTTTTTTTTTTCTTCTAACGAAATCTATCCAAACCCACGAAAGCTTTGGCCATGAGAGGTAAAGGCGCCAGGTTTTCTCCCATCTCAGTTTGGGTACTTGTTTTTTAGGTTATAGCCGAGCGAGTTTTCGTGATAAGGTTTTTTCGTCTTACGAATATTCCTTGCATTTCTTGAGTCTAAGAATTAGCGGGGGTAAGTGGGTGGGTGTAAATGTGTGCGTGGGTGTGGGTGCATGTTTATCGATGATTTTGTGTAGGTAGGTGGCTATAGGGCCATCCAATTTCCCCGGGACTGGGGCAACAACATTATGCAATGCATTAAGCTATACAGACAAAACGTCAGAAGAAGGACCTTCTGTTCGGGGTATGATTGTGTGTGTGGGTGTGTGTGTTATTTGTGGCTGAAATTGGAAAAAATTCGCTTGAAAATTCCTTGATGGTAGTGTGCGAATGTAAGTCTATTTCCTAGCTAGATGAGAAGCTACAAGTGGGTGGGTGGATAAAGGACGTTTTCTTCCCTCTCTCTCTCTTTAGACATCTTGGCATTTTTTGGTATATAGAACACGTGTTTTTTGCTCCACTATTCAGAATGGTGAAAGCAAGGATGCAGCAAATGGGGTTTTGTGTTTTTTTTTTTTGTAGTGTTGGTCTTGAACGATGCTGAGTATGGGTAATAAGGAAGTTCCAAGGTATTCCGGTAGAGGGTAATGGAGAAATTTGCCTTATTGTTGAAGATGATGGTGGGTAAGTGGGAAATAGTCTAAATTTTTTTGTGCATCATCAGATTTCGGTGGGTGTACATAGTCAAAAGGAAATGCTGACAAATACATATCCCCATATATGTGTGTATTTGTGTGTGTGTGTGTGTCTGTGTTAGAGGATATATGCATATGAAAACTTTGGCCTTATATGTACAGGCCACATTGCATTGAGTTTGAGTATCGAGATGACTCCTTCACGAATAGTTTTTGGCTGGGTGTGTTCGAGGATATTTAAAATTAGATGTGAGCGAGTAAGACACACATACATACATTTTCGTGATATTTGTTTCGTTTCATTTTCGATACGAAATAAGACCCAACCCATTTCTATTTTGTTTTTACTTTAAAACAACACAGGGCAAAGCAACAACAAGTGGTCATGCCCAATAAAGCGGTGGATATTCTAAATGAAAAAAAATTTGAAAATATTTAGAGAAAATTACCAATATTTCGTAAAATATTTGAAATCACCTATAGAATTCCAATACTAATGAGACATTGATTCGAAACCTAATCAATATCTCAAATGCATACTTGATACTAGAAAACAAATCCCAATTTATGAATTTTTCATCATCTTTCTTTATCATGTAAAATTCAAAAATGCTGATCAGCCTGGTCAAGCGTATACACAAAAAAACAGTTTTCTGATTCAATCACGAAAAAGATAGTACCAATCACAGTTTTAATTGGGCATACAATTTTTTTTTTTTTGATTAAAAAATTAATTTATGTGATTTGAAAAGTTGGATTAATTTTTTAATTATTTCAATTAAAAATTTGATGCTGATTGCAAAACTGAATTATTATTATTTTTTTTTATTTAAAAACGTAACTATTTTCCATTAACTTTTTATGTGACTTTGTGTTTTTAGTTTGATTAAAAAATTGATTGTTTGAAATAAATTTTTATTTAAAAATTAAAAAAAAAAACCATCACATACCCTCAACCATAGAAAAGGGGTATATTAAATTTGTCATTCCGTTTGTAACACACCGAAATATTCTGGGTCGTGGTGAAATTCTGAGTCGATCTAAGCATGTCCGTCCGTCCGTCTGTTGAAATCACGCAAACTTCCGAACGAAACAAGCTATCGACTTGAAACTTGGCACAAGTAGTTGTTATTGATGTAGGTCGGATGGTATTGCACATGGGCCATATGAAATGAAAACGTTAACAAAAAATCAAAACGGAATGTTCACGATTTCGTTCACGGGCGTTCACGATTTCATGAACGGCATTCGTTTTTCTTTGACCATGAAAAAATTCTTAAAATAATCGTTAGACGTTCTTATGGTAACACCGCAGGGTGTGCAATGTGCTAAGGCGACTGTTAACGCATATGGTGCAGACGACACAGGTTCGACTCACGATAGCGGAAATCTTTTTTAATTTTGTTTATAAATTCGTAACCATTAGGTTTTCAGATCATGAACGCTGGTTGTTGTTTTGACAACGCATGGTGACATTTTAACGTTGTCAGATTGACCCAATATGTTCTCAGTTTGACAACACATGTGTGTTGATTCACTTTCATGAACGGATCGTTTTGAAATGACAACGCCGTTCATCATTTTTTCTATGGATGTAGCCCCCATATAAACCGACCCCTAAATTTGGCTTGCGAAGCCTCTTGGATGAGCAAAAATTATCCGATCCGGTTGAAATTTGATATGTGGTGTTAGTATATAGTGTCTAACAACGAAGAAAATTGGTCCATATCGGTCCATAATTATATATAGCCCCCATATAAACCGATCCCCAGATTTGACCTCCGGAGCCTCTTGGAGGAGCAAACTTTATCCGATACAGCTGAAATTTGGTACGTGGTGTTAGTATAACAACCATGCAAAAATTGGTCCATATCGGTTCCTAATTATGTATAGCCCCGATATAAACCGATGCCAAGATTTGAACTCCGGAGCCTCTTGGAGGAGCAAAATTCATCCAATCCGTTTGAAATTTTGTACGTGGTGTTAGTATGTGCTCTCCAACAACCATGCCAAAATTGGTTCATATCGGCCCATAATCATATATAGCCCCCATATAAACCGATATCCAGATTTGGTTTTGGAGCCTTTTGGAGTAACAAATTTCATCAATTTCAGTTAAAATTTTGTGTAAGTATACAGACACTAACAACCATGCCAAAATTGGTTCATATCGGCCCATAATCATTTATAGCCCCCATATAAACCGATCCCCAGATTTGACCTCCTTAGTGCAAAAAATTGTCCGGAAATTTGGTATATTGTGCTAGTAAGTGGCCGCTAAAAACCATGCCAAACTTGGTCCCTATCGGTCTATAGTTATACATGCCCCTCATATAAACCGATCCCCAATCACACAAAACTTGGTCTATATCGGTTCATAATTGTATATAGCCCCCATATAAAGCGACCCCTATATTTCAAATCTGGAAAATTTGATCAAAATCGATTGAGATTTGGATATCGTTCCCATATATCTTTTGTCGAAATGCACTTAAATGCAAAGCAATATGTCTGTCAATATGTCTGTTTGTTGTAATTACCCTACATCATTCAATAATGAAGCTATCGTGTTGAATTTTTACACGAACTTGTATTTTCTCTGAAGACAGGTCAAGCTCGAAGATGAGCTATATCGGCCGATGTCTTGATATATATCCCCCTTATAAATCGATTCATCGTTTTATCTTCTTGTACATATAGAAGCCACAACTTTTATCCGATGAAATTGGAAATCCAAAGGGCATTTAAGTCCGTTGTTGTTGTTGTCACAGTTTTTAATGTAATTGCATCCAATTTGTTCAATGCTTTGGTACTTCAGCTGGTGTCCAGATGGAACTCTGCGACAAGGGTTGGGTGCGTCCGGAGTGATCTGGTGGTGATTCGGGTAGGTTTAGCTGGGCAAACGAAATGGTGACGAGTGTCATGTGGCCCTTGGTTACAGATGGGATACACGTCAGCTACGCTGCTATCAATCACTGATAGGTAGGAATTGAGGCGGCTGCACTTGCCTGATCTTAATTGGGCTAAAACCACCCTTGGGAGTTCTCTTTCTTGTGGTGCTATGGGCCGTGGTCGGACTCCGAGAAGAGGATTAACCTTGTAGCTTTTTACCGCTTCAGCTACAGTATCCTCATGAATCCTGTTCAGACCTATCTGATATGGTGCCTGATCTAGAGGCTCACTTTTGTAACCCTGGATCTTGGGCTCTAAAAAGGTGAAGATCAACCCTTACATTCCTTGGTGGAGGTTGCCTATCCACAGGATGGTGATTTGGATGACAACTTCGATAGCAACCCAGAAGGTACTGCTTTGACAACATGTAATTGTGTCGAGGCACCGGAATGATCTTGGTCTCCGCATAAAGATGATGCAGGGGTGTACTGCGCAGACATCCTGTTGCAGTTCTAAGGGCAGCGTTCTGACAGGTCTGAATGTTATTCCACTGCGTGTCGCTTGTCTGAAGTGTCCACACTGGCGCTGCATAGTTTACCACTGACCGGCCAATTGCCTTATAGGTAGTCAACAAGGTTTTTTTGTCCGCACCCCAAATACTGCCTGCAAGCGACTTGAGGACTTTGTTTCTACCGCGGAGCTTGTTACAAATTGCAGTGGCATGGGCAGACGACTTAAAAAGGCTGTCGAATGTGACCCCGAGTATCTTGACCCCGAGGTAGTTCACTGTCGGAATTATTTCGCCATCGACTCTAACATTCAACTGCCTACGTACTTCCGCCGTCCATGTAGTGCACAGTGTGGCTGAGGATTTGGTGGCGGATATCCTAAAATTTCTAGCAGTGAAATAACTGGTAAGATCAGCAATGCAGACGTTTAAACGATCGCATATGTCATCAACAATGGGACCGGATGCTAGGATTGTACAGTCATCCTCATATGATACAATCTCGACGCCGTCAGGAGGGGGTGGAATTGAGGACAGGTAGAGATGAAACAGTGCCGGATATATCACCCCACCCTGGGGAACTCGCTGTTTAACTCTACGGGGTTTTTACTTCTTGTCCCTGAATTCCTCGTGCTACTGGCGTCCGCACAGATAATTCAGAATTCAACGCTTGGTTCCTGCCGGTAGGGACGTATTCTCGATGTCCTCGAATAGTGGGGCATGGTTGACCATATCGAATGCCTTCGATAGGTCAAGCTCCACGAGGACCGTCCTGTAACACGGCTTGGGCTGATTGAGTCCCATTTAAATGTGTGCTGAAATGGCATGCAAGGCTGTCGTCGTACTATGAACCTTGAGGAAACGATGTTCATGGTGGGCAGCTGGAAAATTCTCCACAAGGCTGGGGAGGAGTAGTGCCTCAATTGTCTTGGCTACTGGCGAGAGAAAAGATATCGGTCTGTACGATTCACCTTTGCTCGAGTCTTTGCCTGGTTTCAGTAGTGGAATCACTCTACCCAATTTAAGTCCGTAAGCAGCTGTGCCATATTTGGTCAATGTTTTGATATAGAACCCCCATATAGAACGATATCCCGATTTGTCGTCTTGATGGCTTAGAGCCACAATTTTGATAAGATTTGTTACAAATTTTAAAGGAGCCACCGTGGTGCAATGGTTAGCATGCCCGCCTTGCATACACAAGGTCGTGGGTTCGATTCCTGCTTCGACCGAGCACCAAAAAGTTTTTCAGCGGTGGATTATCCCACCTCAGTAATGTTGGTGACATTTCTGAGGGTTTCAAAGATTCTCTAAGTGGTTTCACCACAATGTGGAACGCCGTTCGGACTCGGCTATAAAAATGAGGTACCTTGTCATTGAGCTTAATATGGAATCGGGCAGCACTCAGTGATAAGAGAGAAGTTCACCAATGTGGTATCACAATGGACTGAATAGTCTAAGTGAGCCTGATACATCGGGCTGCCACCTAACCTAACCTAACCTAAAAATTTTAAATCTGTATTTGATATACTATATATAACATACTGACTTTTGACTTTTTGAGGGCATGAATTGTTCAGATCCTGACGCTACGACGAAGAGTTTCCAAAGGAAACTATTTGTATACCCACCACCATAGAATGGTGATGGGGGTTTGCCATTCCGTGTGTGATACATCGAAATATCGATTATATATTGACTATGTAAAGTATATATATTCTTGAACAGGGAGAAATTTAGCTATTTCCGTCTGTCTGTAAGTTATAATGACGCTACAACTTTCATAATGGCGTTATCGTCCTGCAATTTACACAGATTCGTTTCTTGTTTACAGGCAGGTCAAGTTGGACGATGGGCAATATCGGTCCAGGTTTTGATATATCCTCCATATAAATTTTAATATTTTATCATTTAAAATGAATAACGCCTTGATTTTAGATTTCAAATCAAGGCGTTATTTCATAAATTCCTTCCGCACTTACACAAGATGTTTAGAATTCCTCTAAAACTCAAACAAAATTGGTTATTTTGCTTCCAGAATCTGATCCAGTCTTCATAGGTAGAATCTTTAAATTTATCTTCGGGAAGCGTACTGGTTGAACTGATCTGCTTAGGAGGATATCTGACATCAAAACCTCTGAAATTCGCTACGACGCACAGTGGGTTGAGCGGTAGGCAAAGTGGCGATTAATTCAGGAAAGCCGTAATTTTAAAATATTGTTATTTTTTATTGATGGATAGTCATAAATACATAAAAAGGCATAACTAGAAACAACAAAAAAAATTTTAAAAATTGTTGTTTTAATCTTTTATGGCCTTTTTTGTATTTTGGAAAAAATGGTCTTATATCACAATTTTCGCTGTAATTTTTCAAAGAAAAACGATAAATTAGGAAATGCAATTCAAAATTAGAGCATACTTAATGTGCTTTTAGAAAAAAAAAATTGCTCTTAAAAAATAATAATTAATAAATATTTAATCTGTATTTATATACCCAAAATTTTAAATTAAAATCCGATTTTTTTTCTTCAAATTCCGTAATTCCACATATTTAAAAAAAATTACATTAGAAAATATTATTATATCTTATTGATCAATATTCATAAAAAACATAGTATAAAAATAAAACAAACAACCATTAAAGGAAAAAAATAATTAAAAAAATATAATTGTACGGTTTTTTATTTACTTCATTTCATTAATTTTAAAAGTATTCATAATCATCATTTACTTCACAACCATTATAAAATTAATTTACTTAATAATAATAATTTTCTTCTTAATCATCATACAATTCGTTAACATAATCTTCATCTTCATTATCTTCATCATCTTCGTCACCATTATCATTTTCATTTTGGGTAAGAATAAGTAACTCCAATGCAGTCTGAGGCATTTGCTGCATTTTCATTTTGCAACTCTTCCTCTTGCTCGAAATAAATGGATCTGAACTGAAATCTATTAAAGACGTCTTCTATTGTATTTTCCCGACTGAATTTACGGGAAAAGTGCTCCCTATACCTTTTGAAGTCCTTATTTCTGGCTTCCTGAGATTCTTCAGTTAGCTTACGAAGTAAGTAATTTGGAATTAATTAATTAATTTTTTTTCGTGAGTGCGTGTGATTTATTTTTTAGCTCTGCCAATAATAAACTGTACACTCAGTAGCTACAATAACAAATACTAAACGGAATATAAAGACAAAAGCTAATAAGGTCAAAGTGATTTTTTTGTTTATTTTTTCATATATATTTTTAGCGACTGGAGTTATTTTACAAATTCTTTAATAAGTCAAAAAATGCAACAAAAAGGCAAAAAGATGTTTTGGAATTTATAAGCTGAAACTTCATATTTTAAGAAAATATAAGCAGTTTTACTAAGTTTCACCGATAATTCAGTTGAAATCCAATACAAACATCAAAAATACCTCATTTTTGGAGCAATTTCCTTATATTTTTTTTCAATATTTCCAAAACATTTATCTAAACAAACAAATATTTATCATATGCTCAAATACCTGAAGTAGACGGCTCCATTATAAAATTTTCACTTTTAGAAGTCTTAATTAAAAAAATTATCACTGGAAATATGCAAATTTTCACTTTTTACCAATGCGCGCAAAAATAATAATAATTATTGAACTTTGAAGACACACTGCAAATAAAGTAAACAACTAAGAACTTTTATTTTGGCATGTAGTGATGTAGAATTTTATCTTCTTTCACCCGGTACCAAATACGGTTATTAAAGTTAAAGTTCATCTTTTGAATTAATCGCCACTTTTGATGGATTTCAACCCTCTGTGCGACGAAGAGTTTTCACAGGATATAATAGTTTCCTTAATTCATACTTGTTTTTCATTCACGATGGTGGGATTATTTAAGATTCGGCTTGTTGTTTTCGATCTTTGGTAATTTTTTGGGCGGGGTGAAGAAATTCGCTATTGACAGCATTAGTAAAAAAAATCTGACAATATTAAGAAATCAATTGTTTTTGAGCCCAGCAAGCAAATATGGCAACAAGGAAGGTGTATAAATTATATGATGAATTCAAATTGACACATCATCCTTTGCCATTGATTTGTAAAGATATCGAATATTATATTAAATTTCAGTTAAATATATCCATCTTTCTATGAGCATTAAATAGAATATAGAGATTGGAATTTAGGTTACCATATGGTATAGTCAAGATATCTGTTGCTTCCCAAGCAAGTAACAAGGCAACAAAGGAGGCTAGCAAAAAAAAAACAAACAAAAAACGAAAAAACTTTAAGGAGCTCACAAAAAACTTCAAATGCCATACTCCTCACACCCACATTGGTCTATACAAAAAAAATAAAAATTACGATACACCATTGTCTGAAAACTAGCATTGCTTTGGTGTGAGTGTGTGAGGGCAACAAGGATCCTTGTTGTCATACATATATATATGTGTGAGTGTGTGTGTGTTAGTGTTTGTCTGCAGTTAAGTCCACAAGACTGGGTTGATGATTGCAGATTGGGCAGAGCTACTACCCAAAACTATCACAAACTACCTAAAGTTTGAATACCCGGAATACACTAACACAGAACCTCACATAAAAAACGAATCCTATGTGGAGGAGGAGGAGTAGGTGGAGAAGGAAGACCAACAACCAACAACTTGTTGTGCTTACTTGGCTGCCTGGATGGCTTAGATATTGCCAGGGCATTGGATCCAACATTGGGGTAAGGGTAGGTGATAGAGCCAGTATAGATGCGGCGCTGTCGACGAAAACTGGTGAACACAACGAAATAGTGAAAAAGTCAAAAGCAACAAAATCCCAACTATATAAAAATTGCAATGGTTTTTGTTTACTGTTTTTTTTTCGTTCCCATCTCATTCCCATCCCATGGCCCATTCTACTGCTGCCAAACCTCTAGCTCCATTCTCATACCGACGTTGTTGTTGTATAATTTTTACAGTTTTTGTAAAAAAGTTTCGTATACTCGAAAAGAACGACAAACGAAAAACAAAACCAACCAGGAACCGTTGCAAAAAAAGTTTCCTCGTTTCGTTTCATTTTATATTTTGTTCATTGCTTCTATTATGTTTTTCCATTACGTCCTTTTTTTCTTGCATTTATGCTTTTTCCCTTAAATGCCGGGAGGAGAAGCACTGGCCCCAAAGGATGGGAGAAATAGTTTTATCTTTGAGAGAGAGAGAGAGGAGAATTTGGGGAGATCAAAAGTTTTTGGAATGACGCGGTATTACTTTGACGATGGTGATGATGATGTTGGTGACGACGTTGGAAATAACTTGGATATTCTGGCGTTTTTGGATGCTTAGCATGAGTACACAGAAAAAAAAAATTTATTAGGTTAAGTTGTTACATAAATTTTTGTGTTGAATTGATACCCACTTAGACCACTATAGATCCATTTTGATTCCTCGATGTAAACTTTCCAGCTTCTGCTTCCCCTTTAAAGTAGTTTCAGAACTTCCACTAGTCCGTCTTCTATAAAAGAAATCTTAGGCCCTGATGAAGGCAAGTATGTTTATCAAACTGCACTTCCGCAGATCAGTGAGAGCCTTATAGAAAAAAGAGACCAGCATCTTGTTTCTTCTAAAGGATAATGCTGGACATTGACATAGGAAGCGGTACGAGTCTTCCGTAACTTCCGGATCCAGACACCATCTACAGATGTGTGTTATTTCCTGTTATAATGACAATGTACTCCCGCAGATCAGTGAGAGCCTTATAGAAAAAAGAGACCAGCATCTTGTTTCTTCTAAAGGCTAATGCTGGACACTGACATAGGAAGCGGTACGAGTCTTCCGTAACTTCCGGGTCCAGACACCATCTACAGATGTCATCATCTTCAAGGTATAGTCTTACCAAAGGCCGTAATTCCTCTCTGTTCATTCACATCAAAATTTTGCAGTTTCTTCGGTTCTTTTCGTCCCATATCAACTTGGTTTGCTCGCAACCTTACGAAGAGACCCAATGTCTTTGCAATAGTTCATCATATTTGACTTCTATCCTGTAAAGATAAGAAGATAGTTGAGGAATAATTTCCGCTATGACATTGTTCGTTCCACGAGCGCCGGTCTTAGCCTGCACATGCGCCTTCTCATTTCCCATTATTCCACAGTGCCCAGATACCCAGCACAGACTTATTGTATGCTGTTCCGTGAGAACCTTGAGTTTTCTACGACATCGGCTGACTACTTTAGACCTTATGTCAGCGCTGCATAAGGCTTTTATAGCTGCTTGACTGTCGATGAAGAAGCTGATATCGCTTCTGATTAACGACCTCATCAACAGCAGCTTTTGTGATCGCAGAAATCTCCGCCTGAAAAATACAAGCTCTTAAGTATCATATGCTGCTTTTCTTACGTGCAAATCTAGTGAGCAGTACCTCCAAAGCGGCAGTATCTGTGGTCCTCATAGCGCTTGTCATATAGATTCGATTTATCCTATTTATTTCCGACATATGGTTTTGGTGGCTCACAATTGGTCTTACAACCGCGGTATAAAGCCAACTAAAATGGGAAGGCCTCATTTCCCATTTATCCCCGATCAATTTCTGACAAGAGTACAATGCCCCATAGGCCGTCTTTATGCGATCTGCGTTATTCTCAATTCAGTTCAGTTTGGAGTTCCAGAGAACTCCCAAGTACCTTGCTGATATTAATATATTTTCTTGGAAATTATGATTGTTATTTCAGTAAAGATGTTATGTTTAGCGAGAAAACAAAATTTTTACAGCAAAACTATTATATGTTCTCCGTGAAAAAGTAGCATAAATGCTCTTGAAATAAGTTTGGGGTTACAAGCTTGCAATAGCATTTTTATCCATTGCATTCAGAAATAAGTATGATAGGTTAGGTATAGTGGCAGTCCGATATTTCAGCCTCACTTTGACTATTCGGTCCATGTGATATGAAAGTGGTGAACTTTTCTCTTATCCCTGAGTGCTGCCCGATTCTATATCTAGCTCAATGACAAGGGACCTCCCTTTTATAGCCGAGTCCAAACGGCATTTCAGATTGTACAGTTGTCTGCATTTGATACAATAGGTAGAGATCAAACAGTGCCGGAGATATCACCCTACCCTGGGAACTCCCTGTTTCACTCTACTAGGTCTTGACTTCCTACCCATAAATTCCACATACGGCTGCCACCGGCACAGATAATTACCCAGCAAAAAATTTGGAAGTTCTTCCAAAGGCACAACTTTAAAAGCACTTCCAGAAGATGCACTCCCAATGATGTTATTTATTTTAACTACCCAGGTAGTTCTTTTAATTCAATTTTTTATAACTAGGTTTTTTCATACCTTTAATGGATAATTTTAACTTTTTTGTTTCAAAGAGGTTGCAAGCAGAGTAAGAATTCATAAAATGGTACAAATCATTTAAATTTTGTCGAAAAAAATGCTAAATCCAATCTGAACAAATGTGAATTTTTGAAAATATTTGAGGTCTAACGTTTCTGGAGCTCACTGAAGCGGTAATCTGTGTATTCTCTGAAGTCTTCCCAGTTGGCTTTCTTTCGCTTGATGAACACCCGGCGGTCAGAGATTAAGAAATCGGAGGGTCGCTTATTGGTGAGAATTATGGAGAGGTGGTCTGATCCCAGTGAAATGATGTGGTCTGATCCCAGGTGGTCTGATCCCAGCCAGGATACGTCATTTATCATACCAGGTGACGCTAAAGATATATACGGTGAACTGCTGCAATCACAAATAACTTTCATAGAGTCCTCTTGGTTCACCGTGCAAAATGTGGGACCATCTAACATATCTGCCCGGCCAAAGCTATGTCTCTCTTAATTGACTGTAATATTAAAGCCAGGCCACCACCAGCACTTCTTGTACACATTGTATCCATCACAATGGCGCAAGCTACAGTTGTCATTCAGCTTCGTCTCTGGGAACGATGCGACCCTAATTCTCTTCCGATTCATAAAGTCTAAAATCTCACTAATTTTACCTCGGAGCCCGCTGCAAAAAAGATGCTATTCCGGAACAGGGCTACAACATTATTGAGTGTAGGATGGTGCATCGGAGAATATTGTTGCGCGGGAGTTGTCGGAGGGGTCACGTAGTCTGATGACCCACTGCTGCTGTCGTTGGCACAGCATCCTGCCACTCCTGCAGCGATGTTAGGCCGGAGCAGTTCCGGAAGTGCAACCTCTGGCACTGGTTACACCTCACCGAAACCGAACGATGCACAGTACCATGGTCCGGAGTATCTCTCCATCTATCAGACCAAAAGCATGCGGAGAAGGCTCCCCGGTATGCACCTCCTCCAACACAAAAAAACAGACGAAAAAATAGATACACTGAGCGGCTGCCACGCTGGCCGATGAGTATGACCCATCAGGTCAATCCGGTGCATGGAACCTGCCGCCGTGGGATGGCGTTGATGATAATGGCGTATGCCGCCGTAGGCTAGGTTAGGTTGTAGAGGATGACATCAATTTTTGTGTTGAAATTGATGTTCTCTTAGACCAGTATTGGTCCATTGTGATTCCTCGATGTGATCTTTCCATCTTCTTCCTTCCGATGGGGTCCGCTTTGTCCCAGAGCTTCCTCCTGCTCGTTCTCTTTGAAAGAAATCTCAGAACAACCAACCAGAGGCCCTGATGAATGCAAGTATGTTCCTTAAGCTGCACTCCCGCAGATCAGTGAGAGCCTGAAAGAAAAAGGAGCCCAGTATCTTGTTTCTTGTAAAGGATAAAGCTGGACATTGGCACAGGAAGTGGTACGAGTCGTCCGTAACTTCCGGATCCAGGAACCATCTACAGATATCATCGTCTATAAGTCCTATTCTTACCATGTGTTTCCCAAGTATGTTACGTCCTGTTATGATACCAATCAGTGGCCGCAATTCTTCTCTGTTCATTGACATTAAAATTTCGCAGTTCCTACGTTTCTTTTCGTCCCATATCAACTTGGTTTGCCCGCAACCATCCGAAGAAACCCAGCGTCTTCGCCATAATTCGTCATATTTGACCTCTATCCTGTAATGATAAGAAGATAGTGGAGGAAAAACGTTCGATAGGACATTATTCGTTCCACGAGCGCCCTCCTTAGCCAGCACATCCGCTTCCTCATTTCCTATTATCCCATAGTGCCCAGGTACCCAGCACAGAGTTATATTATGCTGTTCAGTGAGAACCTTGAGTTCTCTACGACAGCGGCTGACTACCTTAGACCTTATGTCAGCACTGCACAATGCCTTTATAGCTGCCTGACTGTCGATGAAGAAGCTGATATCGCTTCTAAATAACGGCCTCATCAACAGCGACTCAGCAGCCTTTGTGATCGCAGAAATCTCAGCCTGAAAAATACTGCAATCACTATCCAGCGTGTAAGACTTCCTTATTTCTAGTTCAATAACATATAGATTCCGATGCCCTAGTTCACTACAATAGATTCTGTATGCCGCCGTAACGGTTGACGATTGCTCTCCGCTCAAAGTCATAGGGTCAAAATAAATACCGAAATTAATCTGAAGACAGTAATGAAGCATTGAATGTAACATACATTCCGACCGGAAACCATGGACATTCCAACAGAACTCAACTCAGGGCTGTGGATCCGAAGTCGGAGTCTTGCAGTCTGAGTATGAAGATTTTGCGGAGTCGTAGAAACGTAGTTTTGGAGCCACCGTTACGTAATGGTTAGGTTAGGTTATGTGGCAGCCCGATATATCAGGCTCACTTAGACTATTCAGTCCATTGTGATACCACAATGGTGAACTTCTCTCTTATCACTGGGTGCTGCCCGATTCCATGTTAAGCTCAATGACAAGGGACCTCCTTTTTATAGCCGAGTCCGAACGGCGTTTCACATTCCAGTGAAACCACTTAGAGAAGCTTTGAAACCCTCAGAAATGTCACCAGCATACTGAGGTGGGATAATCCACCGCTGAAAAACTTTTTGGTGTTCGGTCGTAGCAGGAATCGAACCCACGACCTTGTGTATGCAAGGCGGGCATGCTAACCATAGCACCACGGTGGCTAACCTAACCTACGTAATGGTTAGCATGCCCGCATTGCATACAAAGTGTCGTGGGTTCAATCCCTGCTACGACCGAACACCAAAAAGTTTTTCAGCGGAGGATTATTCTCTCTTAGTAATGCTGGTGACATATCTGAGTGAGTGGTTACACTGCAAACGCCCTTCAGACTCGGCTATATAAGAAGGTCCCTTGTCATTGAGCTAACCATGGCATCGGGTAGCGCTCTTATCACTGTGGTATCACAATGGACTGAATATTCTAAGTGAGCCTGAAACCTAGTTTGGCAAAATCAAACTTTGAAAAACCCTCTGTCATTCCGTTTGTAACATATCAAAATATTGCTCTCAGACCCCATAAAGTATATATATTTTGTGTCGTGGGGAAATTCTGAGTCGATCTAGCGATGTCCGTCTTGATCGACTTAAAACTTCGTACAAATAGTTGTTATCGACTTAGATCAGATGGTATTGCAAATGGGCTATATCAAACCACTTTTAGGTATAATCCCCATATATACACGGAGCCCTATATTTCATTTCCAGAACCTCTTCGAAGTCCAAATTTCATACGAACCGGTTTAAACTTGTTACTCGGTGTTAGCCTGCGGCCTCTAACAACCATACGGAAATTGGTCCATAACTGTCAATAATTATGTATAGCTTCCATATAAACCGATATGATATGATTTCCTACTCCTCCTGTTTGTGCAAATTTCATCCAATCCGAGTGAAATGTGGTACGCGATATCAGTATATATCTTCTACTAATCGGTAACAAATAAATCCATATCGGTTCATCCGATCCTGTTGAAATTTGGCCTTCTAATTGCCATGTGAAAAAAAAAACTTCGTACGCAATCCATGGTGGAGGGTATATAAGATTCGACCTGGCCGAACTTACGTCTGTATATTCTTATTCATCATCGAAAATTAATTTTTCGTTCTGTGTGTTGATTTTATTAGCGATTCTTTTTAACCAAATTTTTTTTTATGTGTGTATGTATGGTGGTAGTAGTGTAGTAGTGGTAGTAGTAGGAGTAATGGTTCAACACTTTGTTTGGAAGGGTGTTTGTTAGAATGAAGGTGTGAGTCCTTGAGGGTGGTGACCATCTGAAATTGTGTTATTTCGTATGACTAGCTGCATCATTGGCTGTTTGGGCCACCATTAGGAGGGCCACAGAGACACACACCCCACCATCCCTACTACTCTTCTTGTGTTATAGCAGCTAGATTTTGGTTCTTCCTTTGCAGCTACAACGTTGATATTTTTTATGGCAATTTCATTATCCTTGTTGCACTGTCGACAGACTGCCATGTGGGTGGGGGCGTGGGGCAAGGGGGATGTATTATAATATCTACAGAGTAGTTTAGTCAAAAATTGTTGCTATATTTTAGACCATGGCACTTCACTACTTCTACTCTTCCCGTTTTGTGGGCCCAGATCATGGTGGTTTTGTTACTTCCCACCGTTGGTTTTTTTTTCTAGATTTCGTCCAGAATCATGAGTTTTTTGTTGTGTGTCTTTTTCGGTTGTATGCTACTCTCTTGCTGCTGCCTGTTGAGCACATCTATGTGGTCTATGGCGCCGATTGCATGAATGTCTGGCTGGCTGCCTGGCTGTTGCTTGCTTTTGGCATTGTGTGCAACAAGTGAGTTTGGCAATAGCTGGCATCAAGGCAACAACTATTAGAGAATTTGCAGCAATTCGTGAAATTCATCGTAAAATTCGTCCTTCATTTCGTTGGCATCATCCTTGTTGTTGGTCCTTAATATCATCATCATCATCATCGTAGTCGTCGTCATTGTCGTAGTTGTAGTCGTGACTTCGCCGAAACGAAACTATTCTGTGAGACATTTACGAAAACCATTTGTGATTTTCAGTGGGTGTCGGAGGGCATTTGGCCTTTCTTTGGTTTTTGCAAACTAAAGAAGGCCACTAACAACAAAACCAACAAGCACTACGAAAACATTTGCCAACTTTTGGTGTTGGTCTTATTCGTTGTTTGCCGAAAAAAAGAAAACTGAAAAAAATGCAGCGTAAAAAAGCTGTTACAGTATTTGTGACCGGATGCAAGCATTTTTGTTCCTGTTTGGTTGTTGTTGTTGCTTTTTAGTCTTGGTTTTTTTGCATAGCCAAAACTACGCTATACTAAAAGGCTGTGGCTGCATTCAGCATCCGCCACTATGACTTTGTCAACAATAACTGGGTGTTGTTAGTCTTGAAAGCAACAGGCTGCTGGAGGCACGCACAACTACTTGAGGAACTAAGAGGAACTTCTCAAAAGTTGACTTCCTGTGTCACTTAGATAGAGATGGTGTGGCGCATTGAATTCCTGTGCTTTGGCTTTGGCCAAGAGTGTTGACACATTAATATCATTAGCATCAATTGTGGTAGCAATTTGTTGAACATTCAACAGCAAACAACTGTTGCTCCCTTTTTGGTTCACTGACTATAACGATAGTTGATGATAATTGACAAGAATTTTAAAGGAAATTGCTTTTTTAATAGAAAAAAAAAAAAACAAACAAACAAACACAAATCAAGCAAAAGGAGGACATTTGTTGGATAACACACACACAAACATAAAGTGAAAGAAATTTAAATTAAATAATTAGGCCGGTATTCTAGAAAACGGTGTTAAGATCTCTTCTAACTGTGTTCTGGCATGTAAAGTTGATATCAACAAGAGAATTAATAATCAGTGTTGAACTTCCGTTTCCGTTCTAAAGAAATCCGATTTAACTCCATCTATGGACTAGATATCTTTCAATTAAGTGTTAAAAAAATCATAGTGAATTATTCCAGAAAATTAAAACAAGAAAATCATAAAAGAAAAAAAATACAATAAATAGTTAAACTAATAATAATAAATTAATATCCAAGTGAAGAATACAGTTATACGGTTTATATAACATAAGCTAATATTAACGACCATATGGTGTGTAATCAAAAACAAAATTATTAATTAATAATATACTTAAATAATCATCCAATCATCCAGCAATTTATATAATAATACAATGTCAGAATCCATTAAAATTTATGATATATGGTGGTAAGTTCTTTATAACTGCTTAGTGTTGTTTTTTTTTTTTTTTCAACAATAGACTGCTTATTTTATTATGATAATATATTTAATAATGGCAACATAAAAGATTCCTGTAGCAAATAAGTTTTATAAATGATAAATATTAATTGCTAAAAAATGCAAAATAAAAATTTTAAAGATTGCGTTTTCAATCCAAAAAGTGAGCAGTGAGAAAAATCTAAAATATCCCCAACTACATACACACTGAAAAAAGTCATTTTCTTTTGTAAGGAACAAGATTTTTGATAAGCAAAGTTTTCTTTTGATACAAAAACAAACAAATTAAAAAAAGATAAAGCCTTCTGATAAATTCGAAATTATTTATTCTTAATGCAAATGCTCTATAACAACAGAAAATTGTGCAAAATGCCCAAAAATTTCGGTTCGGAGAAAAGAACATTTTCATTGGGTGTACACCCAACCTGAGGAAAACGGGCATTGCAAACGTTGATCTTTATTTTTATAGCCTCCACCATAGGATGGGGGGTATATTAACTTTGTCATTCCGTTTATAACACATCGAAATATTGCTCTAAGACCCCATAAAGTATATATATATTCTGGGTCGTGGTGAAATTCTGAGTCGATCTAAAAATGTCCGTCCGTCTGTTGAAATCACGCTAACTTCCGAACGAAACAAGCTATCGACTTGAAATTTGGCACAAGTAGTTCTTATTGACGTAGGTCGGATGGTATTGCAAATGGACCATATCGGTCCACTTTTACGTATAACCCCCATATAAACGGACCCTCTAAGAGAAGCAAAGTTCATTCGATCCGGCTGAAATTTGGTACATGGTGTTAGTATATGGTCTCTAACAACCATGCAAAAATTGGTCCGCATCGGTCCATAATTATAAACAGCCCCCCGATTTGGCTTGCGAAGCCTCTAAGAAAAGCAAATTTCATCCGATCCGGCTGAAATTTGGTACATGGTATACTAACACCATGCAATGATGACCAGGCAAAAATTTATCCACATCGGATTAATTATACATAATTATATATAGCCGCTATATAAACCGATCACCACATATGACCTCCGGAGCCTCTTGGAAGACCAAAATTCATCTGATTCAGTTGAAATTTGGTACGTGGTATTAATATATGGCCTCAAACACCCATGCAAAAATTGGTCGAAATCGGTCCATAATTATATATAGGCCCCATATAAACCGATCCCCAGATTGGACCTCCGGAGCCCCTTGGAAGAGCAAAATTTATCCAATTCAGTTTGGTACGTTATGTTAGTATATGATATCCAACAACCATGCAGGAATTGATTCATATCAGTCCATATTTCGATTGTGGATGACAGTCTTTCGTAGAAGTTTCCACGCTGTCCATGGTGGAGGGTACATAAGATTCGGCCTGGCCGAACTTACGGCCGTATATACTTGTTATACCCACCACCATAGAATGGTGATGGGGGTATAATAAGTTTGTCATTCCGTTTGTAACACATCGAAATATCGATTTCCGACTATATAAAGTATATATATTCTTGATCAGGGAGAAATTCTAAGACGATATAACGATGTCCGTCTGTCCGTCTGTCTGTCTGTCTGTTGTAATCACGCTACAGTCTTCAATAATGAAGCAATCGTGCTGAAATTTTGCACAAACTCGTCTTTTGTCTGCAGGCAGGTCAAGTTCGAAGATAGGATATATCGGTCCAGGTTTTGATATAGTCCCCATATAAACCGACCACCCGATTTGGGGTCTTGGGCTTATAGAAATCGTAGTTTTTATCCAATTTGCCTGAAATTTGAAATCTAGAGGTATTTTATGACCATAAAGAGGTGTGCCAAAAATGGTGAGTATCGGTCCATGTGTTGGTATAGCCCCCATATAGACCGATCTCCCGTTTTTACTTCTTGGGCTTATAGAAACCGCAGTTTTTATTCAATTTACCTGAAATTGGAAATCTAGAGGTATTGTAGGACCACAAATACGTGTACCAAAAATTGTGAGTATCGGCCCATGTTTTGGTATGGTCCCCATATAAAACGATCTCCCGATTTGGGGTCTTGGGCTTATAGAAACCGTAGTTTTTATCCAATTTGTCTGAAATTGGAAATCTAGAGGTATTTTAGCACCATAACGAGGTGTGCCGAAAATGGTGAGTATCGGTCCATATTTTGGTATAGCCCCCATATAGACCGATTTCCCGATTTACTTCTTGGGCTTCTAGAATCCGTACTTTATATACAATTTGCCTGAAATTGGAAATTTATAGGTATTTTAAGACCATAAAGAGGTGTGCCATAAATGGTGAGTATCGGTCCATGTTTTGGTATAACCCCCATATAGACCGATATCCCGATTTTACTTCTTGGGCTTCTAGAATCTGAGGTTTTTATCCAATTTGCCTGAAATTGGAAATCTAGAGGTATTTTCGGCCCATAAAGAAGTGTGCCGAAAACGGTGAGTATCGGTCCATATTTTAGTATAGCCCCCATAAGAACGATCTCCCGATTTAACTCCTTGGGTTTCTAGAAACCGTAGTTTTTATCCGATTTGCCTGAAATTGTAAATATTCTGGTATTTTAGACTCACAAAAACGTGTATCGGATTAAGTTTTTATCGGTCCATTTGGTAATGCCTCCATATAGACCGACTTCACTTCTTGAGGGCATAGAAGGCGCACAGATCATGAAAATTGCTTGAAACTCAATGTAAAATTTCCAGATTTTACTTCTCGGGTGAAAATCTACATTATTATTTTATAATTTTTTTGCACACTTACAAGAGATGTTAATGATTCCTCTAAAACTCAAACAAAAATGGTTCTTATAAATTCAGAATCTGTTCAGAACTTGTTTTCATATCGATTTGTTTCAGCATCGAATTTTTCCGAGTCAAAACAACCAGTAGGGTAAGTGCAGCAAATGTGGTATAGGCTGGTAATGTGGTATAGAAGCTTTTTTTTCTATCTAACAACATACGAATAATTAAACCAAGCTGAATAGATTGTGGCTGTCAGAAAATGTAGCAATCAAAGATCAATTTGATTTTTGCAACTCTTTCTTTGTGCCAGTTGAAAGAATTCACATTTACCTGTGCTCGAAGGTTTTTTTAGGTGAATCTTAATCATTTCGTTTTTGTGAAGATATATTTTAAATTTATTAAATTTCGGATGTAAATAACTGACGAGTACTAAATAAGCATAAAATGTATGCAATTGCGACACACATATTGCATTTTTTTTTTTTTACAAAAAAATTTACATTATGGTGTACCACATTACCTGCACATTTTATGAATTCGTGCTTAATGTGTTTTTTAATAAATTCGCAAATATATCCGAAATTATGAGTTTCTTATTTTTCGTTCACAGTTGCGATGGCTAACACTAGAAAAATGAATGTGGTAAAATCTCATCCTTGTCGAAGAAAAACAAAAAAATTGGCTTTCGAAAAACAAATGGGTATACCACATTTGCTGCACTTACCCTATAACATATAGCCCCCATATAAACCGATCCCCAGATTTGACCTCCGGTGCCTTTTGGAGAAGCAAAATTCATCCATTCATGCCATATTTAGCCCCCATATAAACCGATCCCGATATTTGGTTTTGGAGCCTCTTGGAGGAGCAAATTTCATCCGAGTCAGTTGAAATTTGGTACATTGTGCTAGTATTTATATGGCCGTTAACAACCATGCCTAACTAGGTCCATATAGGTCTATAGTTATATATAGCCATCAGATAAATCGATCCCCAATCACACAAAAATTGGTCCATATCAAGTTCATAATAGCCCCTCTACGTACCGTAGAAAAGTCCATATCGATTCTTAATTATTTGTAGACTTACCTATACATAACTGTTTTGTCTAATATATACCACGTACACAGAAAAAAAAATCTCGTAAAATTAAGAAGATTTTTACAATAATTTATTACAAGAATTTTCTAGAATTTTAGTTCATTTTTCGTATCTTGAACGAAAATTAACTACTCGAAAGGAAATTTTACAAATTCTAAGTAGCAATCGTTTAGTTCATGGCCTACAAAATACGATGGAAATTTCCTTAAAAAATTTCTTAACTGGTAGTTAAAAATTCGTTTGTCATGCTATAAAACTCCTTGTGAAATGTAAAGTATTTTCTAAATAATAAGTGCAATTTACTATAAGATTTTTTTGTATGAGAAAATATTTTTTTACGAAAAATGAACTTGAAAGTGGATAGCAATTTCTTACTGACTATTCCTATAGTTAATAATTGTTGGTAAAAAATTACACAATGAAATATTTTTAGTTCACATGTAATTAAATTTATAGACATTTTCGTCAAAAATGGTAGATAACATTTCATGAAAATTTTGCAAATTTTAAGTTAAACGTTTCATCGCTCATAAACTGGTGTGCCTTTACGAATATTATTCTTAGAGTAAATTGTCAGCAGATGCGATGAACTAATGCATAGTACAGAAATCTTTATCGGAATAGTGGAATGTGATTAATGTAAAGATGATGTTACTTGAGTTTTGTTGTGTATACATGAGCGTGGGGTTGTTTTTATTTTGTTCATTTAGTGGCTTGTGTGTGTGTTTGTTATTCGTTGATGGTTTTTGGCTGGATGAGGTGTTGTTTTCAATAAAGGCACATGTGTTTTTGTTGTTGTAGGAATGTTTTGGCTTTGCTTGGTTTTGTTTGGCATGCTTCAGTTGTATAGTTGGCGTTGGCGTGGGCTGTTGCATCTTTTAAGTAGGTATGCAACAAGGGAATATAAAGGCATGGAATATTTTGGATTTTTGAGTCATATATTGGTGTTTGTTTATTAAACCTTTTAAATGAAAGTTATTAATATTTTGTCGGTAGTTTAGAAAAAAGTTATTAAGAATATTTAGTAAAATATGTTGAAATTGAAAGTGTATTGAAATTTTCATTATTCAATGTAAAAAATTAATATTCAATTCCAGATGAATTTGGAAATTTTTTGTAATATCTCAGCGTATAGTTTATTCATAAATTGGTAAGTATTTTTTTAATATGGCTTTCTTTTGAAAAGAATATTTTTTATGTATATTATTATTTGTTAATTATTTTTTTTTTTTTTTTGGAAACCAGTTTAATGTTTTTCTTTGTTGTAAAAGCGATATTTAATTTCAGAGCAACTCCAGACGGATTAAAACAAATTTAAAAAGGTAGAGAATTGGTAAGTTTTCTTTTAAAAATTGGCTTTCTTTCAACTAGAATATTTACGTTTTTATGACCTTTTTATCATCAAAATTACAGGTTTTTAATACCTTATTTTAGTATTTCTTTAATTAATTTTTTTGGAAACTAATGTAATATTTTTAATGTAAAAATAAATATTTAATTTCAGAATAACCCCTTAAAATTTTGACAAATTTTTAGTACTCCTTTGCCTGTAATTTAATAGTGAATTGGTAAGTTTTCTTTAACTTTCTTTTAACCCTGGACAGCCATCCTTATTTTTTGTACATTAACGTCATCCTTCGTCATTTTGACTACGGCTGATTTCAAGACGATATAATTTTCATCGTGAGCGAAAAAGTGAACCAAACTTGAATTTATTTTCTTATTCAATTTGGTTTTAAGTAGTATAAAACAAAAATTCATAAAACGGTCGAATTAGTATAACTTAAATTTACCATTTCCCAATAGACTAAAATGCATTTTAAATCGAAAATGAAATTACGTGTCGTCATTTTGATGACTGTCTAGGAATATCAAGAATATTTGGTTTTTTATGCATATTATTATTTTTTTCATTAGATTTTTTGAAAAGTTATTTAATAATTTTATTTAATATTTAATTTCAGAGTAACCCAAATAAATTTGGACAACTTTTTATATTTCCACTCAGCGTAGAATTTAATAGAGATTTGGTAAGTTTTATATTAAAACTTTGGCTTTCTTTCAACTAGAATATTTATTTTATTATATCTTTCACATCGATAACAACACAGTTTTATGAGTTTATTTAGAATACTTCATTATTTCTCTAATTGTTTCAGGTACAAATTTTATGAGATACGTTTTCCAAAGAAAAGTTGAATTCCTTACACCATTTGATAAAATGCCCCAAATATGGTAAGTTACAAGCTAAAATGAAGAACTAAAAATTATATTTCATTACATGGTATTAATTTTTAACAATTTTCATTATTGTTTCCATTTTTTCCAGCAAGATATGTGAAAAAATTACCTACGATGAATAAAAAAAGGATAAGTCAAAATGTCCAAACAGCGGGTTCAAATGAACTACTCTCTTTTCCATGTGGTCATAATTTTTATTCACAAAAAACATTGTATTAAGAACTTTCATCATAAGTTTTTATAATAAAGTACTTTTGCTTAAAGATAGTTTAATTTTAATGTATGAAAATTCTCATAACAGTAAAACGGTTTGTTGTTCCTTTAATTATTTAATTTCTCTATACTGTGGAATGATTGATTTAAAAATAGTCTAGTCGTCGACATTTTAAAGACACTGTTAACCAATTTTTATTATCGGGTTTCCCACAGAATAAGCAAGTAAACCAAAATAATACTGACTTTTTAACTTGGTAGGTGT